>NC_044279.2:40463181-40776790 GCF_004027225.2 Strigops habroptila | reverse complement strand
CGGCCCCGGCCCCAGCCCCGCGCCGCCAGCGGTGCTGCCCCCCGCCGCACAGCTGGAATTTAAAGGGGCCGTGCTCGCCGGGCGCCGCTGCCCCCGCCGCCGAGGGCCGGCTGGGTGTGCCGTTCTAACCAAAAGTTTCCCGCGGGCGCCGGACGCTGAAGATACGGGGATCCGCAGGGGCACAGGGAGAAAGGCAGCGAAGCGTTTGCTCTAGGCGTTATGAATTATTATATGCGTAACTGTTGCAGGATCCGAAGGCCTCAACAGGGCTCAGTTGCAATGAGCGCTATACGCTGGATAAGAAGAGACAGCCCCGGCCTCTGAGAGCTTGTAATGTAAGCAGTGAGGACAGACAAAAGGGAAGAAAGGGTGTAAAATGCAGGGGGGTGAGGGTGTAGGGGTGAAAACTTGCTAACCACCCTCCCCAGCCCGGCACCTATAATTTTTAATTGCTATTAAAAGACTCAAAAAGGATGCTAACAGTTGTGAAACATTTCATCCTCCCTGTGTTTCTTATTCATAATCTAAGTGCTTGGCAAGCCCATCTGTCCTGAAAAGTTAGCTTGGTCTGCAGAACACCCCAGCAGGCTGGGGTTTGAAGCCTGTCTGAAGCCCAACTGCAGACAGACCTGTGCCAACAGTTGCCACTCACAGGCGCAACTGGACTTTGGCATCAGTGCGCAGACAGTGTGGCAGCTGTTGCCACCACTTTGCTCTGCTCTGCTAAGTCTCTACCCTCACCCCTCTGCGTGCTGATCTGCTCTGTCCCACTTGGGTGTGAGCCCCCTCCCACCGCAAGCCCCTTTTCTCTGCTCCAGCAGTGTCATGGTCAGCACCTAATTCAGGATCTACCACCAAAGGGATAGTTTTTTCCCCTGCAGGCTATGTTACGCAAGTTTTTGCTGATGGGCTATGGTGTTTCTTAAGTTATTGCAGCTGTGAAAAACACCTGCCAGCAGAGCACAGGGCAGCCCCATCTTTTCTCTGTTGTTGCAGGCTAACACCCTATGTGCTTCAGCTCCCAGAAAGGGGAACATGGAGAAAAAAGTCTTCAGATGATTGCCTTAAACACTTATGAAGAAAAGGAGCCCTATGCTATTGCAGAAGAAAGGAAGGCAAGAGTGAGAGGGAGAGAAGAAGACCAGTGAGTAACATTCAAGTCCGAAAGCTTCTGGTTACCTCCCCTGGAGTAAAAATGTGGATTTCTTCTCTCCATTCCTCCTGTAAAAGCTAGAGGAGGAGGAACACTTTGTAAGTGGTAGGTTTAGGGAAGACTCTTTGCAGTTAGTGGCCCCCATGAAAATCCTTCCCCTTCCAGACTATCAGCCAGTTAGGCCTCACAGCTCTTTATTTTGCACAAATATTCAGTACTTCTGGTTGGCATAGCTGCACTGAAACAGTACTTTGCAGCAGATCCTAAATTGTTTGTGGGGTTTGAGGTGAGGGAATTAGCCAGTGGAGGCATGTTTGGATGCATAAGGAAAAAAAACAAACAAAAGAAACATAAAACTATCCTACTGAGCTGTGTGGCATTTCCCCATTCCAAATAATTCCTGGCATTTCAAGCAGACATTTCTATTTAATAAACCAAGAGGCATAAAAATCACAGCAGCTAGCAACCTAGCAGGAGCTTAGTGTTAAGAAATAAGAAAGGCTATTTAAAAGTGCTGACCAAAAGGCAGGAATTGACAGCCACATTGTCCAGGAGTCCAGTTTTCCAACTACCACCAAAACTTGCAATAATTCCTACCAGAATAACACTGGATGATGAATAGATAGTTCACAAAGAGCAGTAAAACATAATGAGACATCTGAGGCTACCTTTTCTTAAAGGTGTGGGACAAGAAGGAGTCTAAATATCTTAAAATTGGAATAACGAAGTGATAGATCCATGAGAGCAGATCCTAGGTGACAGACAACTGTCAGAAAATAGAATCCCCGTAGTGGGTTACTTGGAGGTTCTTTCTTTCAGTGCATGGAAGGCACAGAGCAGTGAGTTATCCAGGCAGTGTCTGTGCTGCAAGACTTCTCCCTGAAAGGTTAATTTGGTTAGAGGTGCAATTTTTATCCAGCAGAGGTGTGCCAGCAGAGGCCTTTAATGTAGATGCAGTTCGTATTGACAGAATTTTGGTTTTAGCATCACATTTTTCTCCATGGTGTGGAGTAATTTCGTTATGCTGGATCAAAGATCAGACCCAGTGGTCCAGCTACATCTGCTCAGCCACTGTGTCAGTGCAATGTGCTGAGCCCCATGCCAAACTGGACAGCAGCGTGCAGAAGGCTCCCACCTCCTCTTTGCCAACAACTGAGCTGTGATTGCTGTTTTACCAAAAAAGTTCTGCAAATGGAGAGCATGTTTTACTGTTTCTTAGGCTCAACCACTGCATCTTATGCCTCAAGCAGCCTTTGGAGCCTGTGTCTAACAGTGCAAGAGTAACCAGCTATCTAATCCTCTAGGAAGTGATTATCCAGAGCAGAGAAAGTGTCTTGAAAATTTACTTATTATCAAGGATTTTTTGCAATGAGTTTCACGGTTTTGCAGAGAAAATAATAAATTAATTGCCTATTTTTCCTTTTATTGCAAAATACGTGCCTAACAAAGCATGGCGAAGAACAAAAAGGTGATTCTCAGCTTTAGAATAAACTGCTTAGTTATACCTTTAATATATAACTTCAGTGTTCCTTATTTAAGAAAGTATATGAGAAATTTAATTCTCAAGGTGTGTGTGAATTAATTTGCAAATTATTTTTTTTTAATCCAACCTTGTAGTTCTTTTTTGTGTGAAGTGTGTTAATGTCATTTACATAAGATCAAATGTAAATTTATTTGAGTGATATTTAGGATAACTACAGTAACACAGTAATTTGAATTTGCAGTATCTTGGCTTGTGTATTTATATGTGATCTATTATCTTAGCTAACATACATTCATGTAAATGGAATGGCCACACAATGACAAGCTTACAAAGGCAAATTAATATATTATCCCTGTGGACCGCGGACTTTCAATCCTTTTGAAATTACATCACCATATGACATGTGACCTCACCACAAGGACTAAAGGAGTCTCCTACCAGCCATAAAGATTTATGCAACATTGCTAGTCAAATGCATTAGCACCTTTTGTGTGCTAACTCCCCACCTCAGACAAAAACCTGTTTATACGACTCTGGAGTCAAGTGGTAGCAAAAGAGTATGCTTCTCCATCCCCAAAGTGTGCTGTATTAAAAGCAAACGTTTATTGTTACAGCAATATTACAGAGTTTGAAAACCCCAGTCACTAATGTTTCTCTCAAAGTGTTAACTCAGCCATGCTGTGTATTTTTTCTATTTTCTGGTCTAAAATAAAATGCAAACCCCGTTTTTACTCAGCATGGAAATCACTGTAATCTGATGTCACACACATCCTATATTTGCAATGTCCAAATGGAGAGTGACAACTGAACCTTTAACATCTGAAAAAGTATTTAAATGAGAATAACCTAGTAAAGCTCAGGAATTCCACATCTTGCAGGTGAACCTTGAAAGGAGCTCTGTGGCTTTGCTCTGCAAACACTCAGGCACCTGGATGGGACAAGTAACTGACGTTTACACAACTTCTTCCAGATCTACAAACACCAGAAGTCCATCAGCTCCCTTGCACTTTAATGTTACATGCCCCAGCTACATGCTGTGGCTATTCATAAGACTCTTTCCTGCCTGCCCCACTTCCATCAGGCACCATCGCAGCACGCCTTTTGCCACTGTCAGCTGAAAGACTCCTTTGTGTTCTACAGTTCACCACCCTGCTGAGCCCAGTGTGAGGCCATGCTCCCAATGTCCCTGGCACTCCCTGCCTCAGCAGGAGAAGGTCAGCACTGGTAGAAGCTGCAGGATAGGTGGGACAGCAGGTGCTGGTGGTGCAGAGAGCCACTGCACTCTAAAACCACCAGGCTGCATGGCCATGGGATGGCGTGTGCAGCAGCAGGAGAAAGCCTGGATGAAACTCCACAGGCATTGTCAAAACACCAAGGAAGGAAGAGAGGAAGGAAGAGAGGAAAAGAGGGAGGAAGGGAGGGAGGGAGGAAAGGAACAAAGGAGGGAGGGAATAAGGGAGGGAGGAAGGAAATGAGGTCTTGTATTTATCATGGTTTGTAGGCAAAATTTTTTATTTCTGTGCCCCTTATTAGCATAGGCAGTAAAACTTCACCGGTAAGTAGCAGGTAGTGAGTTACTAAGAACACAGGAGAGGAAAGTTCCGTCCTTAATTTCCAACACTGACATCACCTTGGAACAGAGCCACAGCAAAAGGCTGACCTTGCACTTGGAGCCCTGAGTAGCTGGGATCACTGTACCCTTTCCTTTGCTGGGGAAGGCAGGACCCAGCTGCCAGCCTGCAGAGGTGTGAGGTGCTCCGGAGCACAGAGTGATTGACTAAGTCCTCAGAAAACAGAGCTGTTTAAATTCAAGGCATCCCTGCAGCATTTGTGCAAATGTGATTTTTTTCAAGATCTAGTAGCTTGAGTAAATTTGGAAATGGGTTTTCTCCGTGAAGATGGTGTCTTCAGTGCCCTTACTCTTAGCTGTTAACAGAGAAGACACTCTACTGAGCAGCTGGGACTTACAAAATCATAGAAACATAGACTATTCAGGCTTGGAAAGGAACTTAAGATCATCTAGTTCCAATATCCCCACCATGGGCAGGGACACCTTCCACTAGACCAGCTTGCTCAAGGCTCTGTCCAACCTGGCCTTGAACACTGCCAAGGATGGGGCATTCACAGCTTCCTTGGGCAACCCATTCCAGTGCCTCACCACCCTCACAGTAAAGAACTTCTTCCTTATATCTAACCTGAACTTCCTCTGTTCAAGTTTAAACCCATTACCCCTTGTCCTATCGCTACAGTCGCTGACGAAGAGTCCCTCTCCAGCATCCTTGTAGGCTCCCTTCAGATACTGGAAGGCTGCTATGAGGTCTCCACGCAGCTTCTCTTCTCCAGGCTGAACAGCCCCAATTTTCTTAGCCTGTCTTCATAATGACGCAAAGTGGAGAGGTTTCTACAGAATGGTGAGGGATGTATCTCTGATTAATTCACTGCTAATTTTCAAATACCTGCTCTAAAACTGGAGTTAATAAAAGGAAAGAGCACTTTAATACTGGTAGAGCTGCATCTCTCATTTTCACATACAGCTGAATTTTTCAACAATTTTGTTTTTATCATACCATGACTGCAAAACAGCCTCAATGGTCAGAAATGAGCAATATTAGAAGTGTCTAGAAACAGTCTTTTCACAGAAAGAAGTGGGTTAAACATCCAGTTCCTCTTATAGCAGCAATTGCAATCTGACTCTGAAGAAGGGAAAAGCTCTCCAATCCCCTGAGCCAAACTCACAGCTTCTTCAACAGTATGTTCAACTCTTTTTATAGTTTAAGCATTTCTAGAAAATTCACTTTCTTAATTTCTGCTGTTTCCATCAGCCCCAGACCCTATATGCTTTGTACCAGCTGCATTCAACTGAAGGGATACCCAACTGGGGATACAAATTGGCTGCTGAATGGCCCTCTCTGACTCCATGCTGTTGCTTTCAACCTCAGATGGCACAGAAAATGCTCTCTAGTTGACTTGCTTCCAAATGCCAAAAAACCCAGCCCCCAAATTTCTAAACATGAACCAGAAAGAAAACCAAATTATTTAAGTTTAAATAACACTGCAGACCAGTTATATCACAAATACAGTAATAAGAAAGCATTATGAAATATATGCTTCCTGTTACACAGAGCAAAAGTACCCTGAAGAGCGATTTTGTCATGTTTACAAAAGAGCTTATATACATTAGAAATGAGCTTCTACTACTTTCTTACTGAAAACAGTTTTCACGGGCAAACAGAATTTTTTCCTATAACTGGATCTGCCTGGCAGCCTTAAATATGTTTCTATCAAATTCATCATGCTGCCAGGGATATCAGGAGACATCTTGGGGAAATGTGGACATGGTTTTACTTCCTTTATTAATCCTTCAGTTCTTCGGTTCTCACATGACTTGGGTCTCTTCTGATCTTCTGTATTTTTAACTCTAATATTCTGGCAAACATTGCTGAGCACCTTACAGGTCTATTGCCCCTACCTTTAGGATATTTTAAAATCTCTTGAAATGTGACTGCAAATAGAGGAGTATTATGGAGCACCCTATAATTCCAAGAAGCATTCATCTTGTGGTGTTTCTGGCACTTACTCAAGCTGTAAGTAAGAATCTCCTATTCCAGAAGCCTAGTTCTGAATGGAGGCAAAGCTACCTGCAGTCAGTTGTGAAAATTCAGAGCAAATAAACACGAATCATGTATTCATGAAACACGAATAAACAAGAAGGTACGGGCTTTGGTCTGCACCTGAGGCATTCGGCATGAGATTTCTGACACCCAAGCAATGAGATGGGAATTGAAGTAGTGGTAGCAGCAAGAGATGCTAAGGATTACTCAAACAGCAGCTAATATGGTTCTGGGTATTCATGAAGGACAAAACCTGTAAGGGATAGATACAGGAACACACAGACCAGAAACCTGGTCTTTCCCTTAAGTCAGAATAGCTCCTAGCTAAATTTCTGGGGATCTGTATACCAAATTAACAAAGACTTGTCAAAATAAAGCCATTAGTCAGTGTTAGAATTCCTTACACCAGTAAAACAAGCAAAAAAGTGCAAACTAAGGATCAGAAGGGAGAGGAAGAAGATAGAATGTAAAAAGATCCTAACAGAGGCCTCTGATTTTGTCACATCAACTGCTGAAGTTAAAAGGTTAACAAAGGTTGATCTGACTGTTAATGTTTCCTCATCATTTCATTTATGAGAAAGAAAGAAGGAAAGAAGGTTTCCATCCCAAACTGTTATCAGGTTAAGTTCTTCTGCTTGAGCAAAACTAAACCTTACTACAACCTCCAAAGAGGATCACACAAGAATGTGTCTCACAGGGGGTGATTGGAGTGCATCCATTTCTTTGTGTAATTGCCACCAGGGTAGAATTCTGTGTTTCTGTATTTGTGCCACTGCAATTATTTTCCTACAAATGAAGCATCTGAATTTTAATATCCCATATATTCAGTGCAACACAACATATTACAATATCTTGACCTTTTCAATTTTCCATAAATTGATTGTCTGGTCGTTCCAGTCCTCCCTTGTTTACAGCCCTGGCAACCCTAGAAGAAGTAGCATGGACTCTCTGAGTTGTATCTATATCTTCTATGTTTATCAGCACTTTCTGAATCACACTGCTGGTCTCTTGAAGGCTTGACAGAAGCTACATACTGTGTGCCTGAGGTGCAGTAGCATATGAAATCATGCCAGAAAAGGCAGAGATAAGAGCTACAGGCTGGCTCATAAGGTCCACCACAGGTGGTCCTGTTGAAGGTCACATTGGTTGACCAGTATTGTTATCAAATTGTGATCTCTCCACTGAGTTCTTCTGACAGCCACATAAACCTCCAGCTAAAGAGATAACATGCGTAACCTTCCACCAACCAAATGTAACTGTTTAATTAATGTGCTTTTCTAAGTAAACTAAAAAGTGGGGGAAAAGGCTTCTGGTCTTTTAAGGATGAATAAAGCAGAAAATGTAATACCAGATCTAAACATGAAAGGGAGAGAATCCTCTTAAAGCTGAGGATGCAGTGGTAATGCAAAGCAGGAAAATGCTTATTTATTTCCAGCCATTGCCTGAAACTGATGGACCAGTAAAAGGAAGATACAAATTGTAATGAACTGCAAATGTTGGAGAAAGATGTTAGCCTCAATCCAAAGAAAGAGCAGTTCCCACTTTCTCACTGCTTGTCCTGCATTAAAGAAAGGAGAAGGAACGTGCCCATTTGGTAGAGTTCATTAGAATTGTTATTCTCTCAAAAAAACCCATAGAACTAAACAGAAATGCTCTGAGATGGTTCAAGTTCTTCCTCTGAGACCGTCCTGGTAAGTAAGGTATGTAAGTAAGTAATGTTAAGGTAAACATAGAAAGTTGTTCTGGAGAAGCTTTTCCACCTCCAGATGTGCTTTCAGGTCCCACATGTGCCTTAAGGTAAACTCATCTGCCCCGTGAGTGTGGAGCTGAAGAGGCCAGAACTGTTTTAGTAGCTTCCTACATGTGTAGCTCCACACCTCTCATCTGCCCCTTCAAGCAGTAGCAACAGCAGCTGAAAGACCTGTTTTGTCTTAAAGCACTGAATAGAACAGAATGAGCATGCAGTTACCTCAACTACTGAAGGGTGGTGGAGAAGGCAGGCATGACCTGCAGCTCAACTCTGTTATATTGACCACTACCCCAAAACTGCTTCTGCTGTACTATTATCTCTTGCCTGTATCAGCTATTCCAAATTTTTCTACTTTCAGATGTGTCCCACATCCAATCTGGGGTGCAGGGGGTGCTGCAAGACTTATGAGACAAACCATGTGAAAGGGCCTGAAGCACACAGTGGCCTTCAGTTCCCGTCTCCTCTGCATCCCATGGAGAACAGTGCTGCCTTTCCAGCCTCCTGCTGAAAGCAATATCAAGGGCGAATCTAGACAAAACAGAGCAGTCGCTTCTGGGTAGAGGAAAGCATATTTAAGAATTTTCCCCTTATATCAAAAGCATAAATCTTAAGATTGTTAAAATAAGTCTCAGTCTCAAGTTTTTTGGACAACTTGTTGGTTTTGGATGCCTATTTACCTATCATAGCAAAATTCATACATTTCTGTCTTCAGTTAATGAGAACATGTTGGACAAGCAAAGTAGAACTAAGCCCAATCACTGCCATGCTTATGTTGCTTCCTACAGGTCTGCTGCTGAAACTGGAGCTTCTTGAATGCTGGCCAGTTCCATGCGCACCAGTCTTTTACCCATCAATAAAGATCATCATATATTGATCACTAGCATAGTGATCTGCACTTTTTTCTCCTTCTTTGTTTAATATAGAGCCTAAATCATGGCCTCTGTTCTGGTAATCGAAGGTTTCCCTGCTACTGGGTTATATTATTTAAGGCATTACCTATTGATGTGTTACCACTTACAGTTTGTGCCTTAACAGAGACTAGATATCATCCCATTATCTTCCCAACATAATGGAAGAAACATCACGGTGAGGAGGCAAACAAGTATTTATTATCTACACCATCCATGGAAGAAAAAATGCTGGGACATCTGGGGTGGTATAATTTGTCTGACAACCAAGAAGCCTGCAGTAACACCAAGCTGTGACCAGTTGTCAGAAAGGCATGAGAGCAGGGGCAGGCACCTTCCAGAACAGCAGACGTAAGCACAGTAGGCAGGAAAAGATGGAAACCTATACCAAGAAAGTAACCTTCTATAATAGTAGAGGCAAATTGCTTATATAGGTGTATATCTCCAAATTATTTTTTAATCACCAGTGAAAAATTAGTATCTGCAGGCCAAGCTATAAGATTGTTTGGAATGGGATGAAATATCAGTTAAGTGTATTGTTGTGATGTGTTATTTGTTTGCATAATTTATGTTATTTCCATTAACCTCCAGCTAATATAGGGGATCTGGAGTGGACATGCTCTAAGTAGGAAAAGCTGCCTTGCAAAGCTTGCTATCCAAATAGGCTGTACAGGAGATAAGATAAGTGAAGGGGCTTACCCATGCTCACATGGCAGATTGGTGCCAGAGCCAGAAAATGGACAATACATTCACAGTACTTGCATCTTATACTTGGCAGACAGGCTATGCAATTTATGGTTCTTGAAAAGGGACAGTGAAATATTCCTCTTGCTGTCCAAACACTCTAACACATAAAAACTAGATTAGTTTGATTGGGGGGGGAAAAAAAAAAGGGGCAAAAAAAGACTTGAGTATCTGAAAAATTGTTCAGAGGTCCTTTCATAAATACAAAAGTTGGTCTAGTGTTGTTTTGAGGTATAAGTTGTATATGTCTACTGGTGGCCTATCCAAAGTTACAAGCAACATAAACATCTTACTAGCTGATTTTAAGCTAGGCCAAAAAGACATAGAAGGCCAAAGGAGAATGGTATTTCTTTCTCTGCGACCCACTATGTCTTATTTTACTTGCCTTGACAAGTTTTTTCATTGATTTCTGAGAGAGATTTGGGCAGAAATGGTTTGAAAGGATGGTGCTTATGAATTTGTGCATGTTTTATTGCTCAGGATACACTGCCAATGCGTGACACATTTCAAGGTCTTTCAAATAGTCTGTGCTGAACACACAGTGAGAAGGGTTTTACTCATAAAACTTAGTTAAAGGGAAGTGTACAGTTTTCTTTCAGGAAAATAAAAATGAGTCATCCATGCACGCATTTTATTTCCAGATCCAAAAGTTTGCAGTCTAGACTTATGGTTTTCATTTTTCTGAGCACTTAATCAGTCTCTCCACAGGCTGCTACATCCTGATGTCAATAGGAGGTTCATGACAAACTGAACAGGAGGTGGCAGATTTTTCTTCCAGGTAAGAAGATGCAGTAGTTTTACAGAGTGGCTACCTAAGTTGAGGCACCCTTCAGTTCTCTCCATGCCTGATCCACAGAGAAATTACTGTCTATCTGTATTAAAGTCTGTATAAATTCATTTATGGCTCCTCAGGGTAAGCAGGCTTGTAAAACCCTAGTGTACTCTCAAGTAACAACTGCAATTTGGCTCTGAGCTCTGCAAGACCACCAAAGGACTGGGGGATGATTTGCCTAAGAGAGAGGCTGTGTGTGTTGACAGGTGGAATAAGGGTCTTAGGAAATGAGAAAGTGACAATGATATATAGCATAGTGTTACATGGAGGAGCCTTGGAGGAGAGATTTCTCTTCCTTGACTCCCATGTGTGCAGAGCCGAGTCCATGTTTGCCTTACTTCAAGGATAGTGGATCAAAAAAGCTGTCAGAAAAGATATACATACACACACAGAATGCAGACAGCAATCATTCCTCCAGCTGAGTATGTCCTGGGTTATCTTTATATTTCCCAGTCACTTCCCAGTGCATCCATGAGTCGATTACATCGGGAGTGAGCACTGACCGTGGCATGCATTGGGTTCAACTCTCCCGTGTGGGAGGAGGGCAGAGGAGATCCTTCTGCTTCTTTGGGTAGGTCTTAGGAGAAACAGTTTTCCCCCAAAGCAGAAGAGGAAATGAAGCATTTCCCAGAAGGCAAACGGGAGAAGCATGAGTTCAGGATTAGCTTCCCGAGCAGTCAGGCAGTGCAGTACTTTGCCTGTGCTTCTCGCAATTGGTGTCAGCCACTGCAGATATGGTGATTCACAGGAAGCAGGTGGCATAGGGCATCCAGTTCCTTGTGCTGCCACCCTTGGCATCCCCAGTGACCTCTGACAATGTTGGTCAAGGATTAGAAACTAGGCTTATAAATGAGAATGCTCTGTAACCCTAAAGCTGCAACCATGTATTTTCAAAGTTGATGGAGAAGTCCCTAACTGGCAGCAAAGGGGTTCCTGTGTTCCTCCAGCAAGAACTGATTATAGCAGAAAAAAGCAGATCCTTCCACCCAGGTCCTGATGGATGTAGCTAATTAAAAGAAGAAACTTTAACTTCTGATTAAAAATTACACATCGGCACTGCCATAGTTACAGGATGGTGATACTGCCCAGATATGCCCTAAGCCTCGAGAAAGTTGTCGCATAGAAAATCTGAGTAAAGTAACGCTGTCTCCTAAAAAGCAATCCACTTTGCATCCACATCCAAAATAAGCTGTCAATATATCTGACATCAAAGCAGTCAGTCACCTGCATGGGGCTGCAGGTATGGTATTGAAGTCCTGGGAAGATCTACATAACCTGTCTTCATCAATTCAGCTGATACTTAGCTTCGAGCAGCATATCGATTCATAGCAAGGAGCCAAGAGGGAGCAACAAAAGAGAAAATAGCAAGTAATGGAAATGAAAATAATATGCAGGAAAAGGAAGGCAGCTTATGAAGCAGGCGGGGAACAGCTGTCCCACTGCCTCATGGAGCCCATGAAGATCTGCTCTGGGCAGGCAACCAAGCTCTGCAGTCTTGGGCACAACACTACTATGGAAATATTCCCTGCCTCAGGTGCTCAGGACTTCCTTCTCACCTCCTCCTGCCCAGGCAGAAATAGGCTGTAATAATTACTTCAAACCTCTCAGTACTCAAATATTAATCAGTTGCTGTCCAAAGTAAAAGGCTGTGCTCAACCCCTAGCTTGTTAGCTGATACTACCTTCAGTGTGCCGAATTTAACAGAGCAAGGTGTACTAGACAGGATTTCACTGACAACTTGCAGCAATGACATGAGGTTTGAATGTCAGTATGAGCTGTCAATCTTCCCTTTGTATTCTGGAAAACATGGGCAGTGGACACCTATTTAATTGCTTGAGTGACCCCTGGTAAAGCACCCTTGTTTGCTCTCCCTTTCTGTTTTTCAAGGTCTTCCAGGGCAAAAGCAGTGCAGCAGCTCCCTGAAAGCTGGAGGTAGGTAGCAGCGTGCTCCCAGGGACCCTTGATGATGCTATTGCAAACATAGGAGGCAAATCAGCGCTGCAGAATAAGACTTCTCTACGTTTCCCATGCTGATCAGAATATTAAAAAATAACTGGAAATCTTGCCATTTCAAAGCAATACAGGAAACATATTTCCAAGCACGGCAAAAAATAGACATTTTTTCCATGCATGTATATTGACACTACTTACCGTTTCATTTGTGTTCCTTGTACAATAAGTTTTGTAGCTCTGGATTTGATTTCTGTTGTTAGTGCTTATTATGTCAGCATGGTTGTCACAAGGTATGTTTCCAAGGGAGTCAAGAATTATAGGGAAATGTTTATTAGAACAACAAGCTCTCAGGCTCTGTCTCTGCTGGTCTGGCAATATTTATTATGATTACTGTTCTAAAGACAGAGAATGGTAGGAGCTTAGGGAAAAAATACCTAGAGTATTTTTGTCACCATCTTTAAAACCCATTTTGAGTCATTATCATTAAACTCAAGCTCTTTAAAATGCTGGTTTACAAATTTTAATAGTTACCGGCAAGGAAAGTTAGTGCTCATGGTCTTTCAGAAAGGCTGCATCCTGGCCATAGCTCATAGAATCAATTTTCAGGCTCCTGATAATATTTTTCTGAAGTATTCAAAGAAAAAAAAAAAGCACCTTGTGTGGAAATGATGTGAAATACAATTTGACATACAAATGACCTGAGGTACAGTTGTTCTCTAGAAATAAAATAAAATAAAATAAAATAATAAAATAAAATAAAATAAAATAAAATAAAATTATAGAAATGTTTCTGTGTCTGGCAGGACAAACTGGCACCACAATCCCAACAGGTTTGTTGGCATTTCAATCATCACTGCTGTTTTGTCCATACTTCAGGAAAACAAAATCCTCTAGATTTTGATTTTGTAGTTTTGGGGTTTAAACACTCTAGAAAAATCAGTTGGGTTGGTTTTATTTTTCTTTTTCTTTTTTTTTTTTGTTGATTTGTTGGTTTTTTTTAAGACATTTAAGTCATCATCATCATCATTCTGTGACTACATCATGCTCTTATACTCTCTTTCTTAATTTGACTATATATATTTAAAAACAGCAAAAGAGGAATTTCATATTAACAGCACTAAAAACAACCACTTGAACTAATGGCAAATTTCCCCAGCTCTGGTACTGGATTTCTTCCTTTTTCTGGGGTTATACTAAAGGTCTTGGTAGATGAGTATTTTGGGGTTTTTTTGCACAAACTCTGTACATGAATTATATCTTTCATGGAACATCACATCTTTTGGTAGAAAAAACAGTGTAATGAGGGAGGCCTTGGTCATATAACTGGGAGATATGCACCAGAATAAGTACTTGGCCTGTGCAATAATGACTGAGTTCTCAACTGAAATGTTACAATTCAGTAACATTATTTATACTTGTTATATTTTTTCAATATGCAAAATATAAAAATCAGAATTCCCACAGACAGTGATTGCTGTTGGTTAGATCTGTTTCTTGGCAAAATCCCAAGTTTTTTAGCCAAACACCAGCACAAACGAAAAATATAGCTAGCCCTGAAAATATTTAAGCGTGTTTAGTGCTCACAGGATGCTGTCAAGTGACAAAAAAAACAAGAAAACATAAAAAAAAGTGGGAGACACCTGCTTCTGTTAGTGTCTCCTGCTTGTGAGCTTGCTCCTGTCACCATTTGGGCCCAGATGGTGACAGCAACTTGCCCTGTCCCCAGGCTGTGGTTGTGGCACAGCGTGCTCCTGGCTCAGCACAGGGGGCAGGATGGCCAGGGCTGGAAAAAGCCCCATTCTATCTTTTTTAGGAAGAAAGGAAGGAGGCTGCAATATTTTTAGGAGTGGGTGGCAGCTGGAAGTATGTCTTGTGAAGTTGCTCTTTGACAAATGTGTAGCATCCCTGGAGGAAAAATAGAAGTTTGCCAAGTTCAGACATTTTCTGTTCTCATCTAACTAAAGCTACTTTGATCTAAATTTGATAAGTGATGTGTATATTATATTACTGCAACCACTTTAGTCTTTTTAGCTCAAAAAACAAATAGCTGAGGGACCAAAATCTGCTCTCAGACATCCTCCTGCTGGAACTCCCACTGCTTTCAAATTACTGAATATGAAAGGTAGGGATGGGAGAGGAGCACGCAGCAAATGTTCCCAAGTTTTTACGAGTGTTTGTGCAGTTCAGACCCCTGGGACACTTGCAGCTTGACTTGGAGGCTCTGGGTTCATGTCCCAGGCTGGATTTGGGTTCCTTTATGGGGGAACAGCAGCAGTGCTGGTGGTGACATGAGAAGCTAAATCAGCAATGAAATATTCCTCTAACCTGCACTGACACTTACTCATTTTTTACACCTTTTTTATCAATTCAGAGGGAGCAGCACTTCACCTCATCTGTGGAAATTAATGACTCTTTTTTAAAGATAGCCTATACTATCTAAAATGGAAGATTTATAAAGTGTTGGATTGATTAATTGTATCTTTCTCAGTAAAGTCTGACTGAAATATTGGTAATTTGACTCATCTGTTGCCAAAATGACTTCAGCACTCACTGTACCTGGTATATGTATTGTAACACCTGGGTTTAATTCAATAAAGTAAGAGAGTTTGTGAGTGAAAGCTACTGTGTATCATGACGCTGAAGTTTGTCCTCTGTATATAATATTTTCCTCTTTAAATATTTCCCAAACACTTACTGTGCTTACATCAAAGATAGCAATTATAGATTTATTAATCCACATTTTAAAATCCTTAAATACGTATTTAATTTTGTCAGAGACTATAATATCCTCTGATGGAAGGTCTCATACTTCCATTGATAACATTTTTACTTTACAGCTTCTACTAACTTCCACCTAAATTCTAGCTTTGATTTACTTCCTGGAAGACTATTTTAAAATTAACTTGATTTCTAGACCAAATCTAATCCTGATATGTAACAAAGGTAAAAAATATTTTGATTACAAACCTACTTTATTGAAAGGTGATTAAAATAAATTTTCAGATGGTTTGTGCTGTCCATGAAGAAGGGCCCACTGCTCCCTGATTGCCATTTCTGCTTCCCTGAGACAGTCTTACTAGAAGACGGTACTAAGTAAACATCTGATCAAGCTTAGCAAATCTGGTTTTGCTGGTGAAGTTGTGTCTGATACTGGGAGATTGTCAGCATGGAATATATTTAAGCTGTTTGAAATGAAGTATCTGCTTAGACAGGTAGCAGCCACTTCTCACTGTCCACGGGCCAACAGACTGGTGCGAAATGGTGTCAAAATACCAACACACCTTATTAAAAAAGAATGAGGAGTCAAGCTGTCACACATACCTGGCCCTGCCACCCCATGGTCCTGAGCCAGCAATGCCAGGATTGGCATCTACTGACTTTTTGTCCACCAGGAAGCCAAGACCAAGGTGCCTGGCACCGCCAGAACAGGCCTCAGGTCAATGTGATGTTGCACAACAGCAACAGTGCTGCAGTCTGTGGCAAGGATGTTTGTTGAATCTCCATCCTTGAGTTGGAGCACCTTGTGATGACCAGTCTGTTACCTCTGCTTGAACTAGTCCTACTTTCTCCAGAGCAATTTACACATCTCTGGTACCAGTTGCCTATACCTTCCTGATGGGAAGTTAAGAGAATGTTGATGCTAAAAACAACAGGGTTCCTTTCACAATACTAACTCATGAGAACTACTACCACATCTGGGTTTAAAATATTACTTGTTGCACTTAATTTTCTTTTAGAAAAGCCAAATGATTGTCTTACTTATGTCTCTGTCTCTCTCTTTTTATTGTCAGGATGATTTCCCAGGAAGAGAGTTTTAAAATTTACAACCAAAAAACCCCCAGACTGGAAGAGGGGAAGAGGAAGAATTATATCCCTGTGGGTATGAGAAGCTGCACTTTTTGTGGATTTAATTTGTGTTCAGTAACAAGGAAGAAAAAAAAAGTGTTTAGTTTAATGTTTCAGGAAGTCATACAGTAAATGCCCTGAGAAATGTAGTGTGCTGAGGCCAGGGCACACTCCAGCACAGCTTCCCACATGGAGAGCTGTTTGCCAAGCCTGGCTGATGCACAGTTTTTGTACAGTATAATTATTTAATTTGGGGACATGACTTTTTACCAAATTATTTTTACTATTCTAACACATAACATGGATGTTTTTACATCAGAATAATTGTTCTTTTGTCCTCTAATTATGACCATGTTTAGTATAACAAAGAACCAGTAGGAAATGGAAATTGTTTAGGTCATCTACCCCATTCCTCTGCCCATGGTGAATTATTTCTTATATTGTGTTTGTTGGAGTGTTTTCCAATGTATGAAAAACACTGAAAAGTCGTGTTGTATGACCAGGGGAAATAGGATAAAACCAGTAAATAGGATTACAGGAAAATCTGCTGGAAACTTTTTTTTTCTTAAGAAGTATGACATTCATACCTTGGCCATGAGCAATATTCACATTAACTGCAGATTATTTGTACAATCGAATTCTTTTTCCTTTTGATAACAGTACCCAGGCTGTTTCCATGGCAGTCCAAGAGACTTCACCCCACTCTGTTGAAAGAAAAATCCTGGAACAACTGAGCTGCTGGGATCTTTCTAATTTCAGGGTCAATGTTTAGCAAGATAGATACATGGCACGTGGGTATTGGCTGGCTTCCTTTAAGATATATCCACATATACTGTTTGTGCCTTTGAGACAGGTCTTTTTCTGTAAGGAAATGAAGAAAATCATTGAACCTATATAATAAAGTCCAAAAGAAATGAAAGCAAAGAGGCCATGTCACTGCCCTGATCTTACATTCAGAAAATCAGGGTACTTCTCTGCTTTAAAGAAAAAGCTTAGTTGGAAAGTTTCTTTATATACGCAAATGCCTTTTCCTTGTATTTTCATAAGCTAAAAAGGAGTTGTGATGACAGTGCTGCAAGAAGGGGCAAGACTAGGTAAATACAAATTACTCTGGGGGATTAACAGGCCTAATGAGACTGACGCTGAATGCATACAAAGCAGTGTTTTAAACAAATGTTGGGCTTCTCTGTAACGAAGGGAGCCCTAGAAAATGCAAATGCATCTGAATTTCAGATGCTCTTTCCATGTCCAGGACAGGGGACTCAGAGCTCCCTGTCTAATATTCAAAGAAATCATGTCCTCAAATTAACATCTTTGGCTTTATTTTCTAAGTGCCTTCAGCTTCAGTTACTTTAAATGAAAGTTTTAGCCTACCCTGGGCAGACAGACCGACAGGCTACAGCTCCTATGTGCATTGTTTTATCTCCTCTCTCTTGTGCGTAGATCAATAAGGATTAACACAGGACTGTGCCTTTCCTGTGCAGGCAGCTCAGGTAGTCATTGCACCCATTTAATGGAATGTCTGGCATCAGCCTGTTGGGTATATAGAATTACACCAGTCAAAATGTTTTCCTAGACATCCAATGAATAATGAAAAGAGTTTGAGAGGTATTTCAACTGATCACCCTCCCATCCTTTTGGGTATGGGGTTATCTTTTGAAGGGCTTAATCTTTGCAATATGTGCATCCTTTTGTGAGAAAGGGAAATGGATACAGAGGTAGGGAGAATAGGTGGCATTGGTTTTATTCTTCAGTGTGCTGTCTGTATCGTGCCTATTTGACCCAGCTTCATTTCATCGTTTGGCTCACATGGGCCCCGTTTGAAGAAAGACCCCTAGGAAGGGGGCTGGGGTGGCAGCAGCTATATCCTTGTCTTAGACAGCTATGTTCTTGATGGAGAACAGTGGCTGCCAAGTGGCCACAACCAAGACTGAAAATAGTACAGTGACTTGGCATATGCTTTTAGTTCATTCCATGCATGGAATTTGTTAAAGGCTTATTATAAATGATAAATGGTAGCTAACTTCACAAAATCTTGGAGAAAGCTGTCAGCAGGCATGTACCAGGGCATGTGGCTGAGCAGCTTAGATTTCAGGCTGGCAATATTTTTTCTCTTTCATTCTATGGCCCCTGTTGGAGACTGTCATCATGTAAGCAGTGAATATCTAATGTAGTCTTCACACTGTGCCAGTAACCCATTAATGAAGCCTCCTGGTTATAATCCTACTGCAGTCTTGCTGGCTTTGCACCTTACCCGTACAGGCACAGCACCAGCAGTGTCAAGACTTGCCTTGGCTTTCCCTTTGCAATGCCAGAAACAGTGCCTGTGTAATAATATATTTCTAAGATGAGGCTTAGATAGAAATGGCAGTGGCTGGAAATAAGGAGTACAAGATTGTCTGAGTAGTCTGTTTAGACCAAAACTTTTGCCTGTCTGTTTTTTGGCATAATGATGACCTGCATGCTGGGTAACATCCCAACACTTCCGTAATTCCACTGGGGGTAAAAAAAAAAAAAAGTAATGAAGGAAAGATTATGCCTTTTGAGTCAAAAACCATATACATGCTCAGTGTTAATAAAGAGACTTGAACTTGCGTAGAAAATTAAGGTATGAACTACCCACATAAACTCTGAATTCCATGAAAAAAGGGAGGTTAATAAGAAACAGAAATCATGTCTAAGAGTTGAGGGATTTTTGGTTGACAGAGGAAGGGAGAAAGAATCATAGAAACAAAATTGTAAACCCAAGGTTGTCATTATTCAGTCTCCTAAAAAACTTTTTAAAATATCAGTCTTTTGTTCAGCATGCTTGATTCAAACTTACTGAGCAAGAGACAATTCTATGTCATGATAACAGTTGCTTACTGGATCGTTTTGTTTAACTGTTGACTCAGTCTTCCTATCAGGTGGTGGCAAGAGCAGCATTTCACCGCAAAACAAAATCTGCATGCACTGTTGTTCAGCAAACACTGTTGGAATCAATCACAAATGTTGAATATATATTTGCAAATGTGACCCTTTTCTTCTATTTCAGGGTCTACTTCAGGCTTTCATGTCAAAGATCTAGTTTCATGGATCACTGCTAATGAAGCTTTCACATATGTACCGTAAGTATAGGTACATTTTGTTCAACAGAAGCCAGTTTTTATTTCCTGTTCCCATACCCTCTCACAGGAAAATGAGCTTGCTCCAGTCACAGAAGTTCTTCATCTCAGTGCACGAAAGAGAAATCGAGCAAAAAAGCAAACTCGCACCATGAGAAAATTAAGCATCAGAAGTTACGCCAGTAACAATCAGAAGAGAAGGGCAGGATCTAAAGAAGTTGGTAACTACTATTTTACAATTCCTTGCAAGTATATTTAGAAATTTAATAATTTTTATGTGTATGTATGTACACACATGTAGTAGTTTAACCCATTTAAGTAAGAACAGTGCCAATGCAATGCATTTACAGTAAGGGCAAAGAAACCCCATTTATTTGCCTTTTATACTGTAATAAAAAACTTCAAAATATTATAAAAATTCTATTTATAGTAGTCCATGTTGTCATTTCTGCTACACATTTCTGTTTCTGTTTCACACATTGGAAAAGAAACTGAGAGATTTTGAATGAGGTGATCAAATACTGGAGGGAAAGACAGGGCTCCTGACTCCACTCGGCCCATTACATATCACTCTACTTGAAAATGTGTTCATTTTTGTTTCTTTTCTTTAGGTAACTAATCATTGACATCTCGACAGCTTGCCCACCCCCTAAGTAAATAACAGTAATAAAAAGCTTCATTTCTGCTACTGTTACCTTATTACCTCAGATACTGAAGCCACTGCTGTTCTTGGGGACAGAAAGCCAGAAGAGGACAAGGAACACAACAGGTACCTGTGGCTAAAGCGTAATGGATTTAAACAAAAGGTCTTTTTACATGGAGCTAATGGGTATAAAAAATTTAAGGAGGGGAAAAATAAATTCATGCAAGAGTGGTCCATTGGTGGCCACTAAACATGAATATCTGGTTATAGCCTGTATAGCCTATATTCAGGGCTTCTCCTATTGCTTTGGAGGTATAGAGAGATGGCTTCCCCTCCTTTACTTTTGTACCTCCCCCCACTCCACACACAAGAGCAAACACATTTTGCTTTGTGCTTATATTCCTTTCCCATAATGGTGTGCATGGGAGAGAGAAAGCTGGACCAGATGAGCCTTCGCACTGACATCATGTGGATGTTCTGTGTTATGTTACATGATGTTTTAGCAGGGCAGGCCACCCGTCTGCTCCTCAGGCTCCTTTCAGCCAGCCCTGAAAGCTGGGTATCTGATGCAAAGCCCAGTGGATTTGGTGGAATCTTTTTTCAGATCTTCAGAGCAGACTCCTAAGTGCAAGCCTGGTTAATATGCCAGCAGAGAACATCTGATTATTGCATGGGGCTGGTCAGGAACAGTAATCAAATTACCTGAAGGAAAAGATTTAGGATACATCATTTAAACTGCATTAAATATCTGTGTGGTCATTCCCAGGAAGAATGAATATTTTCTCTATTTGATTCAATATTACTCAACTTACTTTACACCTTTTGTTACTTTGGATGAATACTGTTCTATAACACGTTTTAGGGAAACAGGCTCTGCAGGATATGGTGTGAGCTAATGATGTCATTTCTACCATCATTTCTAGTATCAGAAAACATCGCAATAGCAGAGAGTTTTCTGTTGAATAAGATATAAACCCAAGGTTCTCCTCTGGTTGCAATTATGTGGTAAATATAATTGTGACCTGAACATGGAAGTACAGAAGTCAGCAGTAGGCAGGAGCATCTTCTTTAATGTTCAAATTAGTAACCTTTCCCTTACTACATGGAAACAAAGCTTGCCAGTGTGGTCCCTCCCTCCATGATGTCTGTCCTGCCCCATCCTCACAGGCTTTTGGATCCAATGCCCACTGGCTAAATTCCACCAAAACTACAGAGTAGGTGTATTTGAGTCATCAAAGTCTTGCAGAAAAACTGACTTTGATCTCAACAACAGCTTCATCTCACAGGCCCTACCATCAAGCAGTGCCTCTGTTTGTGAGCAATTTTCTAAACAGAGACTTTGGAGTTTGCTGCTGAGAAAAGGATTTTGAGAGGCAAAGGGAATCTGGTGCTCTGCTCACCTCTTCTCCCTTCGCCAATGTTCTTCCAATCACAGAGCTATTGTGTGAAAGCTGGAGCATTCTCTCCCCACTGCACATCTTGTCGGGCTCCCCACTACCTGCAAAACAATCACAGCACCTTAAAAATATCCCTCACCCCATCAAATCAGCAATGATTTTTCAAGAATAAGAACTCATAGTTCTTCCTTACTACTACTACATGCTGAGTCTGAAGTTATTGAAAGGATAAGGGGTGAATAGTCTCTGGATTTTAAGTTTCAAGGAAATCCTGCTCATTGTCCTTTAAAATTAGTCGGAGTACCAAAAGAGTAGTTACTGTGATTACTATGTGTTGGTATGTACAAAAAATGTGCTCCTCATAAATAGTGAATTGTGTCATTATCACGGTATATGCTGGGCTTTCATAAACATTGGTATTCTGTAATTATACAGCTGCCTGTAGACTTGAGGAGACAGTCATTAAAATAGCCATTAAGAGAGTTCAGAGCAGAAAAAAAAGCTGCTTCTCATTCATCCAGGACACTGGAGCTCAGAAAAAAAGGGAAATTTTGCTTTGAATAGGGCAAACATTTTATATTTGATGTAATGTCCATTGTAGCTCTGCTCTCCCCACAGCCCTTCAGCCAAACTGCATATTTTGGGTCTTCATTTCCAGATTCATCTGAACAAAAGAAGGGCTGTGTTTCTGCATGTCCATTCCAGAGTACTCCAGCAAGAAGGACACATGCAAAAGTACTTGCAAGGTCTTTGTCTAGATTTTAAAGCCTGTGCTTGGAAATACCAGGTAGCATTGGAAGGCTTGTGTGAAATGACTGATCTATAACATGTTTTTACAGGTTAAACACCATTGGTTTTAACTGAACACCTATTTAATTCCTTCTATCCCAGGAAAAATACCCACACATTACTGGGAACAGACATTGGTCAGTTTTGTATCCTGGGCTTTCTATTAGAATGATTGAAACATGGCATTATTGGCAAATCTGTCCTTTTGCAGCTCATGTAATAATGCTGTTTCACTGCCTAAAGAGTTTAAGTCAGCCCAATAGCACACTGTTAATTCAAATATTTAATCTTTTTATTTAAGGAAATTGACTTTATTTAAGTCAAGGCCAGACGTGGTATTTTGGGTGGTCAAAATGACTGCTGTTATTTGCATCATCACAGCTGTTCTGAGGAAGACAAGGACTTTTTGGAGCTGGGGCAGAGCAAACTGAGCAATAGTGTTTCCCAGTGTGCAATGAGGGACCACTGCTGCTCCACCAACAAGGAAGAAGTGAAACAACTGGATAAATCCTGCCCTTCAAACATCAAAATCCACATATTCCAACACATACTAGACAACAAACAAGTGTAATGGGTGGAAGTGAAAATGATAAAATATTGGTATGCTTTTGTGTTGGTTATAATGATGGAGGTTGCCATGCTGCAGAAGACTTAAGTCCGCAGGTTTTTCTCTTTCCAGAAATTACAGATGGTACTGACATTCTTCTTCAAAGACATTACAGTTGTCGTTAATTGGTACTGGCTGAGAGATACCTCCATGATAACTATAAAGACACAAGCAGCTCTGAAATTCATGGATCTCAGTCCTGCAGCAGGCAGGTAGAAAACCCTTCGCAGTGCTGCCACCCAACAGGCGTTCTCTCTCCATTATTGCCATTAACACAATTCTCTGCCTGTCTCTTTGATGAGAGCCAACATCAGTAAGCATTACAAGTGGATTATTGCTTTACACTGCGTGAAAGATGTGTCTAATATGAAGAAGTAAGATTAATCTGGCTAAAATCAGTTTAAGTGAATGATTGCATATTGAAATGATTTGTAACAATAAGACTGAAAATTTATGGAACTCAGATATGCAGCCAGAAGGTGTTGGAATTCGGGGAGCTGCTGAATGTATCTCTTGTTTGTGCTACTTTAGATATAATAATTCCACTTACACATTTTGTTTGTAGTGTACTGCACCATAGATGGATGTCTGCACACACTTATGCATGTTTGTCCGTACACCTCCGGGGAGAAGAAAAACTGATGGATTTTTCTAATTCAAGATCAAGATATATATTTTCATAGATGGTCCTATTTGGAAGGAAATGTAATCTGTTGGCATTTGGGTTTATGAGTGAGCATACGTATCTGTGCAGCAACAGAACGGTGTAACAGAAAGCTGGCCAATTTATTCTTAGTACAGCGTCCAACAATTCACCTTTTGATCCTCCCCTTTTCACAGCTGTTTGTCAAGGAATGATTACAGCCTGAAGGAAGCCTGGACGCTGAGAAACATCTCATCTCTATGCGCAAATGATCATTTTTCTCCCATTCAAGAAGGTTTCAGTGTTACGTAGGTATAGCTGTGTGATAGAGATGCTGCAGTCAGAGTAGGTGGAGGGGTCTGGCTCGTACCCCACCATGGGACTGGGTGAGCTCATGGTCTCGCATAAATCACCACTGTGGGGATCTCAGCTCTGAGCTTCAGGTTTCCAGCTGTAAAACAGAGTTAATATCATTTCCTTAGTGGCCCTTTTCTGTCTCTTTCTTCCAAAGAGGCTTTCACCTTGGTATATTTGGAAGGTGACTGCCTTTAGTCTCTCTTCATCCTGTGGCCAAATGAGCAACCTCCAAGGGTGAAACAGGAGCCACACCAAGGTCTGAGGGCCAGATAAGAGGAGGAAAAAGCCCTTAAGATGACCCTACCACAGGAGGGTTTGTACTTGCTATCTGGGATTAGCAGAGGAGAGCTATCTGGATTTCCTCAAGCTGCTCCCATGGATGAGATCTTACCCTTCCTTTCCTTCAGGGAAACCAGTGCAGGATGTGCTGCAGGTTGCAGAGACCTCCTCCACCAGCTGCCATCACTTGAGAATTTAGTGCTGGATCCATCCCTTGGCATGCTCTGAGGGATTCACTGTGCTTCTGCTGCAGGAAAAGAGAACAGAGGAGGGGCTGAGGCTGGGGACAGTGAGATACAGCCTTGCTCCAGCTGTAGCAATTACCTGCGCTGTCAGACAAACAGCAGGTCTTAAATTTTGAACAGAAGGGACTAAATGCATCCCTGGAGTAACTCCAGCAATTTCTGCAGGTTATAGGAGAAAGACTTTGGCCCTCCATCTGGTTTATGCAGGGAACTAAGTATTTTATCTAACACTGAGTCAAACGACTGAAATTATTTCTTAGATTGAGAAGTTTGGTGTTAAAGCCAGAGGAAAAACACTCACTGCCGATGAAATTGACCTCTCTATATTTCTAGTGCACATTAAGCAAAACAGCATCTTTCAGATAGATGCTGATAGTCATTTCGAAATTTCAATTTCAAGTGCACTAGTTGATTTCTATATGAATTAGAATTGCTTCTTACTGTCATTTTTCAAAGGGTAGGTGTGAGACCGAAGAACTGGCTTCCTTGAAAAATCCTGCAGCTTAGATTTTGACCCTAAATGCTTGTAGCTGGGTGCATTCAGTAGGACTAAAAAATACCCTAACAGCTAAGGCATGAGGTAGTGATGTGTTTGCATGACATGTAGTTCAGTGGGGTTCTCAGCACTTCTTGCAGGATGATAATTCTGGCTACTTTTGTTTCCAGTGGACATTGCATGGGCTTCTATTCCCTGAGGAGTGGTGTGGGAGGCTTGACATCACGTTCCCCAGCATGGCATAAGGGCAATGGTGGCAGAGCCCATGTCTGGTGCTTCAGTCCTGCTCCTGTCCCCCAGGGTAACGTTCCTGCTGTGACTGCAACAAACATGTTACAGCTGAAAAAGGAAGGATGAAGAAAGAGGCTGAGGATGCTTATCGGAGAAGGAGGCTGCTGGACTGTATTTCCAGGGAGGCCACTTCTGTTCAGCTCAAGTCTCCTTTTACCCATCTGATATGTAATGCTTATTTGCCCAGTGTGGTGTCAGGAGACTTCACTGGTGTATATGAAGTTCTTTGATGCATGACAGCTCTACATGAAAAATAAAATAATCAGATCTTGTTTCTATCAATCACTTTTACTTGAACATAGCAGCTAGCCAGTGTTACTGAATACATTCAGAAAAAAACCATTTTATTTATTCAATGGCCTCATGCATGGTTCCTCCTCAGTTCAGAACTGGTTTACTGGTTTTGGGGTTTTGGAGTGTTTTGCCAAGAATATCTAAAGATCTGCAGTTATTTGTTTTTCTCACAATACTGCTTATGACCTCCTTTTCTCTTTTAAAACAATAGATAAATCCCCTACTCCTCTCCCATAACTACCTTTCCCTGGAGCACAGTGATCTACATTGTTTGCAAATTACATTTGAAACAAAAACCAACAGAGAAAAAACACTATTTAGAAGTTTCCTTACTAGAGACAGAGTGCTACAAACAGTTTTTAAAAAGCAGAAAACTGATTGTTAACTGCAAGGCACACTAAAGCAGGTCTGGATGGATGCCTACAGAGCAGTGAGTGCTCAATTACAGGCTTCTCCTCCAAAGCCCCTGGCATGGGAATGGCTCCCATCACTTCTGCATCACACTGCAGACACATGAAGGCTGCAGCTAAATGACTGCAAAAGCCAAACAACTTTCCTCATCCGTCAGATTGACTCGACGGCTAGTCTGAGAGATACGGATGGTGAATGCAAAGCTGCTAGTTGATAGGTATTGCCATTAACATGTTTTAATTAAATAGAGGAAAGGAGATGGGAAGGGACTGAACCAGTGACAGTGAGAGGAAACTGAGCACCAGAAAGCCCGGGTCTTTTCACTCTCTTATCTGTTTGCTTCATTAGCAAGCAGGAAATCATTGCTGCTTGCCTGGCTCCTGCATATTACCAGGAAACATGTTGGAATTTTATTCCTAGGTTTAATTTAAACCTTTGACTAAATCTGTCTGTTTCTGAACAGACCCATTTCGTCCATGTATTCCTCACACAAACTTCACTTAAATCTCTCATGTTTGATATAGATTAATTTTTCATTTTGTTTTTTTAACTTTTAGTTATCCCAGATTCCCCACTGGTCTTGAGCCCCTGTGGTTCTCCATCTGCAGAATCGTATTAGTAACCACCACGGACTTATATATTGTTATGGAGATGTTGTGTGGTGGTTTTGGCTTTCTGATGTCCCTGCTGGCCTGATTATGCATGGATTCTCCACGAATGCATATGTGCTACAGATACAGCGGCCGACTTCGGCATGTCCCTATTAAACCCACCCCCCGGGGAGCGGCTGGTAGGCTGCAGCTCCCATGCCATAGCTGGGGGGAAGCAGGTCTGGGGACGGGGTGTGGCTGTGTGTCTGCATGTGGCTTCTTTGTTTTCAACACATACATAATAAATGTAGTATGAGCATGTAGGCAGAATATGAAAATGTACTTTATGTGGAAAATTAGAATAGAAATATGCAGTGAAAGTTTATTTTCCCCATTTACAGTGAGTCTAAAAAATCCATACCTCTGTGGGTCTCTGACACTGTGTGTCTGGTTTGCCACAGCTTATACTGATTTGAATTTTCTTGTTTGGAATCCTTCAGAAATAAGGGAATTTCTCACGTACCTCTGAAATCACTGTTGGTGAATGCAATCTCATAAAAGTAGAACAGAGCTGTGCTACACCTCTGTGGCTTTATCACAGTTAACATTAGAAAGAATCATGGTAATTCCTGCTCCTTTTCCTTAGTTGTGGATCTGGTTCCCCTTTCCCACTCAGCTCTGTTTTCTGTAATGAGTTCCAACCTCTCTGTAAATCACAGTTTAGGTTAGGGTGCACACTCTGTAATCTCCTTCAGTGTAATTTATAAACTACCGTGAGATTTTCTAAAGATACAGTAAGTCATAAATAAAATCTTGATAGGAGTAAGTTTAGATAGGGGGCTTTGGGTGTGAAATATTGCTCTTGTTCCATAAGCATGCATTTGTATTTGGTCCGATGTGGGTAATGCTGGACATCACTCGCATATTTGAGTTTTATATCTGGGCCAGTGAGGAGGGATTCCTGCAGAAAACTTCACAAAAGCCACTTAAGTTTCTGGGTAAGTTAGGGGATGCAGGGATTCAACTCATACAGGACTCATGATAGGAAGAAAGCACCACACTAGTGAGGTGTGATTCATCTCTTCTAAAGTTAGCTGCCTAAAAATGGCAAATCTCATCTCAGCTTTTCTGCTATGCAATCAATGGAAAAGGAAGGCAACCTGCAGGATGACTGAGTCACCAGTAAGGCTGTGAATTAGAAAAGACCCTAGGTGACTGAACCTTCAGCATCAAATTCAAGCTAGACAAGCACAGTTAATCAAAACCCATCCAGCCCCAAATGACTTTGGTCCTCCCGAGATTTGAAAAAAGCTGCAGAGCAGCCCTTACTTCAGACATGGCAGCGACTGCCCCATTAAATTTGATGTCATAATCCCTGCATCAGCTTTCCCATGGGATTTCATTCTTCACAAAGCCTCATTTTTTTTCTAGGGAGCAGGAAAGAGAAGATGGGTATGAACGGAAGAAGCTTTAAAGGCCACTGTTGTTTAACACCTTGCTATACTGCTCTTTTTAAGGTTTAAAAGCTTCTGGGTGAGAGAGATCAGTGAGAATTGCAAAAGGTGAAATGTAAAAAAGTAATTTAAGAATAATATACACATCTCAGGAAGGTCCTGTGACTAAATTTGGGCTCAAGTATTCGCTGAAGTCCATGTACTTCTACATGGCCACAGCTAAGAACAAAGCATTTTAGAAGGGGACTAAGAAAGGGAAGGCATTAAATCTTTTTTTCCTATGAGAAAAATCTGTCAGAAGAAAGAAGATGAGAAAAACAAGAAAGAGACATTTACACAATGGGAAAGCAGAAAGAAGATGGGGCCAGACACTGCTTGGAGGTACCTAATGAAGCACAAAAGGCAATGTGCACAAGCGGCAACAAAGGAAATGTCTATTTCCAAGGTACTAGAAAAATTTTTGTCATGGCATTAAAACATTACAAGAGTGACCCAGGCAGGCTGTGAAATCTTTTCTTTCCTGGACATTCAAAACTCATCTGGACCTGTTACAAGTCACCTGGACCTTACTCTGAGTGAAGGGGTTTGTCCAAATGACAGTCACAACATAAAATCCACCTACTTCGAGCATGTAATTGGAGTTGTATTTCCAATTATTGTTCCAACTCAGTAAGTATGGGTAAATATTTTATTATTTATGAATCTGTATGTAGACAGCCAGACCGGCAGATGTCTGGATATATCAAATACAGAGATGTTCTGAAACTCTCTTTCCTAGTCTCACAGCAAGGTATCATGATGTTTGCATTTTTGTAACACACTCTCCAGAGACCAACAGGAGACACAAGTGACAGTGCTCATATAAATGTATCTTGTCCCATTTAGAACAAGAAGCAGTAGTACCTAGAAAATAATCTCCAAATAAAGGTCTTAATATACACCACTACCTCCCACCCCCAAATAAAAGCGTATTTTCTTTTATTCACCAAACCTGATAAATTTAAATACAAAGGTCTGACAAAAAGTCCTTTGGCATGTGGCATGTGTAGTTAGTGTGACATGGACTCACGCATAGCCATCAAGAATTAGATACTTCAGGCAAAACTCCCATTGCAATCAACAGGTATTTTGCTCTACAAAGGACCGCGAAGCCTGTGTCACAACTTGAAGAGCAGAATTTCAGGCAGCACCTCTTTCAAGATCAATGACATCACTGATTTGGGGTTTGGCTTCCATGTACAAGTGAACTAGTCTTATGAGGAGCAGCTGAAGGAACTGGGGTTGTTTAGTTTGGAGAACAGGAGGCTCAGGGGAGACCTTATCGCCACCACAGCAGATGCACAAAGGAGAGTTGAAATGATTAAAATGGTGGCGCTGGTTGTTGGAATGACTGAGATCTCCAGGAGCACAGACTGAAGGTTTTTACTCAAGAGCTGTCAGTCAGGGAGAGATTAAATTGTTGGTAAACACACAAAGAAAAAACAGAGCTCTTATCTATAAGACTAATGACTCAAAGGTTCAGTCCAAAACAAGCCTGCAGCAGGGTTCATTTCTGTTGGATGTTGTCAGGGTGGCATCTTTCCTAGAGCAAGGAACGATAGAAAGATGTAATTTTTGTGTGTCTACAAAAAACTCATAACAATGATTACAAAACATTGTCAGTTTGACTGCAGCTGTGAGTAGGTACTCTGACTTTACTCAGAGCAGCAAGGATCAGGTGTGTATCATCTGATGAACTGCTGGTGCAGACAGATGCAGTGGTCCTACCAGTGCAGAGGAACCAGCAGGTGTCATTCTCTCTAGGACATAAGTCTCAGAGCTAAGAAGGGAAATAGGCTTCACATCAATGAAAATAAAACATTGATGGGAAGTGCATCTTTACTGAGTATGATAAGTCTGATCTCTAAGTGGAAAAATTCTGAAGTGTAACTGAAAAAAGCATTTCCAAATTAAAGCACACTGTTTCTAATGAGCATTTTGTTGCTGTGACTGAAAGCTAGCACAAATTTAGTACCTGTGACCAAGCTGGACCTAAATCAATGCCCAAACCACAGGACTTTGGCCCCTGGTACTCTGTCTGGCTAGCAGACAGGAGCACAGACAGTTCATAGGCCAAATAATGCCCATAACTTCCACTACATGATCTAGGTCCATGCCATTTTTCTTCTTGTTATAGCTGAGTAACATTAAGGTGTGTTTTACTGTCTGGCCTGCCAAGGCTTTTGAAGCACCTTTTTGGCTCCCAGCAAGAAAAAAGCCCTATTTCATGCTTCCTAACTCCTCTCATGATAATTACCCTTACCTTAAAACTGCTTGAAAGCACAAGAGCTGGCGATTAAATAGAAGAAAGAATGGGATTCAGGTTGGATTTTGTCATTCTTTCATCTAAATGAAAACACTACTTAAAAAGAAAAAAAAGTACAAAGTAAGTACAGCCCAACAACAGCTTTCTATTAAGACTTTATGCTGCTGAGCTCCAAGTAGTGATCAAGCCAAGCTGAGGGTGTCCATGGTCTGGAAGTCAGGTGGCTATCTGTGTTTAACTACCAGAATTAAGCCAGAAGGCCCTAGTTGACCTTTTTTTTCTAGAAATCCCCTGGAGGCATCAATCTGGTGTAGCAGAACTCTGCCTAGTTTTGCTGGACCTGCATAAAGAGCAGGGCATGAGGCTGTGGGCAATGTGCTTCTGTTCCCCAGTTAGCCAGCCCCTGCCAGAGTCTTTTCTAGCCATCATGCCATGTGTAGGTGGAATTCAATTAAAGTTTTCCAATTTACTAGGTTTTTTTTCTGAATAAGGCTAGATACATGCAGGAAATCGCCTGATAACTGTCTCTGGTTAGCCTTTCTGAAGGCAAAAGCTAGCCTGCAAAACGTAGAGTTATTTCTTCACTGGGTATTTTAAAGTAGTTAGTTTGCTCTCTCCTGCAGTAGGACTCTGTAGCACACACTGTGTCAGGAATGCTCGCTGGGCTTATGGCTTTGTGCCACGTGAACACACAGTGCCAGCCACAGGGTACCTGCCAGCCCACCTGCGCTCACACCAAACGGCTCCACCTCCAGTCTGGGGGATGAATGCTTCGGCAGCATTTCTCTCACTAAAGAACACTGAGATCTTAGAACAGCCATCCGTGATAATGCCTACTAGCAATATGAGACCAAAATAAAGGAACTTAAGCAAGCTAAAGAGCTCTTGTCTATAGGAAAGCTCCATCTTTCCATGCACTGTTTCCCTGTGCGTTGCACACAAACATCTCCTAACAGCTTCTCTAACTGTAAGCTGTAATTTTGGACTGCTCCAAACCCAGTAATATGTATGTAAGCCACTCACAGCCATGCCATTTTAATAAACCATTTATTAGCTAAACATGGGCTGATAACAAAGACCTCTATACTGAGAAGGATTCCTTCTTTGAACTGGAATTTGCATGGTTCAAAATACCATTTCTTCAATCGTCGGATTAATGTCTATGCTATCTGTGTATGAAGACAGTTCTACTTTGTCCCCATTGTAACAAGGGCCTGCGCACCCAGGATGTACATGTTTGTATTTGTAGGAAGATTGTATTCAAGACAAGCCCAGCTTGACTCGGGGAGGGAAATGCTGTACAATATTTGTATTACCATTAAAAAGCCCCCATGCTGGGTCTTAGGCATTATTTCTCTCATACTTGGCATGTTGTAATAGATTCTGAATGCTGTAATGCCCCTCTGAAATATCTCTGGAAATAAAGCCATGCAGAGAAATAGAGAGAGAAATCCATTTTGCACACTAACCTATTCTTGAGCTCAGACCGCTTCTTATGCTTCTCTTGAATTTAGGCATGGTGTTTGTATAAATTTGGAAATATGCCTATGTCTTATCTGGTTTGTAACTTAGCAACCTTTAATCTGGGTTTCTTGCTGCTCCTTATAAAGCGGTTGAAAAATCTAGTCAAGCGCTCACAATATACTTGATAGAGAGAGTATAAGGGGTTCGTCAAATACATAAGTAACATCCAAAGCTCCATTCATTTTGCTGACATTTACCTTTATGCATAAAGACAAGCAGAAAACCACCCACTGCTCAAAGTCACATTTAATCAGACTGAGTGGCTTTACATTAGCAGACACCAATTGCTAGAGGGAAGGCTGTGATTTGCAGACTGAAGAAGTTTCATAGAGCATGACTTGTCTGTGATAGGGTGATCTTTGATTTAATCACTTAACTTAGTTAATTTGCCATCTCTATATTTGAAGAGGGATTTAACCAGATGTAAAAATTAAAAGGAAGAGATAAATACGAAGAAGATTATCTTGTTGGGGTTCAATTTTTTACAATGATTTGACCCTTGTGAAGGCCACAGAGCACTGTTGGATTCAATCCTATCCACGAGGCAAACATATTACAGAAAATAAGACCTGTGAGCTTTGAGTGACAAAGCTCTGTATGACACAGGTTGTCACAAGTGCTTTCTACATTCACTACACCATTGCACCTTCCTGAAAAGTGTTTTGGCACACTGATGTAGGTTTCCCAGTCACACACTGGAGGCTGCCTAGCAAGCTTTTCTGTGTTTGTATTCCTCCTGCATTAATGCAGATACATCCTCCTGGAATTGCATCTTGTGCTGTGAATCCCATGGATGGCAGAGGGACGTGTCCAAAGGGCAGAGTTACAGGCTCAGTTGGAGGCTACCTCACAAGTTGTACTTTTTCAGACACTCCAGTACCCTGCTGCATTTGACTCTTCTTTTGTTCCGAACGGTGTGGGTATTGCTCAACCCCTTTTGGTATTCTTTTTCATCTGAAAAGCAAGCCCTGAGGTAGGGTGCGCTCGAGGAGAGCAATGTCGCTCCCACCTTAAAGAAAAACAGGAAATGGGTTGCTGGTTTGCAGGCTTCAGTTTTCGGGATCTGTCTGGCAGGAAGTGAGGAGAGATTTTTGTTGATGCCATGAAACAGGTTCTTTGATATAAAGATAATGAAAATTATAGATGAAGCACAGCTGTCCAGTACCCCAAAACACATGTCTATTAGTCAGTGCAAAGACTAAAAAATACACAGAGAATTGTTTTACAGTGGTTTAAAAGTTTGTGTTTAATATCAGTCTCTTTGGTTCTACAGGCATGTTATCACAAGTTGTTACGTCTTATCCTTCATAGTTGCATTTCCTTGAGACAGAAAATATGGAGTTTATGCCTCCTTCAGGTGCTGTAGAAAGCAGTGAAGAGACTTGGCTTTTGCTTCAAGGTAAGTACCGAGTCCATGTGCTATCAAAGTAGAACAGGCTGCTGGATCCTAGTCTTTTGGAAGTGGTGCAAAACCAGCTTCTGGACTGCTGGTGTTGGGGAAACCTCACCCTTCTGGCTGAATTCCCATCAACTGAACTAATGTGTGTGCTTAAATATTTCATAATGAAGTCTCTGACCCTTCATGTCAATTAACTTTTTTATTAATGAAATTGCCAGTGGCTCTGGGGGCTGCAAAATACCATATGGATCTATGACCTAGTGGTTCCACTACCTATACACTTCCCTTTAGCTCCCCATTTTGCGTGGCTATGCCACCCTGCTATAGCTCTTCACTGACATCATCGGTGGGGAAGGCACCTGCAGGGTGAACCACAGGAACAGAGCCTCCTCTGAAAGGTCAAGTCCGCAAAGGAAAAGGGAGTCCCTGCAGGACAGCACCATGGAGAAAGCTCTCACACTGTGCCTGGGGAGGGAGAGGGATGGGGTGCCTCTCCAAAGCGCCTGTACTCTAACGTACACAGCACAGGTAGCAAACGGGAGGACTGAGAGGTCTGTGTGCAGGAGCAGGGCTGCAATCTCACTGGCATCTCAGAGATGTGGCAAGACTTTTAGAAGCTTTTACAGCTGGCTTTTTCTTCCACTACCAGTCAGTTCAGGGGCTCAAGAAAAAGGAAGAGACTGAAGGCACAGTTCTGCCTATATGAACACAGTTTCCAGAAAGAAGGGCCAGGTCTTTCTGGTCATGGGGATGTCTGTTGAGAGCAGGAGTCTCTTGCAAGGTAGGACAAGTAAAGTCTCCTTGAGCTGTGTCTCAGCTGCCACCCTCACTCACTCAAAGACCACCGACATGTGAACATGGTGCTGCAGAAGCTGCCATGGGGAGGATCATGAAGGGAAGACCTCCATGGGCAAAATTCCCAGCTATCACAAAGACAAACTTCCCAACTGCTGCCAGAGTTGGTTGCAAGTAGCAGTGAGAACCATGATCAGGTGTCACTCTTGGGTGGCAGCTCAAGCCACAGGGCACCAAGGGCCAAGGGAGAGTGATGGAGGATCCTCTTGCTGCTGCTGAGTGCTGCACAGGCTCCCACAGCTCACAGCTCCTTCCCTACTCCTTCTTTCTGAGAGGAACACTGAGGTTTGCAGCTTCTCTGCTGCCAGGCACATCCCTGGAAATTGCAAAGGCCAATGCATAGCAAGGGGATTTTATGACCATGAGTATAAGACATGAGACATATTTGGTCAGGATTTTACAGTCTTTTTGATAGCCTATTTCAGAACAGGAGCCAGGGTGCATGCTTCTCTGTTTAGAGGATGGTAAAAAAGAGGTGTTTCTATCCATCATGTGGAAACAGGGAAAGGGGAGAGGGTAACCCTTCTCCATCATTATCAAAAATTGTCTTGTTTAAAGCAAGTGATTCATGTCAATAGCAGACCGCAAGAGCTTGTTTATCCCTGATAATTAATTATACACTACTTCAGCTTTCTACTGAGAGTCCATGAGAGCCCAAAGCCAGGAGGGGTTTGCCAATCTGCTTTTTATCATACTGGTTTCTGTGACTGCTGGAGAAAGATAACACTTCATTAGTGTTCCCCCTCAACCTTGGGATTATCCATTGCACTTGCTTGTGGACCTCATCACCCTACAGTGAAAGAAAGTACCTTCTTCCTACTTCATTTTCTTTGCATAACTGGAAGAAGATTCCTTAACATGTTCCAATGTTCCCAGTACAAAATATAAAGCTTTGTATGGATGAAACCTGCATTTTTATTTTAAGCAACAAGATCCATCAAATTAACTTTATCTTCACAAGGCAAAAAGTGGTCTGCATTGCACTGACATGATTGCCTCTGACAACACTGCCAGTTCATGTAGGAGTAACACCGAGGAGGCATGCTGGAATTAGAAAACACAGGCAAGCAACAGCCAAGAACCACACGAGAGCACAGCTCGGTGATAGCTGCCAGTTGCATGTTTGAGTTAGCAAATGTCTGTGTGGCTTCTGAGTTGTAACATCTCTGTTGGTTTGCTCAGACGTATCATGTCTTTCTCTTGTCAGGGTTTAAGTATGTGTGCTCTTTCCTCCCTCCTGTGGGCTTTTATGCAGCAGTGCCCTTTCAAAATTTGCGTATTGCAAGTTAGATAAATAGACAATACTTTGTCATATTTGCAATAGCCTTGTGCTTCCAACATTTACTAAATGAGATACAAAGTTTTGGACCTTACACCCTGTAATAATAATTACTAATCTCATCATCTCACTTCAGGCCTAGGCTTCGTGTCTGGCTGATGAGGAGGGAGGTGAAATCTCCCAGAACACAGTTCAGAGCCCAATTTAGCTAATGTCTAAAAGGAGATATTGTGAATACTCTGCTTCCACAGGAAGAGTAAGTGGAAGGACTGAAGTCAGACAGCAGAAGAGAAGCTGAGATGAACTGAGGTCCCAGTCTGGCCTTCACACACTAAGCCACATTGTTTCTCTGTCTGTGCACCATTACTAAGCTGTGTGGAGCAACCAAAACAGGACCTAGGACCACATCACTATAGACATCTATTCAGATGTTTTATAAAGCAGTAGGCAAGTTTTTAACATCAACACTAAAATTTCATTGCTTGTGTGCTTCCTAAACAACTTCATTTGGTTTGTTCCTTCTTTATTGCATACATCTTTTATATAACATTAATAGATATATACAAAAATGCATATCTAGCTAAGACACATCTTATAGACATCTATTCAGATGTTTTATAAAGCAATAGGCAAGTTTTTAACATCAACACTAAAATTTCATTGCTTGTGTGCTTCCTAGACAACTTCATTTGGTTTGTTCCTTCTTTATTGCATACATCTTTTATATAACATTAATAGATATATACAAAAATGCCTATCTAGCTAAGACACATCTTAGCTAGATGTGCTTATAATCACATACATATGTATATATCTTAATTGGACATATTCTTTTACTGAATACTATCTAAATGCCATTTAAGAGAAATGGAGTCCAAGTTTTCTGCCTCAGTGTTTGAAGGCCCTTCCTCATCACACTGCAGAGGATGGTGTTGACTAAACATGTCATCACAAAATGCAAAATAACACGTTTATCTTTTTGATCCATTAAATGCAAATCCCATGATTTTAAACTGCTGAAGATTTAGAGCATTTTAATCATATATGCTTAAAGCTAATCTGACTTTTCATTTCTAGAGTTTTAGAAAGCTCCTTTTTCCAATTTTGTAATGAATGAGTATTGAAAAAAGAACCTCCTGAAAATCCAGAAATGCTTGTAAGAATTTTTTTCTTCTCCTCTTCATTTCCAGCTAGTTGTGAACATACTGAACCAAAACTGACACATTTATTATTTTTCCCACACAAAATAGCAGGAAAATTATTTGGGTGTTTTCAAGCAATATTTTTTTTTCCTACCAGGCCATTCTAGAAGCCTGAAGAACAGCAAAACAATTATTTTTGCCTAGCTCTGCTTTCATAATTGTCACTATGAAACATCCACTGGTCTCAGGTGTTATAGCAGTACCAAGAGAAACCAATATTCTTCTGCTTCAACAACACAACTTCCTAATGTTGCCCCCAAGCTAAAAAATGAGGTGAGGTCCTCCATCAGCACCGTTGCCTTGGGTGCCCTTGGTAGTTCCAGATTTAGCTCACTGAAATATCTGTATTATTATCCATGCTTTGTATCTGGAAACAGTTGAAATTAACCTTGCTAATTTTCTTCTAAAAATCCAACTCCTGCAGCAGCTTACCTTAACATGGTATTTGGCAGGAGTGTAATTAGGGCTAGAATTGGTAAGTTACTTGCTAGGCAGCTGCTTTGTACCCAGGCTGCAGGAGGGATACTCAGCTGGTGACCAGTCTGTTTGAAGCTCCTAAAAACATCCTATTCTCACCAGGGCCCCTTTTGGCCACTGAGACCCAGAGCCCACAGGTATTTGATACCAGCAGGACTGCTGGGCAAGCCTATGTTAGAAAACCTGGGCTTCAGCCAGCTCCAGTTTGTCAGTGCTGCAGGTCCCTGGCTGCGTTTCTCCAGGCACAGCCGTTGCCGTGGCTCACACGAGGGCCAGGCTGATGGTACTGCAGCCAGAGCCAAGCCCTGTGTGGACGTGAGCAGGACCACCACCTGCACTCAGTGCTGGCTCCAGCACTGATCCTCTGCTCCCGCAGCAACCCAGCACTCGTGCCTCTTTCCTCCAGTATCGAGCAAGTGACTGCATGCGTTCACCTCCAGGTTGGAGTGATACTCCAGGGACAGCCTCACGAGACCTGCTGGGGAATATACCCCAAAACGCAGCCTCTCTTGTCTCCTATGCTTTCTATGTCCAACTAAATGTAGTGGCTCAGCGTTAACAAGCTAGGGATGGGGATGAGGGGGCAAGTTGAGTAAGGATCCTATGAAATCCTCAGAGATTGTGATTTAAACTGAGGGACTAAGGAAAGAGAAGGGAAAAAGACACACCGCTGATACAGACATATATTCTGTGGGAAGCTGGATCTGTCCCATGCTGCATAAAGTTATGAGTAACTCACTCTTGAAAAGTCAGTTTTGCTCTGTCTTGATATTTCGCTCTGCCTCTGGACCAAAAAACTGTAAATCAATGTGCCCACAGATTTTGCCATTCTGGGAAGAGGTGAGCTTCAACAACTTGCATGTCTCAAAGGGTCCTTTGGGTTCAGGACGCTTAGGGCTCAGGTCCCAAAAGGTCTTAGGGCTGTGAAGGAAACCAGAGAGAAGGAACCTGGACCAAGGAGGTGCTCAGAGACAAACATATACAAATTGTGGCCATCCAGAAGTGCCAAAGCACATGGCCCTGGTGCCTGGAGACAGAGTGGCCCCATAAAAGGAAGCTCTCTGTCCCTCAGATAGAAGAGATGGGCTTAGGCTGTTCTTAGGCCAGTGGCCTGGCTCTCAGTGTGTTGGTGCCTGTGATGCTTTGTTTGCTTTCACTGTACCAGTAGGATTGGTATTTGCTTCAACTTGAGGATCTGAGCTGTCTGGGGACAGAAGTCTTTCTGTCAGCTGCTCATTAGCGTTTGTGCTGGGGTAGTCAGCCCAGCTAGTGGAGTCTTTCTGAGCTCCAGTGGTGGTAAACGAAGAGCTTTGTTATGTGAGGAGATTTTTCACCATCTGAATAGCTCACTATAGGTGTGTGACTACCTTGGCAGGAAGAGGATGTATTGTGCCAATAGGTCTGAGCAAATTCCTGATATTCTGTGTGCTTGGGGACTGTCAGTGTTCAAAATCTGTGATGCTCCAGCCCTTGTAAGCTATGCTAGAGGCAGATGGAAGGAGATACTGAGCAAGGAAGATATATAAGGAAAACATGACAGGTAACTCGAAGGTTTCTTACCTACATATTAGCACCATGATCATGTGCATCAACACTCACCCTAAATGAGAGCTAATAAACTTCTACCCTGCTGTCAAGGATTCCTGCGTGCCCCTCTGCAAGCCCCAGAGCAGGTGAGCTAGGAGAGCAGTGCCAAGTGCTGGCAGATCTAGGCTCTTTATTCCCCCTGTAAACACACTACATCTCTCCACCCAGCTCCTCCAGCAAGCTGTTGAGACAAGATGCTCTGAATAGCTTCCTGGAAATGCCTACTGATGGGATTTGGGGGCTATGCCTATTCTAGCAAATGAAGCAGGGTGACAGATAGTGCATTGGCCTGTGATCATCATCCTATTAGAACTGAGTAGATGGAGTAACACATTACCCAGCATGGATTTGACCCATGCCAAGTGGTACTTTCCTGGATAACAGCCAAGCACAGTTTGGGTGATACACAGGCCAGGAACGATTTCCAGAAGACAGAATGGATGAAGTCACCATGCCCAGGAGGAAGGGGGGAAAGAGAGTTTTGCTATACACAGCCCAGAGTTTGCCATTTCCCTTCAGGGCCAGACTCTCGCTACCAGGAGAGACTTCCTCTTTCGTATTTATTAATGTTAATGTATCCGGGAAGACCTCAAGTCAGATTGTATGCCTTTTTTTTTTTTTGGTTACTTTAAGTTGAATGGCATAATTCTGTCTAAAACAAACAAACAAACAGCTCAGAATAAAGACATGTAATAACTCTTCAAATGTTCTAGAATACTTTCCCTATACTCAAGACAGCCCCTTTTATAAACCCCAAGGCTAAAAGCCAGGGAAGACTCTCCCAAGAAGCTGGACACTCCCAGAGTGAGGCCATCAGAAGACAAGTTTCTGAGTCACTACATTTCTAGGAAGACAGGAGTGTGCTTGGCTAGTCCTGAGCCAAGGACAGGCAGGGATGGTTACATGCTCAGGTCAAGGAGAACAGCCAGAAGATTTCTTTCACAGGAGGAAAACAATAGCAATGAAAAGGAAATATTTGCAGATGCTTAAGAGGTGTCTCAGGAAGTACATTAGTATGTTGATTGAGACGTCAAGCATCTCATAAACTGTACAGGAATATGCAGGTTTATGCATGGATTTTATGTCCACATATGGTTTGGGTGTCCTATGGGGGAATTTAAACAAAATCTAAAGTTGCTAAGAAATCTCTTTCAGTCTGGATTTAGTTTGTTCTGCTTTGTTGCAAGTGCAACTGACTGATCTTTGCATATAAATGCATGTTAGTCTCTCAGATAATCCTTATTGGTAATAAAACTGCCTTCTTTAAGTTAAGGTATTTTAAAGTAAATTTCTCTGTATTACCTCAGTGTCTATGTGTAATTTTGGTATCCCCTTAGTGGCCCTTGATGTACCTGAGGAGAAAGCAGAATGAAACATTACACGTTGGTTTAAGGCCTTGTAACTTCTGCCACACCCAGCTTGTGTATCCTACCTTTTGAGTAAACTCAGAACAGTTTAGTTGATATATCTTAAATAATATTCCAGGTTACAAACATCCCTGGTTTAGCCTAAGTTGATCCCAATGGTAACTAAGAATCTACTTACAAGAAAAACTGCTTTGAGGGTTACATCTTGCATATGAGCTATACTACCCTGTGCCTGATATGCAGGGCTTGCCATTTCTTTGTATTTGATCCAGTTTCCGTAATACTAGTAATGGTGGGAGAGCTGCCCAGCAGCACATCCTGCCCTTTCCTGTATGGCATTTATTATCCACTGCTCCCAACCGTGCACATGGTGGGGCTTTGTCTCCCCTAGACCCCAGGGTAAATTTGCCACGAGCACTCAGGGTCCAACTAAGCAACTGGAAAATTTAGCCTGCACTAAGGTCTGTGTCACTAAGACTAAACTGCATCATCTTAAGGGTTTTTTGGAACTAATATTTATGAACACTTGTAATATCCAAAAGATATATATCCAAAAGACCAACCAGAGTCTGGCATGTACAGTTAAATGTATTAAATTGCACACTGTTTAATAGAAACAGTATTTTTGATTGAGACATCCTCTGCCAGTCTATCACACACTATTTATCCTGAAAGTATCATTTCAAATGTCAATTGCTGGCTTTTTATATTTTTCACAATACCAAAATCACCTCCTCTTTACCCACTAGGCAAACCCATTCTAGACAGTGAATTTGGTAATGCTACTGATTTGTCTATCGAAATGTATTACAACACTTGGGAATAACTCCACATTACATATGAACACAAATGTCAGTCAATGTAAATGCCAGTGTTCGTGGTCATTAGTTGCTACAGGCTAACAGGTACAACCTTTACTAGAAGTAAAAATGCCTACTTCTTCAAAGACATCACTATCCTAAAGCTGGAAAAAAATGAAGCAAAAGCAAGAGAGTATTTCAACATTGACTTCAGGGTAGTGATAAGCAATGGCTTGGGGCTATGATTGTACCCATTATAGCACTAAAATAATTCTGGGTTCATTGCCTGGCATTTGCCCTTCTTGGAGGAGTTTTCACACCAGCCAGGGATCCAAACTGATGTGGCTATGCTGCCATAGCCCATGGTAGCCAGCCATCCCAGCAGGAGCACAGGGTCATGCCTGCCAGGCAGGTCTGCGCAGTGGGCTGTCATGGGTGGAAAGGCTGCCATACCCCAATGGTGCTACTTCCAAAGGGAAAGGGCTCCAAATGCAAGGACACTGGCTGCTTTTATGATAGGGTGGTGAAGAGCCCTTCAGAGGAATAGCTGTTACACTGTAATCACCTTGAAGCCTCTCCTCCCCTTTCACATGGGGCTGGAAGAGAGAATCAGATCCTCGAGGGAATCATCGAAGATCCTATCCCACCTCTGCTCCTTCTGCATGCAGCAGCAGCTCCACATCACATTCAGTCTGTCTGTCCTGTTGAGAAGCCTTGAGGAAATTCAGTGCTGGATCCACAGGGACAGAGCTGACTGCGCAGCCAATGAACCCAAAAGACAACATCTTAGAAGGGCTCAGTTGTATGTTTTTGTGGATATTTCCTTGATTTCAGGTCAAGACAAAGCATATTCTGCAGAAAGCAGAGCAGCAACTCCTGATCATCTGTATCTGTGCAAAAACTCCTGAATTCCTTGGAGGAGAAATGCCTCCCTTCATTAAATAATGAAATGGAGGTAAAATATTGTTAAAACAAAATTATACTGATAGCAATGGGCAGAAATATGGAAATGTGGAAATACAAGTTACTGCTAAGGGAGAGAAGAGGCACCACTGGCCAGCCAGGGTAAGACTGTAAGAGTTATTTACATACATCAGGAGCACATGAAATGAAATCCCATTAACAACACAGACCTGCTGTTAGACAGGGTTGGCAGGATCATGGTTCGCAAAGTGCAAAAGGCTGAAGTACTCAAGCAGCGCTTCCCCCAGGTGCTGAGGAGCTGAGGTGGCACCAGCCAGAGTCAGACATCAGGGACTGGCGCAACAGAGGGGGCACTCCTTCCCACCTGTCCTGTTCAGACAGCTTTGTCTCAGCAACACTGGATAATTTGCACCTATAAGATCTAACAATTGCGGCCAAGGAGCTCTTTGAATTATTAATGATAATAAATCCTGTAATGACAAAACCCCCCCCCCCAACTTACAAGGTTACAAATGAGCTTAAGTTTACATTGGTCTCTAATAAAATCCAGGAAAGGCTGGCGGGGAAAACAATTAGCAAGGCATCAAAAGAACAAGTCATTCAACCAATATTGTCCTTTTTATTATTATTATTTTTATAATGTACCTCAAAAGTTTTGTGCCATCACAAATTTGATTCAGTTACCCAACTTCTATAAGGCATTAGAACAAGTCCTTCATAATATTCTTATAAAAATCAGCTGTACAGCAAAATCAAAGTAGACTCATTTTAAAAAGATTAAGAATTGCTCAGTTGGTAGATCTCAGAAAGGCATTTGCAATCACTAAGGGGTTTTTGAGCAGAAACCTCCAGGGAGCTGCTCTTATCCCACTCAATGATCTCGAAGAAAATATTAAATCATTGCTGATAGAATTTGTAGCAAATAAAAAGAAAACAATGAAGAGAGAAAAGATGACTTGGCATAGGTCAGGGTCACTGGGAAAGGGGGATTCATTTGAATGCATGTTTCAACACAACCAAATGTAAGGTTATTATTCAGGACAAAATAAATCCCATTTATAAGGGGGAGGAGGGTCCATATCAGTGGAAGCAGTGGCTTTTAGGAGGATTTAGTGGCTGTAAGAGATAAGCAAACCAACGTGATAGCTTAAAGAGCAAATCATGTCCATCACCATATAAACAGGCAAATGTCAAAGGGGAGTAAGGAAAAGCATTATTTTCTTGTGCATGATGTTTATTGCTTCAAAATACAAAACTGATTATGAGTGTTGGTGGAGCTGCCACTTTTGTTTCTCAGGCGGTGGGTCTATGTTTCCAGCTTCTTGTTTTCCCCTTCTGCTACTGGGCCTGTTGGGAGGGCCAGGCCAGGCCCAGTGCCCAGGGGTAATAGGCAGGATTACTTAATGAGAAGGCACCAGTTACTCCTGCTCTCAGCAGGTCCACAGGTGCAGCTGGTGCAGAAATGAGGGATGCTCTACCACTATTTCTGGGAATTAATGAAGAGCTGGGGAAAAACGCTCAATTTTGGGAAGTGTCTTCTGGAGAGAAAACCTAGAAATTCCATCTATTTTGATTTCCCAATAAAAGGATAAGAGGGCATTTTATCACAGTGTAGCAGAACCTGAATGCTACACTGTGATTTCACAGCTGGCAACACTTCAATCTGATAAAAAAGACACATAATCCAATGGTTGGAAACCATGGCCAGACAAACTCAGCCTAGAAACTCTTCCATTTCAACAGGGGGGGTAAATAATAATTGATCCTTCACTTGCAGCTTTTAAAACATAAGTGAATGTCTCACAAAATGATATGTTATGTTTCAAACAAAAGTTTAAGCTGGAAGGAGATATCATTGCACAAGGTTATTTGAGAGACAAAGTAGATCACATAAGGCCCTTCTATGCCTACTTTATTATTTTGGTATTTTTCCCAGGCCTTGGAATTCATCTGAAAGTGTGCTACTGTCCTCCTTGGCTTTTGTTCTTCCCTTCTGAGACCACGGCACGATGTGGAAAAAATGCAAATATAAATTATATACACTTTGTGGTCAGGCAGGTTTTCAATCCTGAATTTGCAGACCTACATCCACTGGTCAGAGAATTAATACTTATTTTAGGGATTTTGTCCAAACCCATGGAAATGGCTACTTGTACGAGTGTTTTGTACTTCAGTCATAAAGTAAATGTAACTATAAAGATTTCTGTGTCTTATCCACATTATCATTTTTTAGCATCGCAAAACCTTCGTTTAAGGCTACATCATGCAGTGGTTTCAACTTACTCTTGAATTGTACCGCAATTACATTATAATTAGGCTTTGACTGTACTTCCCTGAACACACCAATTCTAAAAGTTGGGGGTTGTCTCTATGATTGAGTTACTTTCTGATCACTTAGTGTATTTTTAGACTCCAGATACATAACTCTGTTGAGTCTATGCTGCAGTAACACTGTCATGTACTAACAAGCCTATATCAAGTAATAGTTGCAGGTAACATGGAACTACAGTAGTTTTACTGCAATTGCTGTGTAATTATTATGTAATTCACGTCAGATCTACAAATTAAAACATATGTTACTTTGCCTTTAATGTTTTAGCTGTCTTTGATAGATTTTAGCTGTAAAGTAGTGGCTACTATACAGGTTGTCTGCCTTTACATTATGAGAACATCCGTGTCCATAATTTGACATCCATTATCAGTGACCATCTCCCTAAACTTTAAGTTATTCTGTAATAACAGAAGTAAAAATGATCTTAGAAAATTAATTTTTGAGTCAGAGTCTTCTCTTTTCCATCTCACATTACTACCACAATTCATTCTCTTTCACTTTTCCCATACTTAACATCTTATCTTGCTTGTCATAAATACCATTTATATATAAATCACTACATTTCAGGCAGAAGCAGCATGGAGAATATTTTCTGTGGGCCCCAAACTAGACTCATGCTGACATTAGTCACCTCCCTTGATGTCCTGGGTTCAGCTATAGCAGTCATTTTTCTCCTGCTTAGTAGCTGGTGCAGTGCTGTGTTTTTTAACTTTCAGCCTGGGAACAACGCTGATAACACCGATGTTTTTAGTTGTTGCTAAGTAATGTTTATTCTAACCAAGGACTTTCTCAGTCTCATGCTTTGCCAGGGAGGAGGGGAAGCCGGGAGGAAGCAGAGACAGGACACCTGACCCAAACTAGCCAAAGGGGTATTCCATACCACAGCACGTCATGCCCAGTATATAAACCGGGGGGAGTTACCCGGAAGGCCCAGATCACTGCTCGGGTCGGGCTGGGTATCGGTCGGCGGGTGGTGAGCAATTGTATCCTCTCCCCTTGTTATTTCACTAATCGTTATTATCATTGGTGGTAGCAGTAGTGGTTTTGTGTTATACCTTAGTTGCGGGACTGCTCTTATCTCAACCCGTGGGAGTTGCATTCTTCCCATTCTCCTCCCCATCCCTCCGGGAGCGGGGGGAGGAAGAAGGGGGGGGGGGGGAGTGAGCGAGCGGCTGTGTGGTTCTGAGTTACCGGCTGGGCTCAAACCACGACACTTGAGTATTATGTTTTCTTCCTTGGCTAAGTTCACACAAAGAACAGCTCAGACTCAAAGCCCACTTACAGATTAGATTTTGTAAATACTTTTTTTTTTCTTTCTTTCCAAAGGATTTATTTTTCCATTTGCTTCAGTCTGGCTTGTCTCCAGGAGTTATTTCAGACTAAAAATACAAGACTTTCTATTTCCTTCGAATGAAATCTTTAAACAAAGGTTTGGAAACCTCTAAAACACTCAGTATGTCAGCACATGACATGGCATGGAAAGATGCTTTCTTACAGCCCCTTTTGGGCCAGTTGGGAGCCCACACAAAGAGCCACCTGAAAGAAATGACCCTGACGGAGCAGTGGCAGTCAGGCAGAACACCTCATGGCAGCCAGCACTAGGCAGACGACTCGACCCCACAGATATGAAGGGAACAGGAGGCACAAATTTTGTGACAGTAGGAATTCTTAATTTCATTCTATGGCTTCCATTTGGAAATAGTCCTTGAGTAGCCCTTTTAGAAGATATCATGTATGATTCTGAGAGTGGAATTCAGTTCCAACTATGACACATAAACTCAGGTTTGTAATTCAGTGAACTGCCGTAGTCCCCATGATGGCCCATGGAGGTCTCATCAGCTCTGCCACTGGAGACCAGAGGGTTATCTCAGCTGGCCAGCCAGGATGCATCCACTTAGGGTGAGCAAAGGCACTCTCTACATGAATTAGATGTCTACTGACTGTGACAGGAGCCTGGAGTCACAGTTAGAATCATAGAATCTTAGAATGGTTTGGGTTGGAAGAGGCCTTAAAGCTCATCCAGTTCCAACCCCCCTGCCATGGGCAGGGACACCTTCCACTAGACCAGGTTGCTCCAAGCCCCGTCCAGCCTGGCCTTGAACGCTGCCGGGGACGGGGCAGCCACAGCTTCTCTGGGCAACCTCTGCCAGGGCCTCATCAGCCCCACAGTAAAGAATTTCTTCCTGATGTCTAATCTAAATCTTCCCTCTTCCAGTTTAAAGCCATTCCCCCTTGTCCTGTCACTACATGCCCTCGTAAAAAGTCCATCTCCAGATTTCTTGTAGGCCCCATTTAGATACCTTAAGGCTGCTCTAAGGTCTCCCTGGACCTGATCCCTGGTTGCTCGGACAATTTCTCTGTATTCCTCCAAGGCTACATGTCTGTGCTTCCACCATCTGTAGGCTTCTTTTTTGCGTTTTAGTTTGTCCAAGATCTCCTTGTTCATCCATGCAGGCCTTCTGGTGTTTTCGCCTGACTTCCTCTTCATTGGGATGCATCACTCCCGAACTTGGAGGAAGTGATCCTTGAATATTAGGCACCTAAATCTTGCTTTTCCTACTAAAGAGCTGAGCCCAATCTTAACGTGTCCTTCCAGTTTGTCCACAGGACCTTTACACAAACATCATGGAAGGGCATTCCAGCAAATTCCTAAATCCAGTTCAAAACTGATGCTGAAATTGCTAACTTAAAAACCATTCCATAATACCAGCTATCTTTTTTTGCCAGATTATTCAACAATAAGCGGTATGTATAATAAAGATCCTGATTTATTTGTAATGTTTATTCAAAATGTCAGAACAAACTACTTCTATCCAATACAAACTCTGCTTTACAATTCCATCCATTTTCATTATGTTTTTAATACTGGTCCTAATTTGCATCTTTATGCTAAAACATGGAAATAGAGCTCCTTTCCTTCAACACCCCTATTTTTCATTAACTTCAATGGAAATGTCTTGTGTAAAAGGAATGCTAGGTCAGAAAATGTTAGCTACAGTAAAAACAAGCTAAATAATAGCATGCCAGAGAGGACAGTGTCCATCAGTGCTTTACAAGGAATATCTCTTTTAAATCAGGCAATATTGTGCATAAAAGCTTTGCAGACACCATGAGCTTAATTTTAGATCCTCCAACTACAGTTTTCTGTGGGTCCCATCCTAATTTCAAGAAGCATTTCACAACCCTGGACTAGTAAAACAAGGGATTGAAAAGGATCCCCTTGTTCCTTACAAGCTTTCAAACAAAATGGATGGCAGAAGTTGGTGTGAAGAAAAGGTCACCTCTTTTAGGGCAGAAACTTACAACAATTACATTTAAGAGCAAATTTCTGGGTATTTCTGTTCTGGTTAACATATCAAATCAAAGGGAATTTGGCTCGTGTATAGATGACACTAACAGTAATATTTTGAAGACTGAACACAGCATACATCACCATATCATCTCTTTAGAAGACATGCTTCTAAATATGAGCTTTAAAACATTTATAGGTAGACAAAACAAGTTTTCTGCTTCTACAGATGACATTCGCTGTCTTTTCTTTTTGCTTCATCCTCCATATTTGCTTCCCCCAACTGTATGTACAAATGGCACTGTTTTTCCCCAGAACAGTCAGAAAGATTGCAAAGACATTGAATGTGACCTGGTTTCAATAATACTGAATAGATGAAAGTGACAAAACAAATCCCCAAAACAACAGAAAGACAGATCGCAGTGTAATTACTGCTGAAACCAAAGGTATTTCTGTCAGTTCCAGCACAACATCCCACTAGTTACTTCTGGCTCCTTTTGTTAAAAAACCCAGTTAGTTCCTTAGCTAGAAATTTGCATTTTATTCCTGATTACATTATGTATTCTCACTGAGAAAGTGAATATTTGAGTACACGGATATTTAAGTATGCGAATCAAGTAACACTGCAACGTTGCCAATTTCTTTCAGTCTATTTTTTCATCAGTTCACCAGAGCTTCACACATTGCTTCCTTGCCATTAATAGGACTTATTTGCCACGTGCATCTCCTGAACTCATTGTGGAAAACTGTGAGGCTTTTTGTTGTTTGTTTGTATTTACAATGTCAGAACATGCTGCTGCGCCAGTGATTTCTGCGGATGCGCTGGCACTGACGCAAGCAGGAGCTGCCATGACAGAGGATGTCTCCTCTTCTTCTTCACTAGACAGGGTGGCAAATCCATTTCACATATTGCCAGTAAGAAAATGGAATGCTAATTAACCAACCAGCTGATACTGCTTTTAATAAATATTTTCATACTCTTCCTATATATTACCATGAAGAAGCTTTAAATCTGGGCTTAAAATAATAAAAACCAGGAAGTCAGAAATCCCATGTGTAGAACAACAGAGGTCCGTGATTGGGACCTACCTTTTGAAGTAGCAAACAGCAGTCATTTCTGTGTCATTTAATCAGTTAAAAATGCAGAACCACATAGATGGACCCAAAGCAGAGCACGTAAAAAGAGCAAGTGACTTTTTAGATGAAACAGAGCCTGAAAAATGCTGAAGGCAAGGGTAAATAAAGAAATGTTCAGTGTGAAAATGCTTGTTACATCAAGTCTGCATAGAAACATCAAGGTCTGGCTCAGAAACAGCCCAGCTTTCACTGCCATCTTCACTGACATTAGGATAAATGCCTCTAGAAACGCTCCAGTGCCTTCAGCCAAGTTCCTAGTTCCAGTTCCCAGCCAAGGAGCAGCAAATGGGTGTGCTGACACAGAGGGGGGAGCCCATGGAGATCTGTATTCTCACATTTACAAGAGGTTAATCTAAACAAGGAAGAGGAAAATTTTGGACATAAAGCGTCCTTGACTGTTTATCCTGAATTGTCATTACTTGCACCATTTACTGTGTTTGTATCTATAGCTTGGTGTGAAAACCTGAAGGAATGCTAAAGTCTTCAGCATAAATGGCATATTAATGTGTTGTTCAAAGCCTGGATATTTTTACCAGGAAAACTGAAATATTTTTATCCAAGTGTATATCTAACTTAAATTTCTTTACAGCCCACGTTCCTGTTAAATAACCATAAAACCTTTACAGAGGCCATGCTCTAATAAGATTGCAGATTTACACTTTGGTTTAAAAACAAGCAAACAAGATCTACACTTTCTGTTGAACGAGGAAAATACCATATTACTGTTTTAGCTCTCCCTTTGCTATACCATCTGAAGCAACATTGATAATATATTGAGCAATTTGGGATGAAAATAATCTTAAAAATACATCACCAGAAAGCACAGTGAAATAACACACTATGGGAGGAGGATGGATCCCCAGCTACATCCATCCTCAAGTCCTCTTGACAGGACATCACAGACCTAACCTGCAAGCGCATGCGCTGTGAGGAGCAATCCTCTGTAAGGCAGGGCATGACCCTGTTACAGCAAAGGTTTTGTCTGTGGCTAGGCTGTTTGGAGAAACACAATACGGTGGGATTAGGTTGGTTTATGACTGTGCATGGACATGTGCATGGACATTAGCATGGATCCTGGTGTCCGTGTGCTCTTGTACATACAGTCTAAGCCCAGAGCAGCCAGCTCAGTGCCTGGGGAGGTGATTCTGTGAGGCTCTTCCAGGTACCATGGTTTTTGCAATGCTGTCTTGTCCTGGAGTATTCATGCAAGCAGTCTCAGCATAACCAGGAGGGAGGAGACTGGGATGGATTTTGAAGGGATATAATTTCCATTGGCGTGTTCATTTGCCTTCTGTTTAAACCAATAAACATAACAAATATGTTGTCGTAATGCTTAAATGACTAATGATATTAAACTTAGGGTAGTTAGTAATGGTCAGCTAATCAGAAGCATGTGTTTGAAGGTCAAATGGTCCTACTCCCATCTTATTTATTCGCAGGGTTTAATCTAAACAAGCTCTCACAGGAGGCACAGGTGATGGATAATTTAAGCTGATGGATAATGGATGAATAATTTCAATATGGGAAACATACTAAAAGACCTACAAGGTAATGAACAGCATCATGAATGAAGGGGAAAAAAAATTAAAAAACAGAAAAGAAGATGATCAAAAATAGTGTATTGGACCAGTTGAGGCAAGCAAATAATTTAGGGTTGGGGAAATCTAGAGTTCTGCAAGGCTGATGTGCAGAAGAGGGACCAAGCTTGGGTAGATGGTACTTATTAGGACACACAGCAGCACGGGATTCCAGCAGAAGCCAGATGTCCAAGCATGAACCACTAAAATCCTGTGGAAGAATAAAGTTCTTTGGAAACCCTGAAAAGTGTAGTTCAAAAAGGTTTCCAGTGGATCAGAGAAAGGATAGCAATACTTCACCTCTAGCAAGAAGCCGAGTTGTCGTGCCTGGGATCCCCTCCACACGTACCCCTCTGAGGCTTCTGGCAAATACCACAGGGTGGGGTTTAATCACATAGTTTTAGCCATTTACAAATAAGAAGGATTTAATCCTCTGTTTCTCTAGCTAGTGATCAGCATTGGTAGCATTGGGAGAAAATACTCCATCTGACAGCCCTATTATAAGATGGGATAAAGTACCTGGTGGGGTTTCCCTCTTGTTCTCTTCTCTCACTTCTCAGATCATCAAGGGAGCCTAGGTGAACAGCTTGTGCAAGATGCCTGATTTTTAGATGAAAAAGTTATTTGAAATGAATCCCTCTTTCAGCTTTTTATTTCATTTCTGGAAACTACCGCTATGTCAGACTGAGATTGATGGCTTCCACTCCTGGAAAAGCACAGTGAAGTACTCCCTTTACTGAATCACACTTGATTCGATGTTTCTTGTGTTTCTGTGTTTGAAATAATTTCCTACATGTAATTATACACTTATGCAATATTTATGTACTATAAAAACCATTTTCCTGTTTTCAAAAAGAGATTGGTTTGCCATAGGAACATTTTGCCTTACTTTGTGGTTTTGGACTAGATATTGCTATTTAGGATACAAGTAAGGGAAAGAGACTATTAATTGTGCTTTTGAATGAACTGTACAAAGAGGTCTCATATGAGGCCACACATTTATGCATGACAAAAAAATGTGTACACACAGTACTGAAGTGCAATTATATTGAATCCACACATGTGTAATGAAAAAAAAATTGGGTATTGGCACTGCTTTAATGATGTGACATATTAAAAAATAAAAAAAAAAAATGCCTTTTTTATTCAGATTCACAATAAATCTTTTGAATTTTGAACAATCTATTACCGAGACACTAGCATCTCATTCATCTGCTTCCTGACAAAAGTCTTTCTCTCTCACTGAATGTAACATTTAAGAAACCTTCAATGGTAGCCAAAGCCTGCCGTGCTCATACAGCTAAACCCTGACTGCAAATTACAAGTGGCTAGGGACTGCAAGATAATGGTCTCTGGCCTTTGTTAAACCCTCCATCTCAGGGTTTAATAGCACAATTCCGGAGACTGAAAGGAGTAGTCCTGCTTTAGTATGACTCACTTGATTATTTTGTGTGTGTGTATATACGTTTCCCACTTCATACTCAGCGTGGTAGAGCATACAACCCCATGACCTCCAACAAATCTGCGAGGACATAAATGAGAACAGGGCTTAGGCTGTAATATTTGTTGTGTAGATGCCTTTGTGAATTAGCCTGCAAACAGCCACAGAGTGATAAAAACTGAACAGCTTTTAGAGCTTATTTTATAGTGCTGTTTAGTTAGTTTAGCAGGTGAAGTAGGATTTTACTCATTACAATTCTTCAGTGGTTTCTTTCCCCATACAGCCGATGGAGGCTCGCAGAACTTCCAGACTGGACTGCTATAATCCCTTGAAGACAGCTGGCAGGTCTTTATATGATGCCGCTTTGCTTAAGCCGCAAAATGTCTTGGATCCTTCATATTTGCACACATGGCCCTCTGAATTGTGGCACCTGGAGAGGTGTGCAGCAGGAGGCAGTCCCTTATGTGCACCCTGCACAGCCGTTTCCCTCTGGGGTGGGATGGTGATTGACAACTTATCCCAGGATTTGCTCAGCTGGCACAAGCCTCATAAAAGATACGATGCCCACAAAACCACCAGGCCCCAGCAAACACATGGGAGGGAGTGCAACCTCTTTAAGGACTCGGAAAGATGACTGGCCCCACTGGATCTGGAGCAAAATTAAGTGCAGGTGCTGGGACTCAGCCCAGGGACCTTCGTCAGAGCTGGCAGGTTTAAACGTGCTTTCAGCCCCCAAAGCCAAGATGGTTTCATCCCAGCCCTGTGGGGAAGGGTGTGTGCCTCCTTCCCCAGCTAAATAAACATCAAGGCGTTGCTTGCAGCAGGAGGCTGGTTTTTACAAAGATGTAAAGTAACCCTGTGTAGCTGGGAGGGAGCAACAGATGCTTTTTGCTATGAACCAAAAGGAAATTTTCTATTCCTTGTCAGCCTAGTGATTAAAAAGTGCTCTATGCTGGAATGGCAGTGCTGAGGACGCATTATCCTGGTGGGCTGGAAGCAAAACCTGCTGTCATGTGGTCCACCCGGCTGCTGCCATCATGTTGTTTGTTTGGGGCCTGGCACTCTGTGTAGATGCCCAGAATTTGGTCCTTGTTCATGCAGGAGCTGAGAAGAGTTCTCTTCCGTGCTGATGTATGGTGGCCTACAAAGAAGCTGTGTATAGAAAGCACTAGAGGTTTGTAGTCAAGATAAATGAAACTAGAGGTGCTAATTCAATCACTCTGCTGTACTTCTGATCAAAGGAGTCCAGAGTTATGAGAAAATCCCTTTTACAGCACAACTTAGTGTGGCTAACAAGATGTCGGGTCCTTTAAATAAGCAAATTATCAATTTTTATTTAAAACACCTTCATACCAGACTATGCAAAGATTTACAGGAACTGAACATCTGTCTGTGAGCCTGCAAGGTCCTTAATCACAGCGCCAGCTTGGTGGCCTTTGTGCAAAGGAACTGACGAGTGATGCCATCCAGTATAACTAGTCCCTACTATCTGGTCTTTGGTTTGGGGGTGATTTTGCTGGACTTGGCTCTAAGCCCTGTTCTGCTGAGTTTGGTTCCTCCCTTCCCCCAATTTTATCCACTGATTAATGGAAAATGCATTAAAGCTACTCCTGGGTGCAGTCCAGCTCATCTAGGTCCCACCTCCGTGGGGTAAGAGTGAGATTTTTGCTGGAAATCTTGCTCTCTAGACCATTAGCTCTACATTTTGCAATTGCACAATTTCAACTGGCAGAAGGGACCTGATCCCAGCTTTCCTATCATCCTGTCTTCCCCTTTCTCCAGCCTTTTTTTCCCTGTTCATCTTGTCTATGCAGTAATGAGTAGCACAGTCTCTTAAAAACTGGGAGCAATAAGTTTAAACGTTCCTTACACTGAAGTGGGCATCACACTCCCACCTCTCAGTCCTTGACCAAGAGCTTCAGGCTACCTTGTGAAAGATGAGCTGCAGGTAATGCTACCAGTTTGGAGGAAGAAAAGCCACAGATACTACCATGTCTTGTGGTGTCCATTCTCAACACTGTCAGTCAGTATTTGCATTATAAATTGCTGCATTTATTGAGATTGAAGGGAATTTTATGTAGGTCTAAAACAAAGGGAGATGGATCCTATTCAGGCTGAGATACAGATTTTTCCACACTGGATCAAGCTGCCAAGTTTGAAGCAGCAGACACTTCAAAAGGTACATGAAATTACACAAAAGAGGGTTACAAGACAGATTTTCTGGACTCCTCGTCACTCATCCTGGAACTATGAGGTTTCAGGTTTCCCTTCACCCACACCAATGTTTTAAGGAGTTTACTGTTCTAAATTTATTCTGCTTGTTGGTATAAATACCTGCTCTCTGTAACCTGAATGACTGCATCATCCATGACTTCCTGTGGCATTGAATCCACACATCACTGCGCTCAGACTCTTTCACCTAATTGAATATATAATACTATTTTCATCTCACATAGTATTAGTATATGTTGTCTGGTATGCACAAAGCTTCTCACTGGGGGTGGAAAGTATGGAAAATCCAGTAACAAATACACTTTGTAAGTCAAGATTGTTTGAAATTGATAGATTTCTTACCACAAATACTATTCTGTCAACAACCATACCTTTTTCCAGCTTTAATTTGTCTCAGTCTGTTGATTGTCCCTTGTGGGATGTTCCTGCACTGCTCTGCTGCAGTTACAGAAAGAAGAAGGATCACTTCTACCTACGGCTGCAACCTACATAACCTTGCAGAAATTAATGACACGACGTGCCATCTGAAGTCATTAATGTAACATTACGGCTATAAAGTCTGGGCAAGCTCTGGCTTGCAGGCTGGTGTACATGCCAAAGAATTTAATTAACTTCAGTAATAGTGGACTGATAGGACAGCCTCAGCGGAAACAGCTGAGGCACAATACATGTCTCATACATGCACTTGTGCTTGCTTAGGCAGCCAGGAGGACTTTGGTCCTCAGATGTACTCCAGGCAGAGCTACAGTCAGATCTTTTACCAGTTTTCTCATTGTTTTACTAGACTAATTTCCCCCTCTCCACTTAGGTCTCTGCTTCTGGCTGATGGCACATGGGGCTACCCATTTCCCTTCATATGGGGATGTGGTACCCCACTCAAAGCAAACCTGCCAGCTTTGATTTGGCTTTCCTCTGGGAAGATGATCTGTACTGGGAGCCAGAGGAAGCTACGAGTTACAGTCTGGAGCCCATCCAGAGACGGGTTTTAAGAGCTCGTTGTGTTTCAGAGCGGTTCTGATGGTTTCATGCACTCACCTTGTAAAGCAAGTATCCATTTTTTATTTCTCAGCCTGCATGCTGAGCTGAAACTGAATAACTTCTGGCAGAGCTAGGGGTCAAATTCAGGTGTATATTGCAGCAGATACAAGGCCTGCACAACGTTCAGCCCTGCCTCTGAAATTGGATAATACCTTTTGTCACAAGGGAGCTCTAAAGATAACTTCGCTGATATCTGTGAAGAGCTTCAGCTTCCCAGCAACTCATGCTTCATAAGAGCACATGAGGAAGAAGTGATTATCTCGATTTCATGCAGCACAGTGCTTAGTCAGAGCGACACAGGGCCCCTGCAAGGGAGAGCTGGGAGGAGAGGATTGCTGAACAGCTGCCTGTCATGGGGCATCCTATGTACCAACTGAAGCAGGAGTTAAATGGCGAAAACACCGTATGTGATCATGTAATTAGCAAATGTATCATAATGCCTAGGCATAAGGGAGCTAAATTAAGATATGGATGCATAATCTAGCTTGCATGCAAGATCTCTATATAGACTGTATCCCTTCTATTGTTATTGGTGGATGCTCCAGGCAATAAATAATCCTGCAGTTAGATTTCCTTGCTTGTGCACATGGCTGCTAAATTCAGCATTTATTAGCAGTGTCTGAGAGGAAGAACTGTGTTATTGATGAGAGCCTGTAGAAGGAATAGTTGCAGTATCAAAACTACCTCTGTAAAAATGGCTGGGAAAGACTTAACACTTAAAATGGGGAAGAATTCCTAGTACTCTGCATGACGCCTGAATAATTAGAAGATAGAATAGTTTTGGACAGAATAACTCTAGGGTGAATGAAGGCTGCTTCCCCATATTTACCCACTATGAAGCTCAGTTTAGATAGTTTTAATTGCTTGTTTGGTAATAGCATTATGAAGCTGAACTAATGGTGCATACAATACATCTTAATGCTTAATAAAGGTGCTCCAGTATTCCAGGCTCAGGGAGAATATTGAGCGCAAAAGATGTATGTGAAAAGGGAAAGACAGATGCTCCCCTTTTTCATTTTCGTTATGGATGGGCCTGATAACAGTTACCCTGTTTCACAGACTGCCTGGGAAGAACCGATTTATATTTCTGCTTTGCAGCATGTGCCTTCCCTGGGTGAACACCATGAAAGGTATCGTCTGGCTCACTGGTCCTTGAAGACCACCTTCCTTGTTCTGAGCCATGACAGGTCTACAGTCCACCAAAATAAAGCTTTTATTAATGTGGCAAGTTAATGTGATGATAAAGGGTGTTGGGAAGAGGAGGGGACGACCCCACACACTGAAGGATGCTGCGATGCTGCTCCACAGTCAGAGCTGATTTAATTTATATTTCTCACAGAAGTTTTAAATGTGTACAGACTTGAGTTACCAAATAAATACAATACCTGCATCTGTATCTTTGCAGGTGCTTACCAGCTGTGGGGTGACAGCCCTAGGCTGGAAGCCTAGGGTGGCCTGGGAGCCTGATGTAGATCGTACATCTGCATACATCCTTCCCACCAAGCCTTCTCTTGTTAACCACAGACACATGACACTGGCTTAGAGCAGCAATGTGTTACACTACAGCCTCAGAGATGAGGCTACAGGTAGCACAGGTGGGTCCAATCTTGCCATCTATAAGTGGAGAGGGTAATTTGTTGCCTCCCACTGGTGCTGGGAGGTTCCATTTGTTGCCATTTTGTGCTGTACATGCAGAAGGCACTACACAAGTGCATGTTTGACACAGATATTGCCAGAGGCTTATGAAGTTTCCCATACAGCATCTCCACACAGTGCTCATGAGCTCAGATTTTCTCTGCATAGGACTGAGGCAATAAAATAGTGTCTCTATCAGACTAGATGCCTCCAGGAACCAGCATTAATGCCTCAGAAACGTTTTAAAGGGTTTTCTTGATTTTTTATTTTTTTTTAAGCATCTGGGATTTTTCTGGCCTTTCAATTTTCTGTTCTAGTTCTCATCCTAAACACCCCCTGCTTCATCCCTTTAGCTTCTTTTTCTACTCAAAAAATGGGAAGCAGCTTCAGGAAATTGAACAGTTGCACTTTAAAATGTAACACTTTCAAAATAACATTCCCATTTAGAGTTGGATTTGTTACTGTATGCTGAAAGTATTGCTTTTTTTCAGTTCATGTCTTAACCTTAAAAACTTTAATGTAGGCTTTTTCCTTAAATGTAGACAAGGAATGGTTTTGTCTTCTTTCTAGCTTTAGTATTTCCCTCTGTAAAGAGAACAGTGTGCAGGGAGTATGGACAGTGCCTAAGAAGGAGACAACTTGCCTTTTGCCATCCTGTCTCATCCTCACCATTGCCCTAACAATAAATATCACTTGCTGATTTTTAAGAGCCATACTAAATTTGAGCTGTCATGTTTATTTATGGCTGAGGGGGATAATTTTCAGTCAAGACTAATGACATATTACACAGTGATACATAAGGTCCTTTTCTCACTGAGGGAGACACAAGCACTCCTCATCACACTTTCATAGCTCATTAATTAATTTTAGGACATCTCCGGAAGGCAAAATATATGCATGGTGCTTCATAAGGATGTAACATATGGAGATGTAACATAGTCGGTCACAGTGAGCTCGATGACTTGACTAAACCCAAGCCTGATACCCAGGTCTGACCTGAAGGTTAGCTGGTACTTTGATTCACCTCCTGCACTCACCAAAAAGGCAACTGCGAATACAGCAGAAAAGCAAACACTCTATTTAAGAGAATGTTCTATTCAAGAGAATTCTATTTTATGGTTTGCCTGTCATACTAAAAATGGAACTTGTCTGGGGCAAAACATTTTACCCCAAATGAAAGTTGGGGGAAAAAAATATGTATTTTAATAAGGAAACTTAATTCAAAACTAAATTTTACTTAGGAAAACCAGCCAAAACAAATGCAAATTAATTATCATTAAAGGTCACCTGATGGTTTTGACTAAATCCACAAAATATCTCAGTCATCTCCCCATTGCTGGTCAATCTGCATCTTCATAAATCTCAGAGTCCCAAAGTTTAAAGAATAATTTTTCTCCCACAAATTTGTGAAGTGTAGGAAGCATTTATCCCACTGATGGAAGGAATATCAGGACCATGGGTTGTTTAAGAGCATGAAAGCAGTTTTAATTTGAGAGGAGGGCAAGAAGCTATGTTAAGAAAAGGGAAATTGAGCGCAGCCATTCCCCTTCCTCCTCCTATGCACTCCATACACGGGACCAGCCCCACGCACACTGCAGAGCCTGCTGGTAGGTAGCAGGAGCTTCTCTTTGTAGGGTACCTCCAACTTGAGGGCTGAACCCTCTGTTCCCATGCCCACGGGTGCCACAGCATGGTTGTGCCTTCCCCAGCGCCTGATAGTGGGACTATATCAATCAGCCCTGTTGCTGTTCCTTTGTTTGTGAAACGCCAGCGAGGATTAAATTGTTCACCCAAGGCCACAAGACAGCTCTGCAGCTGATCTAGCAGACGTACCTACATCTTGCAATGCTCAGCAAGGCATCCTCCCCTCCTCTGCATGGCTCTAGTTTGAAAAAGGAGCTCCATATGGTTAAATGGATGTATAAAATGGTAGAGATTTATGGATCCAGAATTTTATCCAGGACATTATGGTGATTTAGAGTCGGGTCAGAACCAAAACCTTTGATCACACACACGGATTTGGGTGGTATTTGAAATCTGGATCCACTTCTGAAATCTGCATCTGACTCATCTCTAGCTACAGACATGGTGTTTTATGGTTTTATTTCTATTCCAGGGGGACATTTTCATGCATGTCTTGTAGCAGACAGAGGAGGTGGGGATCTCTATATAATTTATATTCGAGGTAATGCATATATAACTACATCTCTATTTCTCTAGCACATAGCAAGATATAAATTTAACTTTATTCATCTGCTGCTCTAGGAAACAATGCAGCTCCCTTGGCAACACACAGCCACAGAGTTAGGTAGAAGAGAGATTCAAAGCCAGTCTCCTAACTGACTTTTTGAAGTCATAAGCTATTTGTGGCTGCAGCAGTAATGGCAGTAAATAGATCGATTTAGGGACAGTACAGAAAAAACCTCCAGCACAAACCTTTATCTAAGTGAATGCTGGAACACTTCACACGTTTTCTGAAGATGTTCATGAAGAAGCATTTCTTGTTTTGCTTTGGTAGACTGCTGTGCTAGTGAGACTGTTGAAAGCAAAGTCCCAAACTTTTGATATTCTAAAAGGTTAAGACTTCTGCTTTCAAACCCCATAATTTAATCTCTCTGTAAGAGAAGATTGTATTACCCTGGAAGAAAAGTCATTTATTTAGCTGGGAATAGATGACCTTGTTGAATATGATTCACTTACCTGTGGTTTTAGGTGAACAGCTCTTTTTAAACTGATCGGCAGCACAAGCTGTTTGTCTGGCTCTGGAAAAAAAAAATTACGTATTTTTTGAAACAAGGCAATGGCTGCTTCTTTTTGTGGAAAATGTGAAGTCTAACAGGTGTAAGGCAGAACAAAATGAATGTGAAAGCAAGAACACATTTCCATATGCTATTCTGAGAGCTCTGGCAGGGACTGAATCTGTTTCCACATGGAAAAGCAGTGGCGCACACAGCCAGTGGGATATTTCTGTTCTCCAAACAGACACGCATCTTCCCGAGGGGCTACGGTGACACCGAACCACCCCTTGAATTCCTGGGGCAGAACACCAGGATGTGACTGGAGCTTGACATCCATCTCATGCAGGCAGTAGTGCCAGTGGCAGAGCTCCCTCTTGGCTGCTCCCTCACCTCCATGACCCAAGAGAGGTCCCTCTGACCAGATTTGTTCCTCCTCTAACCACTGCTTTACCTTTCTGCTAAAGTATCCGTGTGCAAGGTTAGATTTATGGTCCTTTTGGATGGCATTCACACATTTCTCTGTGCCGCAGGATCCTGACTACTACCTACTAACTCTGAGACATCTGACTGAGCAGGAGATGCAGATTTACAGAAGGACCTATGTCACATATCCTATGATGACTTAGGCAGAAACATGCGGCTGAGTCAAACTTTAAGGACCTCAGCTCCTACAGTGAAAATCATTCCTGCAGCAGAGGCACACAGTTCCTTACACCATGCTCGGGCAGAGCCAGGCACCCAGAAGGACATTGCTGAGTGAGGAGCTGTCATATCCAGCCAGGGGGAAACAAGAGGAGAAAAGAGGGACTGCAAAGCTGACTAACTTCTCACATGGTTCTGATGGTGATTCTCAACCGGAGCCATTTTAACCGTGTCAGTCACAGCTGTCAAAAAGGAGACATGCATTTGAGATTCCATGACCCATCCAAGAAGGGGCTAACAAAAAAAAAAAAAAAAAAAAAAACCACAACCTGGAGGCCCAGATTACTCTAGAACATTGCAAATAACACCAGACATATCCATCCAGGCAGCTGAAGCTGACCCTTGTGCACTCCAGCAAACCAACTAACCAACTAACAGTACCTCCGCCAGTCCTTCAGAATACCTCTTGAGAGCCTCAGAGCCATGGCCTCATGAGCCTAGCATGCCTTACAGGACTGCCTTAAAGGTTTAAAGTTCCTGATTAGTTTTGCCCTGAATAAAGTGCTGTTGGCCTTTGTTGATGATAGATGTGATCGCTCTGGAGAGCTGGTGTTATAACTAACTGCAGTTAGGCTTAAACTAATTCTTCAGTGGCCAACACCAAACCAAGCTCAGAACAGACCGCAGCAATTTCCACTCTGCTATTCTTGCACCTGCTCAGGCACAATGGGTAAAACAGCACTGATAGCTGGACTAGCATGCTCCTCTCGTCAGAACCAGCATTACTGGGCATACAAGCTTAGGTTACTCCATGCACACAGATGATCAGATTCTGACAGTTCCACAGTACAAGAGACATGTCACCAGTGTAAGCCTGGAATCAGAAAGCAAAATCTATCCTCTCTGTACCCAGCACCTCCTCTGTATCCAGAAGTCTCTGCAGCACAAACTACTGGATTTACAAAGGTCAGCATGTTCTTACAGGCCCCAAGGGTGCCGTTAATAATATAGCTAAGCAAAGATGAGAGCTAGTTGTTGCTAAAAGGCATGATCCCACTTTCCGTCCTTCCTTACACTTTCCTTTTGGCAGAAGCTCTTGACTTCCTGAACTGTCTCCGGGCAGACAGGGGAGCGCCAGCACCAGGGAAGTGGTGAGAGTGCACGCTGAGTGCAGGAATAGCCATGGGGATGCCACTCCCAGGGACAATTAGCCATTAGATCATCAAATTGCACCCCCAGAAATGGCCTTGGGTCTTTTCCAGCACAGTGTCTGATCTCCTCCTTTCTATCCCTGTTGCTGGATGGAAGGTACTGACTTCTGCTGCCACAGGCAGAATAAACAGCAAGTTTCAAGTGTGATGTAGCTGAGGAGCACTTGTTTGTGAAGGAGTGACATTATTTATCACAGACATTTCTCACTCTCTGTTTGCACATCGTTTTAGCTTCCCTGCCTTATTCGTGAAGGAATTCCAGAACAATCATCAGAGGATGTATAGCTGATAGCTTATCACCCAGTAACCATAAAGACACGCACATCCCGACACATACCAGGATAGAGGAAGGAAGTGATTTAGTCTTCTCAAGTGTGAATGCTGGTGCTCTACAGCTCACAGAAGCCAGCATATATAAAAGACTTCCAAAGGCTGGTGAGTAATTCAGTGCTGACTTCTTCAGCTGTGTGGAAAACTACAAACACAGCAGCTCTGCCATATTTGTGAAATGTAAAATGAAAGGATATTGATGGCTGGTATTTGCAGCTGGGTTTGTTCTGCTATTTAGGTCCTGTTTCAAATGGGAAACATTTAGAATAGTATGTTAATGCTTACATTGACAGTATTCACATGCCAAGGCTTGGACTATAGGCATACAGAGCAATTCTGCCTCAATTATTGTGCTTCTGAAAATGTCCCACTGGAAAAGAGAGATGGCAAGGCAGGAGGTTCATGTTCAACACTGGAATTCATCCTGGTTTTATCAATCTAGAAAATAAAAACAGCAAAGTGATATCAAAGCAAAAATATGGCTGTTCAGATTATAATTTTTAAGAGGATATTTGAAAAGTGATAATCTTTCTCACCTTAATGCCTCCCTGGAGCTCCTAAATAACCTTCCAGATTTTTAGGCCTTTATACATTCATCTAATACCTTTTGTCTTTGTTCACTCTTTTTCCTCTCTCTGTTGTTAGGTTGTACAATTTCTTAGTGGATAAACTCAAACCATGCACAAATACTCAGTGTGAGACCAAGACTGAAAATCACATCGGCCCACAGCAGCCCTGAAGCATTAACAAGCAGTTGTATTCCTTTAACCAAACCTTGTGATACAGCTGATGGTGTCAAAATAAAAATGCCTTATGCTGTGAAGGCAGAGCTGTTAGAAAGGGCCAAGAATCTTCATACTCCCAAAAGGAATACAGGCCTCCATGCAGGGGATCTCCCACAGGTTTCAGTTGTATTTCTTCACCCACTGCTTCCTGACTCACAACCCTATGTGCTCATACTAAGAACGTTAACTCAAGGTCTTTTCTGGAAAGTTGAGTTCAGCAATCTGGGAAGCAGCTCACCTTGACTTTAATTGAATTTATGTTTACATCATTTCACATGAAAACTTGACTTTACATTTCTTTTTTTCAATTCTGAACACTGCAGAAGTCTTGGAAGCAAAGCAGCATATTGTGCTGCAGACTGAAATTTGCTGTTTTCACAGTAAATGAGCATGATGAATTGATGCCTGTGAATGTGGAGCCAGCTCACAGAGACACCATGTCTTCTTGATAAAGGGTTTGTTAATACTTTTTGCTAGACAGAAGCTTGGTCATTAACCATAAGCTTGATGCTTTACATAGCCTTTTAGTCTTACATCAGGACAAAAACGTCAGAGGGGGTCGATTCTACACACTACAAGGAACATTAAAACTGGCATTATAGTGATGCTTTCTTCTATCACTCTGGTCATTACAGCTATATTTCAAGACAACCACTCTGAAGTGCAGTGTAACTGTTCATTAGGAAGAAATAAACAAAGCTATATCTACAAACTATGGGCATACTGCCTTGCAGCACAACTCCAATAGCTCCCATAGGTTCTGGCTTGAACAATCAGTAAAATTCCAGCTGCATAACCCAGTCAGTGAGGTCTATGAGCATTATGCTATGTCATTACGAGTATTGGACATACCAGAAGTTCCTCCATCCCCTTTTTCTTTTCCTTAAAGTGAGCATGGGATTGATTTGGCCAAGCACTTCATGTAGGTTTATATTCTTCCATGTGGAACTGGAGCTTCATTTTTAACACAACCTGCAGCTATCACACATGGCTCAACACACACTGACACAGTTTAACAAACAACGTCTGTAAAACTCACAATTTAAATGTTCAGAATGAAAGGGAGCATGTAAGCCCACGAAGCATGCTAGCCTTCCTTTAAGGCATGTTTTTTTCTTTATCTTCTTAAATACACTGAATCTACCTGTCCTTTCCTCAGAAAAATTTATCCGTTTGCAAGAGTGTTGCAAAATTATCCGACTCGAGAAGGAATGAAAGAAGTGGGATTTCTGAACACTAGAGACTGCCAAGAAACCAGCTGAATATAGCACAAAATCTGTCAGGTTCCCAATATTTAATCTTCTTACGATATTATTGTGTTAGAGGCCAATACTTATTTACTGCTTCCATGATACTACAACAAAAACATACAGCCTACCTGAAACAACACATTTTACTTTTAGTAGGGACAGCATCCTAAGAAGTGTCTGCAGGCAGATTTAAACCTCAAACCATTGCAAGCACAAGGGAAGATTGTCACCCGCCGCTGCTGCCGCTGCGGAGACTGCTCCTGGAGGAACTGCCTGCTGCCATCTATTGGTGCACTGGAGGAAGGCACTGGACCAACAAGTGCTCACTCAAGTGTTTGAGTGAACATTTTCCTCGCTTGGGTTAGAAATCCCATAGATCTGAGATATGGTACTCTGAGAGGAATCCGTACTCGGTGACTTAAGAGCAGCAGAATTATTTAACACAGCTCAAGCCAAGAGTTCACTCCAGACAAACCTCTAGCTACCTAGGCCAGCACAGCAGGGTTGAGTGATAAGCATGACTAAAAGCAAAGAGTTCACCCTCATAGGGCTAACCTCCAGAGCCATAAATACCATGAATATCCTTATTGCATCCTCTTTCCCTTCCACTGGAATGGGAAGCATTAACATATTGACCTTTAAGGGGCTCGCCTTATGGAGAGGTCGCGGTATCTGTTCACTGCAGCTCCAATAAGGAATTGGATGAATTTGAGGTTGTTGCCTTCATCCAGCACACACAGCACTGGGGTCACTTGGCCTCAGAAAGGTAGGGGCCTTCTAGCCTATGCTGGCAACACATAAAGATGAAAGCAGTATCTCACAGGAGCAGCAATCTCCCATGGCATCTGCTCTGTGTGACACTGCTGCAGATGCAATCACTGCAGGGCAAAGCTTTGCTGTTCGAAGAAAGCAGGGTGATGGTGAAGCAACCCTTCCTAAAAGGCAGCTGTCTCAGCCACTGTGGCTCAGAAAAAGGAGAATTCAGGGTCCAGGTACTGGACACTTCAGTCCTAAGCAGCTCAGCATCCTTTGGGTGACCTACCCAGAGGCAATGCCCAGAGTGCCTGTCAGCTGTGATCCAAGCCAGTCCCCTCCTGTACATTCATGGTGTATGCTCGGAGAGCACAAAAGGGTCATCACACTCACCAACTACATGCTGCAAAAATCACAAGGGTCAAAAAAAGTAAAGAAGCGAAAGTGTTCTTGGGAATGTTTTAAGTATTGCTGGCACCTGTAAGGCCAGGAACCCTTGGGGTGAGTGCAAATGGCGGGGACTTATTGGAGGTGACTGTTGCTTTGCAAGCACAGAGCACTCCAAGGAAATTTATGAGTTTTTTCAATGCTAGGCAGAAAAAGGATGGGAAGGTTTCAGTCTGTGGACAGAGCCTAGAAAAATTATTGCAGAGCATTGTAATGAAAGAGGCAAGTTTTAAAAAGGAATCTTTACTCATGATCTGATCCTAGTTAACCCTGGTAAGAAGAATGACAGGAATATCTATGACTTAGTCTCTGTAGATAACAATAGGTTAGAAAGGAAGACAGGCAACCAAAAAGATGTGATCCCATTGGAATTGATATTTTACTTACTATTGGCATCCTGCTGATTCACTGGTTCCACGATTTTCTTAGAATGAAAGAGCTCTCCTCCTTCCCTTCCCCCTCATTCAGTTTGATACTGCTTTTATGTGCAGATTCAGACCCTGAAAGCAGAGAAGTACTGATCCCTTAGGTCCCCAGTGGAGATAACAAGACCTGGGTGGGAGTGGAGGGAGGATGTGGACTCACTCCTGTCTTGTTTTGTAATATTTTAATAACCTCCTAATTTTTTTTGAAGTGGCAACTAGCGTTTCCTCTGGCTATTGCCAGGGGAGAATTTTCATGAATGCTCTTGTATAGCTCATACAGGATAGAGGGGCAGCAGCAAATGACTCCTCTCTGTCTCTAGCTTTCATGCTATTTTATTAAATAATCACAAGGAAATTTTCAATCTTCTGAAGCCTGGGTTTTATCTTTTGAGGTACACGTTATATATGAGGGGCAGATGAAACAGATGCAGTGATAACAGAACATTCACGATTCTTGATTTTTGAGCTTAGGGATAGACTGTAAGAAAGGGGCAACTGAAACTCTCTATCGAATAACAGTTAAGAACCTGCACCCTCTTATTTGACAGGGACGTCTAGATTTCATGGACACACTCTTTTTTACTTCATGCTTCACCTTTTTCTATTAAATTGCCTTTGGTATGTGAACACAGAGAAAATAGGCTGGCAATCTGTCTGAAGAGACAAATAAACCTGACAGGTTACCTAAGGAGAGTCCTGTAGATTTTAAGTGTCTGCAAGTTTAGGCTCAGTAAAAAGATTTGTTTTACAGATTTATTTCTTGAAGGATGAATTTTGAATTATGGAACTAAACAAGGCTTTTTTCTTGGGATTTAGGACTAACCATAACTTAGCTTTGCTGCCTGCTATTTGGTGCTCTGAGTGACCATTTATTTTGCATTTCATTTTGGATTCTTGTGTTGTGTTGATGTCTTCTCAGTATGCCCGTCGCCTCCATGCAGAGAGGTATTGCACTGATGGCTCCTTTGATCAGCGTTACATATGGTTTGAAGAACTGCAAAGGAAAAACTGACAGTCAATCTACAGCATGTACTACTTACCAACACTTCCAAAAGCATGACAGTGAGAAATACAGCTTTTACCTCTCCTGTTTTGTTGATTTAGGTGGTTTCAGTTTGTTGTTTGAATAGTGCATGCAAAAGTCCACCATAATAATTTGGTAACAATTTTATTTCAAGGATGAAAGAATGGTCATGCAACTCCTAAGTTGCATGGGTGCATTTAAAGACATTACAAATATTTAGAAAAGTTAGAAGTTAAATTTCAATTTGATGTTTCTTTTTTATATGCTTTTGTGAATATTTGTGAATTTCAGTTTCATAATACAATATTTTTATAGTGACTCAGTGAGAAATTTGAATGGCTTATTCACTCCTAAAAGTAAATTAACTTTTAGGACTCCCAGCAGAAACAGTTGTGGGTCTTTCAGCTCATAGTTTGTCTTTGTCAATCTTTCTCTCTCTTCTTGGCAAGTGCTCAGAACATTCAGAGGCAGCAACATTTCCTTTTTTGCAGACCTGCAACAGAGACAGACATGTGGAATAGTAAACAGCATACGATAAGGCTATTCCAGGCCCTTGGTAATCTAGTCATGTTCTCTACTGCTCTATCTATTCACTTGTGACGTTAGGGCATATTGTGTCTGCAGGTGGATCAGCAAGGACACTTACACATAGAACAACCTTTAGCAGAGGACCATATCTGTAAAATGCTCTCTATAGTTTCCTGCATGTATATTACAGAGTATATATGTGCATCTATATTACAGAATATTAGTTGGACACACAAGATCAAAGGGGACACAAAGCTTACGCCAGCAGATTTTATAAATACACCTTGCAAATGAGATTCCAGTGTAAACGGAATAAGAAAGTGACTTAAATCCCACAGATCCAGTTCAGAGAATTCACTAAACGGGTTAAGAGACTTGAGCATGGTTATGTCATGCTCAAAACCATAAAAATTAAACAAGTTGTGGGTAAAGTATTGCCTGGGACAAGGAAAACTGGAAACAAACTCTTAAAATTTCTCTAATCATAATGACTTAGCACCTTCCACTAACAATCCCTTACAGCTTGGGTGTATCAACCTCCACCCCTCCCTTCCTCCCAGGCTGAACTTCACTCCTGATTTTCTCTACCTCCTCTCCCCGAGTGGCACTGAGGGACGGGAAATGGGGGTTGTGGTCAGTTCATCACACACTGTCTCTGCCACTCCTTCCTCCTCAGGGGAGGACTCCTCACACTATTCCCTGCTCCAGTGTCGGGTCCTTCCCATGGGAAACAGTCCTCTATGAACCTCTCCAACATAAGCCCTTCCCACAGGCTGCAGTTCTTCTCCAGCATGGGTCCCTTCCATGGGGTGCAGCCCTTCAGGAACAGACTACTCCAGCCTGGGTCCCCACAGGGCCACAGGACCTTGGTGTCTGTGGAGTTGTTGCTCTCACATATGGTCACTCCTTTCTTCCAGCTACAGTTGTACAGTGTTTTTCTCTTCTTAAATATGTTATCCCAGAGGCACCACCACCATTGCTGATGGCCAGCAGTGGATCTGTCTTGGAGCTGGCTGGCATTGGTTCTATGCAAGATGGAGGAAGCTTCTAGCAGCTTCCCACAGAAGCCACCCCTGTAGCCTTCCCCCCTACCCAAACCTTGCCACACAACCCAATACAAGTACACAGAAAAGGGCTTTATGAATAGTGTTTTAACCAGGAAAAGTAGAACAGCAGTATGGTGTTTAACTGGAATAGAGACAATGTGTAAACTTAATTTAATAAATCCAAACCTCCCATTGTATATGAAAGTTAACAGAAAGCTGATTTCTCTCCCCCAAAGAAGAAGCAGTTTTTGTAAGCATTGGCACACACATTCCATGCAGTTTGAGCAGAATGATTATGGCACTTCTACCACCCTGCTCATCGTCAGTCTGTCACCCTTCCTTTGGAGTGAACTGCCAAAAAAAGCAGAAAACTAAGGAACAACAAATTAAACCACTATAGGTATTTGGTAATTTTCATATTGTAGACACTATCTCTGCCTGCTATAAACAGGGATGTTTGGTTCCTTCAAGCAAATGCATTTTTCGTTATACCCACAGCCTCCGTCTTTATTTTAACACAACAAAAAACCACCTTCATTCTTTCGGAAAAAAAATGTTACTGTTCTGCTACAGATTTCATGGAAAATTTCAGACTACTTCAAGGACCAGTCTGTCCCACCTAATCCCAGATGATGGTATGAAACTCAAGTCTTCTTACCTCATACAGTGGTAGACAGCTTGACTTTGAAAAGCTGTCTTCGGCTTCCTATTCTCTCTACATATCTCTAAACTTAAAATTGAAGGAGATGAAGTAAGCCAGTGATCTACTGTACAGAAGAATAAATTTCAGAAAGTGTTACAGAGGAAAAAAATATATATAAAAAGCGTCGTGGGTAAACCCTGTCTACTTAGTATCATGGAGCTATAGCTGTGTGATTTGTAACAATACTTTTGTTAAAGCGAGGACCTGTCACTAAAACCCTGTCATGTATGAACCCCAGCACCTTCCACTCAAGTCATACTGTGTCTACCACTCTGTCCTTGCCTCCGTCATGTATTAGTCTCGAGAAGCACACCTCGTCTCTTACTCTAGAAGTAGCTGTCTGTTCATTCAGAGACCTTCAGGAACCTTTCCCTTTCCACAGGGCTTGTCAATTGCCATCAGCCAGGAGTGGGTAAACTGCTCTGCTCACAAGTATCTCTGCTGCTATCACACAGCATTATTCATGATGCTGACCCTGGTAGAATAATTTCTGTTTAAAATAAAGCAGTAGCAAGCATCCCACACCATTCCTCACTAAGTCTACTTCAAACCTCTTTGCAGACATCCATTTTGTCTTTTTTTGTTCATATGTATGTATACACAGGTCCAGTTATCTATCTGCTGAGATGATTCTGTCAAGGGCTGCTCATCCTCCTGTCTATTTTCGAGAGCAAACAAACAAAAACTCACTTCCTCTCTCCATCAGGAAAGATAGAACAAAAAACAATGGAATGAATAAACCACTATATGCTAACAAAGGATTAGAGGTGTCGCATTTTTATTTTCAGAAGATAAAATGCTGTGACTTACTGGAAATTTCCTATTCTGAAGTAATTACTAAGCTAGTAATTTTTTTTCACTTCTTCAGACAGGATGAAAAATAGCTCATGTAAAACATCATAGAAAATAGAGCTTATTGTACAATGAAAGAGGAGACTTTGAAGAGAATCATCTTTAGATTTAATCATTCAAAGCAGGATTAATAATATGCCATTGGCTGCTGAAACTAACTGAATAACAAATGGTAATTAGCAAGCAATCTTTCAGTATTATTCATCAATAACAACTCCATTTTGTAAGGGCCCTGTGTACCTTTTGTCTCATACTGAAAAGCCTCAATGTCCAAAAAAAGTCTATCAAATTAAAGGTTTGATCAAATTCAAATAAAAAGCTATGCCAAGGACTTCAGTAAGAACTGGATTGGATCACCTTTGTGCAGGAAGCACTTGAGCCAGTGTAGGAATACTGTTTTACTTGTTACAGCTATTGACTGGGAAAGTAATTAGTGCCGAGGGTGATTAACACCTTACAGAGATGACCTATACATGAAGTGCAATAGAAACATATGGTTAGATACAAGGGTTTAGTGAAGAAAAAACGCAGTGGTGGGTAAAAACCCCCCAAAACTACAAAATCCCAAACCAACAAACATTTCATGAGATACAATGCATTGTTTAATATGCTTTAAATCAATCTTGTAATAGCCCATTTTATAAAATTCTTTAAATATCTGTTTTCTAAGAGAGGCTATTCATCAGCATCATCTGTAAACATATTCTAAGATAAAATGCCTTCTCCTCCACTATTCACAGACTATCTCCAGTAAGGAAAAATCACTCATAACCTATTGCTTTTTCATGATGGAGGAAGGAGCTGGCAATAAATACTGTCAGAATGAGATGATCTGTCCTTTTAAATCCAAATTTACAGTTCACTGTCTGTCTGAGTGTAGGTATAACTGAAGACAGAGCAGGTGCAAATGCAGCAACATACCTATCTGCAAGAACAGTTTGCTAAGAGGAAAGCTAAAATGCTTGTAGAGTAACTTTTTACTCAAGAGTCTCATAGTTCATCACAGCTTCTACTTAGCCATGGTGCCAATGTAACACAGATCCTCAGAGCAGACTGGGACCTCCAGAAGCGTCTGAGAAGGATGTTCAGCCACCATGACAGTGCCATCCTTCACCTGCCCATGGTGACCGCCAGCAAGACAGCACCTCATCTAGCACAGGCCAGACAGCCAGTGATTGCAGTGACTTTACTGAAAAATACTGGTTTTGATGGGAAGTTGGGTTCTGTAGTGTGGCCTCTCGCTCAAGTCAAGATAAATGCTGAAGAAAATCGTGCAAACACACAAGGCTCTACTGATCTGCATTTGCCAAAATTTTCCTGACAGCCTGGAGCCATAACTGAGGCTCCTCTTCCTGCTCCCTGGAAAAAAATGTCAGCCCTGATCCAGACCCTTCACTTCTGACCCTTCCCCACCAGCCGCTTTTCTCTCTGGACAAACCTGGGCTGGGTATTCCCTGCTCACTCCCAGAGCCAGGAAACTTTCCTTACCAGGAAAGTGGAGTGTCTGGTGCCACAAACTACTGAAAACCATGGCTCAGGTAAGCACCACTTTAAGGTGGTAAGCAGGAAAAGATTCTGACATAACTCGTATCCTACCAAACCTATCACATTCTTCTGAAGATAATGGAAGCACCCTAGGTTCAATTCACTTCTTGGAATACAGGCATCTATCATCCTAGGCTGTCCCAACCCACTTCCAGCTGCCTCTGCATTAAGATGCAAGACTTCCAGAGATCCTATATCACATTCTGTGGGATTCATCTTGAGCAGAAGTGGGTTCACTCTCTGGAACCTGCTCTCTATCATTCTCTCAGCATCCCTTATCACTCAGCTGTGCAGCACACTGTATGAGAGGTGGGGCAAGCAGGAAAAGTTCAATGCCGGCATCAGCAATAATCTGGTTTTAAAAAAACGCAGCTCAGAAAGCCAGCTGCAGCTCAGTAAATATGTTCTTAGTAACGGGGCCAGTTTGGGTTCTATTTAAGTAAGGGATCCTCTTATGAGGACTGTACCCAGCAGAAGTACAAGTTACATGAAGGAAGCAGATTTATCCCAAAGAGTCTAAATCCTGTAACAGATGGGTTGGCCATACTTGCGTTCATGGAACTGGCTCCCCTCTCCGAGCCTGCATGATGTTCACCAGAACAAGGCGTGTGCTGGTGAATGTCATGCAGTCTCGGAGAGGGAAGCCAGTTCTAAAAATGCAAGCATGTTTAATACTGGATGGGTTGATAATCCTTAAATATGCTCATGACTTTTCAGGCTGACTCAGTCTCGATATAAAAATACACGAATTTGCCAGACTGAAACCCTCCCACCTCACTCAGGATTCAAGAAAGAACACGAATGGAAAGGATAGGATGACATGTAGGCTCTGAAGGATGTTATTGGACTGTGTTACACCCAGGCGATGTGTGTGTGTGGTGCCAGGTGCAATATTAGTACTCAGAGAATGAAAAATTAAGACTGTTGGGGTTTTCATTGTTTAGCAAGGGTACAGTCAGACTATCACAGACCATCAAGTTAACTGCAAATGACTAAGTTACTGTGGTCTGAGAAGCTGACTCATCATCCAAAGGATTTTAACTAACCATCTGCATGCTTCTGACTCATTGCAACTGAGGAATAAATCTTCTATGTTTACTTTATCTTGAGATGTTTTGCTTTACTGCAGCACCAAGGTAGGAGCGTATACACAGGCCAGGTTAAGGCCAGCTTTCCATCTGCAGATTGATCATCTGTTCAGCATTTAATACTTTCAGACATTCAGTACAGCCTACCAGGAAAAGTTCATCAAGCATTTTGGTCCCTGTGCATTTTGTTTTCATTTTGTGCTCTGAAAATCCCTCTTTAAACCAAAGATATCCCCTAAGCCTCAGACTCCTAGCTGGAGCTCCAAGGAAAGCTGTTCAATTTGCAGAGAGGGGTTGAGCTTCTACACTATTTCCCATTGAATATTTTGCTGGCAAGATTTTGACTGCTGTTTGTAAATCCTCACAAGCTTAACTAGTTTGAGTCAAGCCTAGATTTCTTTGGTTCAGTAAATGTTCTTGAAAAAGAAGCAGAATCCTACTGAACTGTGGAATTATATAGCACAGCTCCCTCTAGAAATAGATTAAAATTCCGTAACTGGAGTAGGGTTGCATGATGTTTTTTAAATAGCCAGATTCGGGGGTTTTGTTAAAATTTTCTTGGTAGAAAAAACCTCGGATACATAGAAGCTTACTACAGTGTTAGATTTCCACATTTTGCATTGCCAAACATTCAAAGGTTAGACTCTATTTTTGTTTCCAGAACAGTTACTTTAACGGCATTCTTCCTAAAAATATGTTCAGCATTAAAATCAAAGCCAAGACACTGAGAAATATTTTGTTTCCAGGTAAAAGTAGATTTTCCTCCCCAAAAAAACATTCAGTCAGGCACAAAGAAAAGACATTATTGTCTCCTCAGACAAAATGTGCAGCCTCAGGCTGCTGTGTCTTTTTGTTCCATTATGTCTGCAGCAAAGCTTAAATTGACCAGTGATAAAAACACACTTTTTATTTTGTTTATGATCAAGCCAAAGTATTTGTCTACATAAATGGATAAAAAATACTTGCCTAATGCAGTTGAAGATGTATATGGTAGTTCCGGATTGCTTGAATATGATTGATTTTCCCGTTTTATCCTTATCTATCTTCCTCAATAAAATAGTAATGTGGATATATATCAGCATAATTCATGATGAGGCTCTAAAGAGTTCTATAATGTTTCCCCTGAAGTCAGCGCATACTTTACCAGATCAGCTGTTTGCTGTTTTTATGTATAGCTGAAGGATTCCTTTGCCAGTAAATCCCTTGATGTTAGCACCTCTTCAATAGGTTTGTTTCACTTCAGCAGGTGTCTAATTCTATTACAGAGACCAAAACCAAAGAATGATCCCCAAATTTTACAGTGCAGGAAAAATATGATATGGGAAAAATCAGATTGAGAAGCAGCTACATAACAAATAATAAAATGACATATAATAAAATGAACTATCTTTTTGATTTTTTAAATGTATAGCTGTTAGTTGGGGATTTTTTGCCGTTTATCAAAGAAAAGCCTAGCTTTTGGAGGTGCCCAGGAAAAACAATGATATGCAGCACAGGAAATGTGTGTTTTGTGGGCAGAAGGGCCTCACAGCCAGAAGGGACCATGCATGGTAGAACATGAGATCACCACTAGCTACAAACCAGCAAAGGACAGTCATAGTCCTCGGCTCCCATTCTGCAAGGGATTTGGTGAACAGTTTGAAATTAGTGCAAGACATCTAACTAGCAGGCTATGATTCAGTCTGCACTTGAACCACTGGCTTCCTTCAGGGGTTTACCAGAAAGAGAGCTGTATGAGAGCACCTAAGCACATGGGAGCCCCCTGTTGTGGAGCTTAGAGCAGAAGCAGCCCATCTCACCCATGAATGGGAGAGTAGACCCATGCCATAGCTGCTGTCCAAGGTCCCTTTATGTCTCACACAATTGTATGTAAAAACCATGTAAAACACATTCCTCAAGTAACATGATGAATGAGCACATGGTAAACCATCATAAGCAACACTTCCTTAATTCAAACATGCTCAGCTTGCACACCACAACCAGAGGCAGGATTTGCAGATATCTTCTTTTCCTCAGTGATGACAAGGGAGAAGGCAATTTTGAAACTTCTGTGCTGAAGGCAAAGCTCAGGATGAGGAATAGGTTGAAAACCACAACACTGACATAAAAAATGCCCATCAGGTACATCACAAGGTCTGTTTTCTCTTTGCATTTTTGCATTAATAGTTTTAGGATTTAGAGGTTTTGTGCTTTCTTCTGAAAGATAGAAGCTATCTTTAGAGATGATGAAGACAAAAAATTTCCTTGAGCACAGGCTGTCACAAAAAGTTACTCAAGACAAAGACCAAATATTATGGGACTTAACATAAAGTCTGAAGGAAATGTCAAAACTGCATCACTTTTTGGAGGGCCCCTCTTGCCTGAGGGAGCCCGACGGACCAGTTGTTTGTGCTTTTGCTCCCTGTCACTTCTTTTGCAAACACATCCTCCCAAGGACAGTGTCTGGTTTTAATACACGCTTGAATGGTTTCAGCAGTGTACAGTCTACCCTGAGCTGCAGATGACTGCTCCAGCATGTCAGGCAGGACCTTGAACCACCCACAGCTCCTCCTCAGTGGCTTAGCCTCCACAGACTGTTTGGGGTACCCAGCTGCAACAGCTCTTGGGAATCCTTGTCCATATTGCAGTCTTCTGCTAGAGTCCCTGTTTAATATTAGGAAGGAGACATTAATATTCTGTCCTTTGTTTTTCAGAGCTGTCACTTCTAGCGTGGTGCCTGCAGGGCCTACTTCTCAGCATAACATATCAGGAGGCTACACAGTACCCTTGAAATTTCCTCTTAGTGGCAAAAGGGACCCTGCTGGGGGAAGGCAGAGATAGCAGGTTGCCAGGACCAGCAGGCTGCCAGTTACACAGCTCTTCAAGATCCTCCTATCCATGCAAGCCCAATATCTGAGCATAATCTCTGCTGCCAGGCGCTAACTAATCATCTCAGCCAGAGCTGTACCAAGATATTTTGGCATTTGAGCTCACCCACACCCTCCTCAGGCTCTTCCCAGTTACTGCTGCAGCCTCTCTGTCGCTCAGTCTGAACAGCAGCAACACTGAGAAACTCACAGCCAGTGACCGTCCTTTTCTCACAAGCATTGGATGTTGCCTTCCCCATGCTGCTTGCGACTCTGGGCCCAGATCTCTTCAGATTAAATGGTTCCTGCTATGCAGCATCCGTTTCCTCATGGTGAAACATGACCTGGTGTCTAGAAAGGGGAACATAGTAGTTTGACTTGTGAAGAAGAGGAAAAAGATGTTCTGGTGGAGACATGCTAACACTGTTCCTCCAGAAGATGAGACCCATACACAGGCAATTATTTATTTATTTTTTTTTTCTGGACCTTTAGAATTTGTTCAGTTAAATGATTATTATGACCTCCCCTGTTTTACTGTGCCTCTCCAATACGCTGCCTTTCCCTCATGCTCACTGCTTCTCTTCACATGTCCCATGTGTGACTGACAGACAGTGTGTGTTCACAAGCACATACTTAGGGGGCTTATCAGTGTTATGACTCCTGGTAAACAAATCCAAATATACATGTTTGCTTCCTGGTTGGACTATCAGGATCCTTACCCACTCCCAGGCATCCACCTTCTTCTACTGTAACACCTTACATGCAATTAGTAGCTTTCATAACCCTATAATATTGTTATAGATCTGAATGTGCTAGAGCATATAAAACCCACTATCTATGTTGCAACACAGCTTTTGTGGGTTTTTTTAGGAATTACAAGAAACTGTAAATTTGTTTGGTTTAGGGCACCTTTTGCAACATGCCTCTAAATGGTCCACTGAAACAAAAATATGAATATTCAGTTTACAAAGATGAAGGCCCTTTGAGGTCTGTGGGTTATATTTATTGGAACGGTTATAACCAATTGGAGATGAGATGCTTTTAAAAAGCTCAGTAGAGAAACGAAGTTTAGCTGCCTCTGCTTTTCTAAAGCAGTAATCTGATAGACTTTACCCTACTTACAGACAGAATTTAGACTACAAGCAAGTAATACGAGGTCTACACCTGATAAAGTTCAGAAACCAGCTAAATTATGTTTTTGGGAGCTGAGCTAAAACACAAATCTATTTAATGAGCTTGAAGAATGCCCTGTATTTGTTCAGAGAAACCTCCTCTTCTGCCTCTTTGAAGAATTCTTAACTGTCCTGGCAGACTGATCTCTACCCCTGATCCAGACTGGGCTGGATAGTTTAAAACAAGCAGATTTCTCCCCTGTTTCCACAACCATGCACCAGAGCAGATGAAGCCTGATGGTGGGACTTCCTGTGGGCTGCCCTGGCAATTGCAATAGCACTGTTGTTTCACCAGTTGTATGATGTTTGCAGTGATTAAGATAGCAGCAGGTCAACACTTTTCTGGAGATTTGTTCTTGGGGATGGACCTCATTACCCATCTCCAACTACCACTCTTGAATATGAAAAAAGCACAAGACCTTGCTTTGCCTTTTAAGTGCATAACAGGACTCAGTCCTCCCTCCATTAATCTTACTCTTCTTCACTTGCTTCTTTTTTACAGAACCTCTTGTTTTCCTTTCCTGCTTTTTCTCTGCCTCTAACCTCTTGCCTTGTTAATTGATTACTCCTTTTTTGTTTCACTTTTCTTTCCTCCTTGCCTCCTCTTTGACAGAAGGTGACATGTTGCTCATGCTGTGAGCACCTACCAGATGACTGTGAAAACAAGTGCTGGCTTGTAGACTGCTGGAGGAAATGACAGATGCCCCTTCCAAAGTGACTGCCACGCAAGTGCCAAAAAATAGAGAGATGAAAATCAAGTCATTTTCAGGCAGAAAGGTATCATCTTACCAGGACCTGAACGGCTGAAAGGAGCTTTTGTGTGGTAGAAGTATATGGCTTTCTGCTTAGGCTGTTTTCTCTGGTCTGGTAGCTCCCCTGCAGTAGCCGTCCCAGGTACATTTCCTCTTGACAGGCTGAAGATTTTGCTTCAAAATATCCAAATTTGACCTGCATCAGGTTGCACATATAAGGCACTGCATAAATAAGTACTAATATCTTGGTATTTTCATGAACAGATTTCTGAAATGCTTTACCAAGATCAGCAGCATCCTCCCTGCTCTGCAGAAAGAGAAACTGACACACAGCACAGTGCAGCGACCAGCTCCATGTCACACAACAAAGCAAGAGCAAAGCCCATAACTAACATGTCCCCAGCCAGCGCTCCCCAATAATTATGATGATGATATTTGTTTTTTTCAATTCTCTTTTGCAGAAGCACCCTTCAAGTACTGCGTGATCTAACTAGACATCAACTAGAGGTCTAAATGGTCACATGACAGCTACAGGGCACTCTCCTTCTGAAAGGGCCAAAACAAACAATTTTGCTTCCAACTGCTATTCTCTTGTTGTATTAAAAACACCAGTGATAGAGAAGTATGAAGGGTCAAAGTCCAGACCTGAAATCCATTTGCTGGATATGAATTTCCATGCACCCTCCCTCAGTAAGGGCTGTTTTGACACACCTGACTGGAATGATGACTAGATTGTTTTGGTTTTAAATGGCTGCCTTGGGAGTCCGAGCTCGAGACTGACTAGAAGTTATGCAGAATTTTTTAAAGCTACTAAAACTGCCAATGATTAGAGATGCTTTCAGCTTCAAAGCTTACACATATTTTTGTTCCAGTAAGTGGTATCACATTCACTACTTTGTCTACAAGGTATTTACATTAATACTGGATGGGTTTAATGCTGCGTTAAATTTACAGCTGAAAGCTCTGGAACAACAAACAGTTAACAGGGAAACAAGACCAGCTCTGAGAGCCCTTCCCCTTTTAAACAGTTTGCTATGGTAGCTATTTTATGCCTCATAACTATAAAGGAGAATATGAATAAGAGAATTTCATATACTCCAACCCCGGAAGGCACCATTCTGCTCATCTAGTTTGCCTGACTGCTCTTTAAGTCTCGGGAATTATTTGAGTTAACAAAACACATGCACTCTCAAATCCAGGTTATAGTAATTTCATACTTTCTTTAGCAGACATACTGGTTTAGGAGTTCCTACCCCTGGGTAGAAAAGGTTTACTTCTGACCCAGAGCAGTTGCCTGGCTCAGCTCTCAGTGTAACGTTGAAGAAATAATTTCTGGAGTTCAGAAAGGAGGAATAGAGAGAGAAAAAATCTTCTAAATTGGCTTTGCAGCAAAAATTTAAAATTATATTGTTCAAACTATCTCCTAGAGGAAAAGTATTTGGGTTTTGTTTCAGCAGGACCTGGCTTAGAGAGCCTTCTCCCTCCCTTCAGCTGGCACAGCTCAGTGAGCTGCAGACTGCTGTGGGGCACAGGGGTGAGGGACCAGCCGGGTCTGGAAGATGTAACTGACCTAACCACTTCAGAGAGACAGCCACCACATACAGGTACAACTTTTCCCAGCAGCAGACTATATCTATAATGTGTCTTCACTAGTCTGATGTAGCTGATATTGGTATATGCAAAACTTTTACAAACCTGAAGGAGATTTGGCCTTTTCATGCAGCTTCTTGTACTGCTCAGACAAGCACAGAGCTGCCTGAAAGGGTCTTCAGATATTGCTGTGTTAGAGAGGAGTCCTGAGACAGCAAAAGATGTTAAGACTGTCACCTCCAGAAAGGCAACGGGCAGAGAGACTGGAATGAACAGCGAGGACAATTACTGCACCTCGAGCACAGCCACACCAAACATTTAATAAATAATCTAACTCCTTTTCCATCCACTTTTTCTTTTCCTGTCACTTCCTTGTCAAGCTGACAAGAAATAACAAGTATATTTAGGGACTAAAATCCAGGCTGAATCAAGTTAGTCATATCCTTTTACTTAATTATGCTACTGACATCCAGTTGGTCAAAATCAGATATCTGAACCCAGGCCCAAGACTAGTTATATTGAATAACATATTGAACAGAGAAGTCCAATTGCTTATAAAAGGTAGTTTCCTGCAAAACACTGTAACACAACACACTCTTTTCTGAGAACACTTCTTTAAATACTCTGCAGAAATACATATTGTACTTCCAAAAGCAAAGAGAAAGGTGTGTCAGTATTACTGTTCTCAATAATAACACATAGGCCAAATAGGCATGAATGACATGAGAAGTTCTCAATCACTTGTCCTGTGCAATGTATCAAATACCCTGTGTCATTCAGAGTCTCACAGAACAAAAGCCAAGAGTGTCTGCTCTGAAATGACAGGGTATCTATCTCATCCACTTCATAGAATCATAGCAACACAGAACGGTTAGGGTTGGTAAGGACCTTAAGATAATCTCGTTCCAACCCCAGACCATGGGCGGGGACACCTTCAACAAGACCAGATTGCTCCAAGCCCCGTCCAACCTGGCCTTGAACACTGCCAGGGATGGGGCAGCCACAACTTCCTTGGGCAGCCTGTTCCAGCGTCTCACCAACTCTCACAGTAAAGAATTTCTTTCTTCCACTTACCCAAAGGTAAATATTTCCACATCTGAAAAGATGTGTTGTCAACATGCTACAAGTACATTGGAAGCCCCAACAGGGCACGGAATTCTTGAAACAGGAAGTGTCTAGGAAAATCAGCAGGAGAACAAGACCCCATGCTGCAGTAACGAAAAAATCCCCCAACATCATATCTGAACCCACATCTGGGGACAGTATAAACCAGAGTGCATGAGTAAGATATACCAGACAGAAATAAGTGCACACTTAAATCGCCAGAGTTCTTGTCCACAGCACGCTGAATTTGTCCTCTGCCTAGGTGACATATATAATACAAGTCAGGAATCTTTCTGTAGGAATAGAATAGTCTCAAGCTGTCTCAGGAGTCCTACAAGGTCTTTAATACAGTAGCTGAAGCACGTCCTTCTGTCCTTCCCTCTGATTTAATAGGGTATTTCTCACTTCAGTTAGAGTTACCTTGTTCAAGGAACAGATGGTAGAGCAATGTACTTTCATTGAAATTACTTGGCAAACAGAAAGCTGCCCAATGCATTTTTTTTTTTACCACATCCTATACATCAACTGTTGTTTTCACCTCTGAACTATTAACATGCCTTTTCGTTTCAGATGCCAGTGTCACACCTATAAAAATGGCCAGGAAGGACAAATGAGTAGTGACAGATATACACTTAGACCTTTTGTTCTGTCAAATTCATTCCAGCAACAGCTGATTTCCAGAATCAACACTGACTGACAGCCAGTCATTTTAAAAATCAGCATCCTCATGAATCAAATCTTACTCGATATAACAGTACATCTACACAGACAACGTAAGAAAAGCAAAACCCTGAGAGCTTCAATTAGGCACATCTATGATTGATGTGGCTAAGTTCACTGCATATGCACATGTACTTGCTGAATAATTTGTCCTTAGCATGCTTTCCAGCTTCAGGGGAATGAAGAAACTTTTACCAATCCATCTACATCTTTGCAAGAGTGATAATACAAGCCTCTTTACAAGAAAAGAGGTTGTTTTCCTATCCTCGCTAAAGGAGTTGTCAAGACTTGAGCAAAGCAAGAACATCTCATGCCTTTAAATACTTCATGCTAATCACTAATGATAATAACAAGATTCTGACCTTGAATCAGTGTCACCAGTTACTAGCCAGAGGCAGCAGACCCATTTGTTCTGTGATTTGTACAAAACCCCATGTGTTTCTGTGAGTTGAATGCTTGAGAATACCTGCTGTTCCTGGACTAAGTGCAACCAAGATGTCCCACTGGACGTGGCAGTGGGATGGACCTTTCTCTTCTAAATCATTCCACTTCGGTGTCCTAGGAACCTAAACTTGCGACATACCTTTCTGTGTGACTCCTCCAAAGCACATAGGAGTGCCCACATACAACATAATTGGAAATGCTCAGCATCTATGCATGAACTCCTGCTGGATCTCTATTTCAGGTCGAATTTGGGCATTGCCAGGCTGAGTGTGAAATTTATAAAGCCAAGGTCCTGCTGCAGAAAGGGCAGAATTAGCTATTCAGCACACAATGTGCTGAGCCTGAGACAAGCCTAATCCAGCTGACCACAGGATGATCTGAAATGCTGCCTCTCCTCTGAGCCTGCAGTCAGTGCTTCAGGCATCCTTCCATGGCCCTAACCTCGTTAGAAATGAAAACATCCCCTGGATTTTGGATACCAAGAAGCTGTCCTAGTGGCTGTTAATCGTATTTTCCTGAAAGCCAAGGAGGTCAGGTCTCAGAGGCAGTTTTGTCTAATTTTTATCCCAGTATAAACCACTCTCAGGAGTGCGAGCCTCTAACTGTGGACCCAAGTCCATCAAGGTGAGTTTCCCAAGCCTTAGACATCCAGGTGCTTTACTAGCTTCAGTAACTATTATCTTTTGTTGACGCATCAATGAAAGGACCATGAAGCCTAATCTGGAACAAAGCCCATTGTAAACAAGGCCAGAAGATATCTGCTGACATTTTTTCATTACTACTTTCTTACATATTCATTGAGTGAGAACAGGTGGCTCCTTAACAACCCTCCTGAGCATCTTTAAGTTTCTCATTTGTACTGAACACTTAAAAAGGGGGAAAAAACCAAAAAGAGCAAAAGCAGCCACTGACTCTTCTGGAAATTGTTCCAATTCCTCAGTGAGTGAGAAGAGTTAAGCAAAGACACTAGATTATTAACAATTTTCACCAAGCAATGAAAGTAAGCCCTGAGTTTATATTTAGCTATCCTTGGTAATCAGCCAAAAAAAAAAACCCAACAAGTAGCAGTAGCTTCCATTTAAGGTTTGATGCCAATTCTCTACCTTAGATAGTGTTCTTCCTTGATAATCTAGGCAGTACCAGTAAAATCAGTTCTTGTTATTCCATCTAAAAAGACAGTCACTGCACTGAGCCTAACTACTTGCACTCCTAGCTACCCAGGACATGTCAGGAGGACACTGGATATGTTGAATAAGCAATTAATTCAATGCTTGCACCGACAATGAGTGGCTTTTTAAAGGTATGTGATTGACTACCTGGTTTCTGCAGCTTTCCAGCCATTCAAGATGAAAACAGTGCTGTTATCTATTTTAAGTGCTGTGTTACTTCAGACAATTGCAAGCTATGTTAGCAAGATGCAATGCAGGCATATTCAGAGGTTTCACACAATTACTAGAGGCCACAGAGCTTTGATAATTATTTTCCCTTTTCACCTGCTCAACTAGAGTAGCTGAAAAAGATTAATTTCATGCCATAACTGAATTCCCAAAGGAACCTCTGATTGCACACACTGCAAGCTCAAACACAGCAGCTTGTTCATACACTCTAGAGGGTTTTGGGGAATAAGAACAGCACTGCCACATAAATATGTGATTTACAGCTGCAAATCAACTAGTAGCATTAACACACTTGGAGATCAATCCTATAGTGGGATACCACGACTGAAAGCAGACCTTTCATTTGTTCCATTATTACTGTTTTAACATACAGCTTAATGTAAAGGAAACCTTTGTACTCAGTCAGGCAACATTATTTCAAAGCAATGTATTTTCCATGCTGTGTGATTACATTGTGGAGCTTGTCGCTCCAGAACACTGAGGTGGCCAAAAGTGCAGGTGAGTTCAAAAGGGACTTTGTAGAGGTTAAGTTCGGAGGACGCTGCTCAACATGACAGTCTAGATGCAAGCACTTTCTCAGGAAGTTCCCTAAAGTGCTGGACCTGGGAAAAATGATCAGGGAAAGGATCATTTTCTGTACATTCTGATTTTCTGCACTTTCCTTAAGTATTTGCTACTGCTTGTTGTGGGAAACAGGGCTTCTCAAGGCAGACTTCTGACTTAATCTAACATGGCCATTCCTATGTTCCCCTATACTCACCAGCCCTAACTATAATTACTGGGGAACATGGATGTTTCACAGTTTTGCTCAAGGTAACCTCCCTGAACCTGGTATCCTTCCTGTAACAGACAGAATGTCTGTACATGGGAGTCTTTAATAATGGGGATATCAAGTGTGTTCACACAAGTTAATTGCAGTCAATAGCCCTGACCAGACCCAACCTAAGTGACTTCCTTCTCTGTCCTCCTCCAATTTCTTACTATTATCTCCCCCAAGGGGCATATGTCTGAGTTATATTTCAGACAAGGTAATATTATCTCTGCTTCCAAGAGAAGTATTGTCTGTATTTTTCTAAAAGAATATAAATGAGTTTGAGAACCTTTCTAGTAAAACACTGCCCAAAATACACTCTAAAAAATACACTCTAAAGGCTCTAGCAGAAAGTCTTATTCCCCATTTGTTTCATATGAATTATATTAGGCTTAAGCACCTGGTTGTTAAGTTAAAAAAAATAAAAAGGGTTCACTGGGAAATGTGAGTGGTTGATGAGAGAGAATGTTTCCCCCAGACTTTCCCTACAGTCTGCTGAAGCAAGAAACGCAAAAAGGGAAACACAAAAAGCAACTGTCTAGAGGGTAGGCAGCAGTTCTGGGCTTGTAAACTAGATTCATAATCAATTCCTTCCACTGTGACTGACAAGCTGTTGTAGTAAGTTGGGTCTTAAAATGCACCAAATTCCTAGCAGTTTCCCAGGTGATTTGCAAGGCTTGCAGGGCATGTCTTGAGCATCAAATGAATGGTACTAGGCTTTTATTTAAGAGAGACTTGCAGCTCCATTCTGTACTGGCATTTTAAACCCTATTAGGCTAGGGTTCTAGCATTATTTTTACGGCATTAGTTGACCCCTGCCAAATCATCCACATTTATACATCAGAGAAAGAGGAAAATATTACTCTTGGCTTGCAAACATTAGAGAAATGGAAACGTATTTAGAGAAATCTTTAAGACATGTTTTGTAACATAATATATCCTGTAAAACTTAAGGGATAACAATGTTACCCTGTTCCCTAGCCCTGACAGGATCATTATACATAGGTACTTCAGTTTATTCTACTTCCAAGAGCCTCCTTTCATATAAGGGAGGAAATTTCATTAAATCACAGCCTTCCTGTGCCAACCATAAGTATCAGCTGGCTTCTATTTTCCTTGAAGTGCATTGTAAGTATAATACTAAATCCTTACAAATACCAAGAGATTCAGGGTCTGCTCCTGGAAGTGCTAAATGTCTTCATTCCTTTGCAGGTCAGACAAAGCCCTATCATCTATCAATGCTGAAGCATTGCTTTCTTTTAGTGTCATTATTTTTTTAAATGCAGTTGTACGGGACTTCAGATATATAGTCAGCTCTGCTCTGTTACTTATTGGCAATTTACCTGGATTACAGACTGACCTCATCGCAGGTGGAGACATATCATATGGCTCTGTGCAGAACCATCTTAGTGCTAGTTTATTACCCCAGGGACAGCCCTGCATGAGTGTACCTCTGTTACGCTACAGCCTGGAAGTGATGCTTTTGGGTGGAAGCGGTCCAGCTAGTAAACACTACTGCTTTGCCAGATTGCAATTAGTCCCCTGATGAACCATGGAGCTGTCTCTGCTCAGAACTCCAAGAAATAAAATATTGAAAAGCAACAGAGATACCACTATATATAAGATGACAAATCTAGGGCAGCTCCAAGCAAACTGGCTTTTGGCCTTGGGTCAATAAGGAGGAGTTAGAGCAAGGAAGAAAGGGTGACATAAGCAATATAAATAACTGACTGCTACTGCACCCATGATGGAAGGAAGGACGCTGAAAACACGACCATAGTGACAAGCTCTTCTGCTCTCCAAAAGGGTTTATTAGCCTGGGTGCAGGGTCAGATGGCACTGGCTTGGGTTCAACATCCAGGCAACACACTTCTGAATTCAAAACTGACCTCTAGATAATGTGCCACATAGTCACGCAAATGTCTGTGCAATGTACACTCCTGAGTTCAAGACTTCAGCCCAAAGTCCAGTTGTTCTGAAGACTGTTGCACCAGGCTCTGCCACACTCAATAGACACTTTCAGAAACCCAGGCTTAGGGGCTAAGCCTTGTCCTTATTATCTCTTGTTGTCCGGGTGAAAAGGACTTCCCACTAAGCATGTGAGGTTTAGGCTTTGGTGTTGCACCTACCTCTGCAAATGGTGAATGTGACTAGCACTGGGCTTCAGATTCCACTCAGAGGGTCAAGGACCTGTAAGTTGGCATCAACATCCCCTACATGCCTAAATGGCTTTTTAGCTCTGGCTCCCACTACATAAAGCAAATGCATTGTGCTGTACCAGCCATGCAGATATATTTGTATCAATTTAGAGCTGCCTATTGGCAGTAGCTACACCTGATGGTGATGGGTAGGTAGCCCAGTTTCAGCCCTGGCTCTAGCCTAGTATCTTCCCAGGTGTCAGGAACTGCTCAGGTGAAAAAAACATCTCCTTCTTCTCCAGAAAAGCTGAATTCTGGGGTTTCGTGGTCTCTATGCAGATGCTTTTTTGGCAGCAACTTTCTACTCCTAGAGGCTGAAGTCTGCATATAGTGCTTTTTAACTTCAAGTTTGGATCTTATAAATTCCTTAGCAAGGTCTAAGAGTTTCTTCGGTCCCACAGGCAGTAGAGATTCCCATTTTTGCTTAATAAGGAGTCATTTTCTTTATCTGTTCTGGTAGCCCTGCCTTTAGCAGCTGGCACCAGAAAGGCATAGCACGTACATAATGTGAGGGACTGGTGAGAACTGCTCTCCTTTCTATACTAGGCTGATGGGTGGCGAGTCCAGTGACAGTTTCACTGACGCATGGTAACTTGCCAATGCAGCAAGCTTTGAAGATATACTGCAAATAGGCAGCTGTGCCGGCTATCTTCTGAGCAGGTGCAAACTTGAAACAGACAAAAATTAAAAACTGGTAAGATTCGCAGATGAGAAGCATTGTCATGTAGGAGATAGGGACCATCTGACAAGAAGATTCCTTTGCAAATGAAAAATGTACACTCAAGTTACTAATTTAGGAAAAGAAAATGCAGGTCCCTTTGAATAGCTATGGGGCTACACAACAGTGACTTCAAAAGATCTAGAGACCATAGCAGACCACCAGTTATTACTGAGCTGTCATTACAGTGCAGGCATAGGGAGGACTAGTGCAATCTCTGCATCAGAAGCAAGGAGCAGAGCAGTTTGGAACTTCTGCACATTTTCCCATCCTGATTGAAATGCTGAATTTATCAAAACCAAAAGCTTCACAGAAGGATGGTCAATTAAAGAAATCAAAATATATACTTTGATTGATACATATCCTTTTTCTGACAATTTGCTTTGTGAAAAACGAAGAACCCAAAAATAGAATACAATTATAAATCTCCATATGAAGCCTCAAATTTACTGCTGCTGAAGAAGAATCTTTCTGCATGCAATTTTCTAAGGGAGTGCAGATCAGTGGTGGGCAGTTATTTTGCACCTGCATAAAGCATTAGTGAGACTGGTATAGCAACAAATTATAAAGCTTGGGTATCCATATTTTAAAAACACATGCAAGAAAATTGGAGAAACTGTTAAAAAAATGTAAGTCATTGAGACCATCAGAATCATAGAAACACAGAACCATAGAATCTCTTAGGCTGGAAACAACCCTTAAGATAATCAAGACCAACCATTAACCTAACACTGTCAAGTCCACCACGAAATCGTGTCCCTCGGTGCCACATCTACACATCTTTTAAACACCTCCAGGGATGGTGACTCAACCACTTCCCTGGGCAGCCTGTTCCAGTGCTTGACAACACTTTCAGTGAAAAAATTTTTCCCAATATCCAATCTAAACCTTCCCTGGAGCAACTCTGAGGCCATTTCCTCTCATCCTATCACTTGCTACTTGGGAGAAGAGACTGAAACACACCTGACTACAACCTCCTTTCAGGTAGTTGTAGAGTGATAAGGTCCCCTCTGAGCCTTCTCTTCTCCAGACTAAACATCCCCAGTTCCCTCAACCACTCCCCATCACATTTGTGCTCCAGACCCTTCACCAGCTTCGTTGCCCTTCTCTGACCTGCTCCAGCACCCCAATGTCTTTCTTGTAGTGAGGGGCCCAGAACTGAATGCAGGATTCGAGGTGTGGCCTCACCAGTGCTGAGTGCAGGGGGATGGTCACTGCCCTGGCCCTGCTGGCCACACTATGCTGATACAAGCCAGGATGCTCTTGGCCTTCTTGGCCTCCTGGGCACAAGCTGGCTCATGTTCAGTGGTGTCAATCAGCACCCTCAGGTCCTTTTCCACTGAGCAGCTTTCCAGACACTCCTCCCCAAGCCTGTAGCACTGCACGGGGGTGTTGTGGCCCAAGCGCAGGACCCAGCACTGAGCCCTGTAGAACCTCATACAACTGGCCTCAGCCCATCGATCTAGTCTGCCCAGATCCCTCTGAAGAGACTTCTACCTTCAAGCAGATCAACACTCCCACCCAACTTGGTGTCATCTGCAAACTTACTGAAGGTGCACTTGATCCCCTTGTCCAGATCATTGATAAAGATGCTAAACAGAACTGGCCCCAGTACTGAGCCCTCTGACTGGCTGCCAACTGGATTTAACTCCATTCACCAGCACTCTTTGGGCTCAGCCATCCAGCCGGCTTTTACCCAGAGAACAGTACACCTGCCCAAACCGTGAGCAGCCAGTTTCTCCAAGAGAATGTTGTGGGAAACAGTGTCAAAGGCTTTACTATAATGCAGGTAAACAACCTGCACAGTCTTTCCCTCATCTACTAAGTGGATCACCTTGTCATAGAACAAGATCAGGTTAGTCAAGCAGGACCTGCCTTTCATAAATCCATGCTGACTGGGCCTGATAGCCTGGTTACACTGTGCATGCCACGTGATTGCACTCAAGATGATCTGCTCCCTAGAACTAAAAAATAGGTTTAGTTTTCATTTAGAGAAATGAAAGCTCTCATTCTGAGTCTGTTAAAATGAGCAAGAGGTGACTTGCTTATGGTTCCAATACTGCCATGGGAAAAAGGAATACTTGACAGGCCTCGCAGTATAGGGTAGAAAAACAACAGGAATCAATGGCTTGAAACTGAAGCCAGATGAAATCCAATTAGAAATAAGGGGAAAAAATAATAGGGTCAATGGGATAATATTTAAACAAATAGTCGTGGAAATGATGGATTCACCATCTTCTGTTGTCTTCAGATCAATACCACATGCTTCTCTGCAAGGGAAGCTTTAGCCCAGCAGAAGTCCTTAGGATCAATACAAGGGCAATAAATGCAATTTAATGGTCTGCAACACACAGGAGGTCAGACCAGATGATCTAATGGTCCCTCTGGCTTTATAATCCAGGGACGATCATATAAGATCAAAGTGTAGAGGGCAGAGTAATGAAATGAGTCAAGAGTTTGTATGTCAGTCTTTGCCACGACTACTGTGCCACAAAATTAAGATGTATGTGACTTCCTTTTTCATTTCATGCCTGTCCATCTGCAGATGTTGTTCCTCCATCGGAGGGTATTTTGTGAATAGATTGCAACACTGACTGTAAATGTTCTTACAGAATTCTCTGGGTAGCACATCACTAGGGTCATATTGAGAATTGTGTTATAACACTTATGATCATCATTTCCAGGTAAAAGCCTGCTTTTCAAATTTGTATTTTCCATGTTTGGTCTCCAGAGAAATTTTTAAATGATGGAGGGAGACCGGATGTCCTGGTTTTGGATTGAAATCAGGAGGAAAAACATTACTCTGTAAGAAGATGCTTGGCATTCTATTTCACTGCCAATTCAAAAAGCCAAACTTTCAGGTGGCAGGTCCATGGAGGAAACCAGTGCTGCTGAACCATTCTATACAGTGAAAGAGTAGTGAATGATCACTGGAGAGCAGTTTTGAATACAGCACAGCCTGCATCCTAATTTGAGTTAAACTACTGACAGTTTTATGGAACAATAAATCTTTTTCTGTGAATTTTAGGCAGAAATGGTTGTGTATCAGTATTTTCTTGATATTCCACAGAAGAAACAAAGAATTTTACTTGGATCAACAGAGACTGCAGCTGCGTGGGAGATGTGTGGTCTCACTTCTGGATAGCATCTTCTGCTGTGAGGTCCTGATTCATCTTAGGATGAGTCTAAACAAGTAAAGCAGAGGTGCTTAAGAGCTTTTCACTGAAGGTAACATGACAAGACAAGGAGACAGTGTGCATACTGTGTCTCTATGATACAGAAACCAGATGAAAGATATCCATAGCCACTTGTCTTTTAGATCAATGGTAAAGATACTACATGGTGTGCAGGCTTCCACCAGCTATCACACTGGCCTTCTGGTGTCACCATGTAGCTCTTTAGTAATTGTTTTAATAATTTTAAAACTGTTTGGCACTAAACACATTGATTTTTTTGTTCCCTTCTTTTTACTGAAAAGTTATTTCCCTGAAGCCCTAGTAGAGAATGTTTATGGTATGGGACATTAAGCAAACTACATCCCACTCAGAGAAGAGTAATGAAATTATAACCTTACACAGAGCTGAGCATTAATTTCAGTATGGGAAGAGCAATTTAATTGCGGTATACAATAATCACTGGAGGTGTAATGCTAACTTTGTGAAGGATTCAGCTTTTTGTAAAAGCAGCAGCTGGAAGTGATTTTTCAGGTGCAAAGCTGATTAAAGAGACATGTGATTTAGTCAGCTACCTGCTTCCTTATGTGACCTTTGGCAGGTTCCTTGAGATCAGTCCCACAAAAGGAGGGAGGCACGGCTGTACCAGTTGCTCAGCTCCCAGAAGGGATTTCTTGAACCATCTGGTGTGCCTGCCTACACTACCCACTAGGCAAACAGTTGGCTGCCTCCTGCAAATCTCAACCCTGAGAAGGGCTCCACCTGAATTAGGCAATGGGAAATACTGAAGATCTGAAGCTCTTCTACCAACCTGTAGCCTCAGGTTAAACATTATCAGCACCTTCCTTGGCTCGGATCCAGGAAATCACCTAGTCTTTTTACAGATAAGACAGAGCCAAGGGACAAAGCAATGATACTGATAGAGCAGTTAAGCAACACAGCACTCAGAAACTGTGAGACTCATTCAATGCCTTCCTCACTGGAATGGTTTCCAACATGTGTATCTTAACTGTCATTTACCTGAGCCACCCAGCTGCGCTCTACTTGCGGCCCCGCCCCCCCCCACTGTCCCTCCTGTCAGAGCCCGGGGTCTGTATCACAGTGAATGCAAACTTGAAGAGCACATGTCTGACAGCACAGTGATAGAAGAGCCTTGCTGGGTCCAAGTCCCACTCCAGCCCTGCCTTTGTATTTTAGCCATGGCTGCTCATGACAAATGTCCATAGAATCACTCCTAATGCAGCCTCTTCTGGCTGTTCTTGAATGTCAAACGGTTGTGGCTACTGTCCATGCCACCGCAGAACATGCCTGGCCTAAGGCAGCTTGAGGTCACTAATGTGGGAACTTCCAGTCTGCCCCAGGGAGGGGATGACACCCAAGCCAGGAGGAGCTTGGGAAATGACCTGCAACAGACACCAGGCACCACCACTAGCTTCACTGGTGAGAGCGCTGGTGCACACAGATTCCCTGATGGCTCAGCAATTGGGTGACACAGTCTGCCTTTTAAGGGAAATAAAACCTCATAATTTGATCTGTGTGTGGATCTGTCTCTTCCTCCCTCATAGCTTTCAAACTGAATTTTCAAATATCAGCAGAGAAAACTTTTCCATCATAACTGAGCTCATAGGAAAAGGCAGCTGTGAAGAAAAAAGAAGAAAGAAAGAAGAGAAAGAAGAACTATGAGGTCTTTGACCAGCCATACTTTCTGCATTGAAGTCGTACAGGTTTAAAGGTACTCATGTCTTAAAAACTATTTCCTATTCTGTGATGGAAAGTACTGTTGGATATATTGATATGATTTGTTTTTATCCATTTTCTCTGCCAAAGGTATTTGCTTTCTATGACAAAAAATTGGCACCTTCACCTCTACCTTACATGAAATACTGTATTTTCAAGTCTCGAAAAAAATGGAAGGAAATTAATGTGAATGCTTAATTCTCAATAATATTCATGTTATAGATAAGAAATCCCAAATATGTATATACTAGTCTATGTATTATTCAGACAAAATTGTAAATAATCAGACAGGGTTTTTTGGTCCTGTAACGAAATCATATAACAAAAACATTCAAGAACAGGCACTTGTGCTTAAATTTAGCGGTCAATTTATTAACTCATTCACCTGCATGTATAGAGATAGATGTAAAATCATCTTGGACCATATTATGATATATGTGTGTATGGCTGCAATAATTCATCTTATCGGATAATCAGCAAGCTTCTTTCAGCTGCTACAGCCAGGAGAGGAAACGCAGCATCATAGCTTTGTTCTGATTAACTCAAAAAATGTTTAGCACTTAAGGTTTGTGTTTCACTATCGGAGGAGATTTGGTTGTTTATTTCACTGAAGAAATAATTAGCTTAGAAAATGCATTACAATACTGTGTATGATCTTATGGAAAAGATGAGCACTGATTAACAAATATAGTATATTTTAATGTTATATATTTCTTTGCATTGTGTAACAGCTTAAGGTTAATATGTTAATTCTGAATATTCTGGGTTCCATCTTACAGATGTGTAATTACTGTATCCAAATCACTGCAAATACCTCCCATGAAAGGCGTTCCTCCAGTCTAAATACATGTCATTTCCTCAGACTAAACCAGCATGCAGTGTCCCTTCACACCCACTGCGGCTCCCACAGCCACCCATCTGGTGCTACTCCTCACTTCTCTCACCTTAGTCTATATACACAACTCATATCATGTATTGCACCCTATGCCTAAGTGGGCTCTAGCACCCCGCTTTAGCACAGGAGTGCCACCTCTCTCCCTCTTTTTATTCTGCTTCCCGTGCACATGCTGGGCTCTACAACACCTTTGGGGCTGAATTTCACCTAGCAAGCAGGCGGGGCTTCCAGCCCATCAGAGATCCATCTCACTTGTCCCATCTTCAACTGACCGTGGCTTTCCCAGAAGAGAGCTATTCCATCACTTCAGCTGGCTTCCTTCCAGCAGTGAGCTGTTCAGCTGCCAAGAACACTGGGTGTGGAAAACACCAGCAAAATTAAACAAAGGCATCAAACTTGATTCAAATTAGTTCTCCCTTGATGGCCTGTAGTAGTAGTAATGGAATTTATATTAAGAGGCATCCTTAACCTAAAGTAAGAACAGTCACATGCCCCGAGTGTCAATAAAGGCCCCAGGTCCACTCCAGCAGCAAAACGATGGTATTACAAGTCAGTAACACCTTAGCTAGCTGTGCCATACTGCCTACATAGCCTATAGTTGATGTTAACAGGTATCTGAGCTTACGCCTCCCAGGTCTCATGCCAACCTACAGATTTCTGCTCTATCACTTATAAATGATCAAATTTCAAAGGCTAGAAACAACCGTTGTAATGATCAAATGACCTTCTACATGCACATACCATAGCATTTCAGCAAGACTCAAATATTAGGGTCCTGACCACCATTAAACTTTTAACCAGCAAGTCTGTAATAGAGCTGCAAATGCAGTTAGACCTATTAAACTTTCACACCATGCAATACCTTATCATAGACGTTATTAATTGGCAACAGACACACAGTTGCCTGTGACAGACGTAAGACAAAGGTCTGAGAATGTATTTTTCTGTGTCATTTTAGTTTAAGCAGAAGACTAAAGGGGCCAGATGGCAATTTCCTATCACAGGTGTGCGGCACACAAGCAGCCTCTCAGCTGCCAAACTCTCTTCTCAACTTCTTTACCTTGGCCTAGAGTTTGTGCCTGGGCACGTCTGTCTGTGACGTGAGATTCTTCTTTGGATTTTCCATGACTCAGCATCTCTCATGATTCTCATGAGTCTGTTTTCAGAGTTCTTGTGCGTGAGAGCAGTAGTAACAGGTTACTCATTAGAAATGTCTCTTGCTTTATAACTGCTATGGATGCAAAGACATACTCAGAGATATACTTTGCAATTACGGAATTAATTTTCCTCTAGATGATACAAAAAACGAGGCTTTAAAGTATACAGGGCTTTTTTGTAAAGCACTTTTTTAATCTTGAATTTATAGTTTATATTTGATTCTCTTGAACAAAATGTGGTGTACTGGAACTTGGTGAAAAGTAAAAATTATAGTAGGTTAAAAGTGAATAAATTAAAGTTAATGCAAGTGACTTAATTGCTATCTATTATCTATACAGCCCTATTGAATAAAAAAGGCTTTTTCTGTTCCTCGAAATTAATAAATTATTACTTTTATAAATTATCAGAACTGTGGATTTGAGGTTTTCTTCTGTGACTCTTTATTATTAGCTCATGAGCAATTTGAGAAGGAAATCCTCCTACGACGAAACAAGACAGGAACAATGCAGCAGTGTATCTGTCATTAGCATAACAAAAAAGAAATATCTTAAGTACAAACTCAATATAAAAAGCAAAATTAACTACATTGCACGGAGGAAATTTCTCCAGAAAGGGTCTCAGGCTTTCAAGTCTGAAGTTCTGCATAACAGAACTGACAATTCTTTGTAACATGTGTCCCCATAATAGGAGACACGTGTCTCAAAATAGGACCAACTAAGAGCTCATCTTAACAGCTCCAGGCTGCCTGGATTTGATGTGTTAGCTTCGGACAACGCTCTCTCCCAGTTCTTCCCTATCTCGGTACGTTGTGAGGTACCAAGGGAGGGAAAACCACAGCACAGACCCACTCGGGGCTCCTGAAAAGTTTCCTGCTCCCAGACTGCTCCCCAAAGCGTCTGCTCCCTCTACCCTCCCGGCAGCAGGCTCCTTTCAAGGGTGACCGTGAGCAACCACCCGCTTCTCGGTGCGCCCAGGGCAGCGCTGCGGGCCGCCCCGCCCGGGGAGCTGCCGTACCCAGCACCCCGCGAGGGGCAGCAGGAGCCCCCAGCGCCCGCCTCGCTCTGCCGCTCCCCAACAGCGCGGACACCTCGACGGCGTTTAGCGTGAGCCGGCGGCCGAGCGGCAGAGGCTGCACCCGCCTCACGCTGCCTCAGCCCTTCCTCCGCCTCAGGGATTTAAGAACTGACCCAGAGAGCACCGGGAAGCAGGGTGGTGTCGCGTCCCCCTCACCACGGCCACTCTCCCCTCAGGAACTATCCCCTCAGCCACAGCGCCGCCCCACAGCGGCCGGGGGGGAGCCGCCCCCCCCCGCCTCCCGCCTCAGGCCACCCTTTCCCGCCCGCCAACGGCCCGCGGCCGCCGGCGCGAGACTTGCGGGGGGGGGCCGGTGGGAGGGCCGCGCGCAGAAAAAGGAGCGAAACGGCCCCGCGCGGGCGGGAGCCCCGTCCCGCGCCTGGCTGCCGCGCGCCGCCCGCCCGCGCGCTGATTGGCCGGCCGCGCGGCCGGGGCTCCCCGGCGGGCCGCGCCTGATTGGCCGGATTGTAAAGCGATGTCTGAGGGCGTCCTGGCGGGAGCGGCGCGGCCGCGCGCCCCTCGCCCGCCCCAGCCGAGGTGAGGGCGCGGAGCCCCTCCCGGCCGCGGGAGGGTGGGCCCCGAGCTGGCGCGCTCCGCTCGGCTGCCGCCGGGCACCGGAGCGCTGCCCCCGGGCGGGAGCGGCTCCTCTTAAGGGACGGGCTAAAAGCGCCTTCTCGCTTTGCAGATGGAGGTGAGCGTTCTGGCGCTGCGGGACCTGGCGAGCGGCCGGCCGGGGCGGCGGGGTCGCGCTGAGGCGGCGGCCCAGAAGGTGAGCGGGCGCGGGGTGTTGGGGCAGCGGCGGCGGCGGCGGTGTGTCCCCAGCGCTGCAGGGTCCCCTCGCACGTTACTCCGCCTGTCCCGGTGCCGGCCCGTGCGCACCGCGGAGCCCGGGGGGGGACGGCTGGGACTTCCGAGGGCTGGGGCATCCCGCCGGGCGGAGCGGCTCGGGGCCGCGGCGCCACAGCCCCGAGCGTGCAGCGTTGGGAGGCGGGTCGAGGCTGGATCGTCTCCCTCTCGCTCCTGCTGGCCGCATTTGGAGTGCAGCCCACTGGACCACGGCACCTGGTCCGCCCTGCCGTGTTGTGCCTGCACAGCAGCATCTTACTTGTCGGCACTTGGAGCACAGGAGTGTCTGACGCTACCGTTAAGGTAAAAAGAGAAGCCAGTAAAACAATCATGAGCCACCCCATCGTTGTCAGTAAGTGAAGTGATTACGCTCTGGCATCATTCTCAGAAAAGCAGTTTCTAGCTTTCACTTAAGTAAAACTCATCACTAGGTGATCTCAAGCATCCCAGTGGCTACTGTTGGGTAAGGTGGAGGAGGCTTTTATACAGACTCACCCTTCAAAACCTGACCAAAACCAGGCCTGACATGACATGGGAGTCATATGGCCCTGTAATCTAGTGTTTGAGCTCTCTGATGCACATGTCCACTATGCTTGCCTTCTGGACTGTATGCATACAGTGGTGTTCCAAGGTCAAGAGGCTGAGCATGGAACTCAGTGGCAAGAGCCACTCAGCAAGGAACAAACTCACTGTTCCCCTCCTACCCCACCAGCCAGGAGACAAGGTGTATAGCCTTGGGCATATCTTGCTCAGTAATGTCTCCTGAACTAGCCCTGATTCATGACCTGATGTCCATGCTCAATCAGGAGTCCTCCAAAGATCACATAATTGTCAGATTCAGCTCCTGTTATCTCAGAGATTTGTTTGAATTCCTGTTTATATACTAGGCTCATTAAGCCAGCCTTTCCTCTCCTCGTATTTGAAAGCCATCTCTGCTTGGATCAAGGTGAATCTCACGCTTCTACCAACTGCCCTTTAGGTTATGTGGAGTACAGCTGCAAGTTCATAGAGCATTGCAGCTACTGAGAAGGGGTAAAAGCATTTCTTACCTTAGTAGGCAGTTATGACATTCAGGAAATAAAGATCTGCAAGGTTGATAGTAGACGTGTGCTTCTTGTATAGTGCCACTTTTTTCATTGTGGTATTTGCACAAACATGAACATTTGAGGTAGTGGAACAGAAAGTTGCTTCAGCTGCCCTCACTGCAGTTCCATTAGTACCAGGCATAGTGAGGAGGAACTTGAGGGGAAGGTAGACCTTCTCCATTACAGATTAAGTGTTGATTCACTGCCAGATGTAAAATTGCAAGAATATATTGAGTGCCAACACTATGTGAACATATATTCCAAGAAGTACCGTGTCCTCTAAGTTGACCCCTATTTATCACAGTGTAGTACGTTACAACTAGCTAACTGTTAATTGTAAAAGGAGATATATTTATGACATCCTTTTGGGTAATTCAGAGGCGAATGTATGCAGAAGTGTTCTTCATCAGTGCTCAGAGCATAAAGCTTTTGATTGCCAAATTCGTTTTCAGTTTGAATGCTACAGAACTGCTCCTAGTAAAAGCCAGCTTCAGTTGTTACTAGAACATGTCTGCTTCCTAGCTAGGCTGTACCTGATGATATTTGGAATCACCTGTTTAAATATCTATATCAGCTGGTGATAGCTGAATTGTTCCAAATAAAAGGCAAAACTTGGGAAAGCTCTTACAGCAAACCACTAGTAACTTCACATTTTCTTTCGGGCTATATTCCATTTCACAATTGACCTTCTTGCTGCACAACATAAAATACATAATATCCAGCCTCAAAGTTGTCATGTAAGATTTTTAAAACTCACTCTGAAAAAAAAAAAATAGAAAAAAGTGGTAGTCTTAGTCTGAGCAAGAAGACTTGCTCAGTTTGAGACACCACAAAAAAAAGGCACAGCTAGACTGAAGAGCTAACAACTTCAAGCCTGATTAATAGTTTAAAAGCAGTTAGCTGTGATTCCAAAGGCTTCACTCCCAATTCCAGCAAGTTACAAGCTCTGCTAGCTTTCTGATGATAATCTGTCTGCTTTGCTTTTTCTCACTTCACTCAAGGTGCCTGCAATCATTTTACAGGCGTAAATCTAGAAGCCACTGAGTAATACTAGCTGGAGTTCCAAAAAACTTACAGTGTCCTGTTTCTAGGGTATTAAGGAGAATAAGTTATAGCTGGACTATTCAGGAACAGAACATCTCCCTGGGCAAAAAGACGCAGTACAAGTTTCTGCATGAGCATTTCTGGAAGCCCTGCTCTGTGCCAGGTTTAGAATACCTGGACCTCAATTTTTTATATCCTGCAAAGAAAGCCAGTGTAGCATCCTGTCTACTTCATTCCTTTAGTCTTCACAAGCTATTTGCAGTTACAGGCTAAAGAGAAGTAGTGTCGCTTGTTGCTCAAAAATGGATGTCTTGGGTCAAAGATACCCTTGATGCTTTCTTCAGCCAGTCTCTTGAGATTATTTGATCCGTAGTGATAATTCGTGCAGTAAGAGGAAGGGGTAAAATTGGACCCAAAGATGAAATATGAAGGAAGTTTGATTGCAGCTGGGGACTGGAGGGAGTTGGTCTTCATTCAAAGAGTGGTAAAAATCAGCTAATGAATTAGGCTTTTCCTTCTAGCAGCTCTTAGCTCCAGTCAATGAATAGTTATGGAGACTTTTCTTTGTTTCGAGCAGCAGATAGTGCAGATGCAAAGCTTGCTTTGCTTGCACATGAAGTTACAGCCACTTCGGTTTGGCATTTTATGACGGTGTAAGCTGCATCCCCAGCATGGCTTTCCATTGGGGACTTCTTAAGCAGAACAATGTGTTTTCTTGCTAAGTGTAACATAACCAATGCATTATCTCAGTTTCGATCCGATTTGGTGATTTATGTTTGTGGGCAATGCTGTCTTGTAATAACAGTCAGAGTTTAAAAGCCTAATAGGCCACAAGTTTGACTGGTTGACCTCAGGTTCTGTAGTTCAGGGCAGTGTCTCTTACACACTGCCTCAAGTACACTAGCATGTTGACTGTTCTACTCCTTCCAACAGAGGCAGAAGAGCTGTGCTAAATATAGCTATGAGTGCCAAGGCATGAGTCACTACGATTACCTTCATAAGAACAATCGAATTGATTGTTGGACTGTTTCTTTCCTGTTGTGTCTAAAGAACTTTTTTTTTTTTTTGAACAGGAAAACATATTCGATCGATCCAGGATGGCCCCAAAGACTCCCATTAAGAATGAACCAGTTGATTTATCAAAGCAAAAAGGCTGCACCCCGGAAAGAAATCCAATTACACCTGTTAAGCTCATTGATAGACCTCAGCCTGATCCCTGGACCCCCACTGCTAACCTGAAGATGCTTATTAGTGCCGCTAGCCCTGACATGAGGGACCGAGAAAAGAAGAAAGAGCTCTTCAGACCCATAGAAAACAGTGAGCAGAGTGACACACCTGATTCATTACAGGTGAGACTCAGAACGTGATTACCTTATGTTCAGTTAGGACTCAGACCTTCCTTAAGTTGTGCCTCAGTTTTCTTCCAACTGGTCCTTTGTTTCCTATGGAAGACTGCAGAATTGTAAAACATTCTCAAGGACAGTTGCCTGAATGGCACTGGCTGAGCAGCAGGACTTTCAAAGACTAAAAGTAATTGTTTTACTAGTAACTGACCTGATACCCTTCGAAAGCCTGAATATTACTCAAAGGACAGTGAAAGAAGTAGAGATAAAATGGGTCATTTTCCCCAACTTAAGTACTTCTGACACTATTTTCTGAACTGCATTAGAAAGAAAATTGCTAGATCATTTTTTAACCAGACAGGCAGCATTTTCAAGAGCATTTTGACAATGAGAGGGCATAGTTTTCAATATATTTTTGAAATCTTATACCATGACCACAACAGACCCACAGGGTGATAAGCTGAAACCTTTCTCCCTCTTTCCACCCCAGCCCCAAACTAGTAGTCAGCCAGCATGGTCAAGTCTTAATAAAATTTTTACTTGCCAAGACTCAGGCAGTGTAGGGGCTGATCCCTGTCCTCACTTTAGGAAAGCTATCCATGGAGAGGATGACATCAGGTTGTAATAAGCATCATTAGTTTTCTTCCTTCAGACTTATTTTCATTCCAACCACTGCTGTCCCTCTCCTGGATTGTTTCTTCTAGAATAGCCTTCCTTGGTGATTTAAATCAGAGGAAAATAGTTCTGGGGTGCTCCTACTGAGAAGCATCGTTTGATAGGTACAGATCACTCTGCAAGTGTAGATTTTACAGGACCTACAGTGACAGTGGTCTGGAGAATTCTCCAATTTAGTCATAAAGGAACAAACGGTTCTAAAGATAATTCCTAATGTAGCTTCCAGTAAGTAACAAAATAGTCAGCGTTAAAAGTTAGTTCATTACCACTGCAAGCCCACTAAGGTCATACGGCATTTTTCAGATGGCTACTATGAAGAGTTAAAATATTTCCTAGTTAATAAAACTGAACTTAATTTTATCCACTTAACTTGCAAAAGATGCAAGAGTGTTACTGTAAGATACCACTATTTCCATACCGTATAAAGCTCTAAGAATTCAATCAGAGCAACAGCCTGCCACAAGGTCCCTTAGTCACAACCGCCAAAGGATAATTAAGATCTCATAAGCAAGGAAACATGGATTTCAACAGCTGCCACTACTCTCAGCTTTTCTTTACCAGAGGACATGATTATTTCTCTTTCTCCTTTTTTGGACACAGAGTCAAGACCCCAAAGTTACCAGTGCAGAAAAAGCCTCCATCATTCTCATTTTGTAATAAACAAACATACCTCTTCATGCATTCTTTCCATCACAGTTTTGCTGGGGTCTTTTTCTCTGCAGGGGCAGAAAGACCATATTCTGGCTATCCTACAAAGTTCACTCAAGCTAACAGCTTGACTGAGTTTAAGGTTCAGACCTTAAGGCACTGGGTAGTGCCTTTTATAGCCTCTTAGCATCATGCCCAACACCCCAGCCTCCAATTTCTTAAAGTTATAGAGGCATTGTAAAAGGCAGTAAAATCTCTTGAAAGAAGTTTTGCAGGAACTCTTTGATGGCTTGTACATCTTCTGGTTTATTAGATCCAGAGGTGTTTGAGGGAATATGCCTCCTCCTCTCAAGAAGAAATATTCCTTCCAAGTAAGATCTTGCCATGTGCTAGTCTTGTGTGTTTGGTCTCATTGTTTTGAGTTTTTTCCCATAACCATTATTTTATGATCTCACAGATAAGATTTTCTGTAGATATCTTGTGCGATGGATTAAAAAGAGCTTGCAAGCAAAATGTGTCACCTAAGTGCTTTGTGCTTGCAAGGAGTCCATGGTTTTTTCCTTACTAGAAAGTCCAAGCTTAAATACTGCTAACATCTGAAATATGCCTCGCTTGGCTATGCCTTGCTTCTAAAGCTCTGCACTAAAGGGTTAACATTTATTTTTTAACAGTGTGATATGGTAGACGACAGCACGGTTGATGAATTTGAAAAACAGAGGCCCAGCAGAAAACAGAAAAGCTTAGGACTCTTGTGCCAAAAATTTCTAGCTCGCTATCCAAGTTATCCGTTGTCAACAGAAAAAACTACTATTTCTTTGGATGAAGTGGCTTCAATTCTTGGTATGTATACCTGCAAAAATGGGATAACTGAGCACCTCGGGTAACCCAACAGGAGGGCCTTTAAAAGGTCATCCTTCTTGCAGAGTACATGCAAGGACTGCCTTTCCCTGGGTCTGGATGCTCTTCTAATCATACTAATAAAGAGCTGGAAATTACTAATATTGTTAAGTGTCTTTACTGCTTGATAACTCTACCATCTTAAAATCTCCTTTCTGACAGTACTTTATACTAGGTGGATCTATCCTCCAGCTGTTTACCAACTCTGTTGCTTGCTTAATTTTTCAATTTGCTGAACACGGAAGGAGTTATGAGCTACAAACCTTCTGAAGGAGGACTTACAAACAACATCTTTTGTCAGAACAGAACGTTTGGGGAAGCAGTTGCAAACTAGTCAGTGAAGGAAATCAGTTGGCTTTACTGTCTGACTTCAGTAACGTGCCTGACATTATATCTTCCAGGATCTCATGGTTCATCACGGTTATCTTAGCTTTAAATATTGTCTTGTGAGGGCAGGTTACCAGGAGACCTGCAAGAGTAGAATGAGAAAATGTGTTGTATTGAGGTGACAGGAAGGTACCAAGTGGCCTATTTGCTGGATCTGCTGTTAGGTTTGGTCTTAGCTAAAAGATTAATGAAATATCTGAGAAAAGTAATGAAACTTGGGAGAGAGGGCTCAGCCAAGTCACACCGATAAGATCCAGGTCCTTGGAGAGGTTTTCTCTTGGCTAAGCAGGACTTCACAGGATTGAACTTAAACTAAATAAATACTGTATATACATTTAGAACTCAGATATTTAACAGAAAAGAGGTAGCAAAAATGAAATGCATCTGTTTTGCAAAGAAAAGGAGCAGAGGAGTGATGTCCTCTGACCCTGCTAAGGGAGTCCTTAAAATACTCATTTATTTGCCTTGGTAATGGGAAGTGGGAATAGGAGAGAATTCAGATGAAGTAAATAGTTAAATTATTTTTTAAATAAATTGTTCTTTTAGAGTTTGCAGTCACTCCTTTCTGTGTTTGCATGATATGCCTGTGTTGCAACCTTGTACAGCTGAACATGAGTAGTGCTTTATTTTGTGTCAGAAGCAGCATTACCTTGCTTTCCTAAATACTAGAAACTGTGTTTTTAAAACCTACTGTTGTGTATTTTACTTCCCAGAAGGGGCTGTGCTTATTCTCCTCCCTTTGGTTTTCACTTCCTTGCTTGCCCATATCCACTTGCTTCAGAGACCACAAATTTATTCACTGCTGATGTTGCTGCTCTCTGTGTAACAAATGATGGCTGTAATACAGCTTTCGCTGCACATTTATATTGCTTTATTCACTGAAGAGCTATGGAAAGACCACAAAGGATGTTATGCTTCTGGTGCCTTACAGACACCAGGATATGCATAGCACTCTTATTTTTCCAGAGTATGTTTCACTCCAAGATCTCTGCACACTTGGAAATACTCATGAATTGTTTATCCTAATATCCGTTTGAGGCTGGTAAGTATTATCCATATTCTCCAGATGGGCAAACAGATGCATCAAGGCCTCTGCTTCCACAGGGAAGTCTTTCAAAACCTTTCCCCTGGACTAGCACTTATTCTGTTCAGCTAATGTTAACCATTATGGGATTTGTGGTACAGATGTTGCCACCAGTGTATAGTGCACTGTGTTATATATAACAGCCATGTTTCGAACAGTGCTAGACACAAGATACTCGGGACAGTGACCAGAGCCACCAGCCTGTTCATATTCAGTCACCAGCCTTGCTCACATCAGTCAGGCTGAACCCTAGTTGGACGTATTTCATAGATTTCCCATTGGTGCAGACCCAGCCAGCACTGAGGACTTGTTTCTGCTGCATTTGGGAACAGTGGGTCTCACTCTCTATTGCTTTGCACCTTGTGAAGCCTTTGAGGCTCCTTTGCTTGATACATGCTTAGCAAGTAATTGTGCCATGAGAAATGCAAGTGGTTCCTGTAGGACTGGGCTTTTATATCTACCCCATGTCAATGCCAGGCTGAGACTCTTTCTGGGACAGGAGTGTGTACAGGTATGTGTCTGAGCTCTGAAGCTCTGTGACAGGAAGGGTTAGAGTGCCCTGGAAACCTCAGGGCAATCTGGATAGGTCTGAGTGAGCGGGCCAGCAGTTAAGAAAATAGACAAAGAGCATCATACCATGGGGCTGGCCATACGTAAGTCAGTTCTTAATTGTGCAGATATGAATGGTTGTAATGTAATGTGTCCAAGCGAACAGTGAAAAATATATTGTGAACACTCAGTGTTAGAGAACAGCCTGTTCTCTCTTGCACTTCTACTGAAGAACACATTAAAACTAGATGAGCATCTGTGTCCTTTTTATTCTCCCCCCAACCTTAAAACAGGAGTTGAGCGGAGACGAATTTACGATATAGTGAACGTCCTGGAGTCATTGCACTTGGTTAGCCGTGTGGCCAAGAACCAGTACTGCTGGCATGGCCGGCACAACCTCAGTCAAACTCTGAAAACACTTCAGGAAGCAGGAGAGCTGCAGTATGGAGAGCTAATGACCTTCTTCCAGCACAAGGAGCAGGACTTGGAGTACAAATTTGGAGAACAGAAAAAGGAAACTATTCCAGAGTCTCAAGACAGACCGTTAATGGACTTTTCAGAACCAGATTGCGCCTCTGGTAAGATAACTAATATATGTCATGTGATACAGAGACACAGGTCTCTTTCTCCAATTTACTATGTGACTTCTTCCCTTGCTTTGCTTTTAAATTAAATAATAAAAAAATATTCTTTGCAAAAAGGTGCTGAATTCACCATGGAGGTGACAGAATTCTTGTATCCTGTCCCCAGCATAGGTCTCGGGACAGATTTTTCCCTCTGTCCAATAGACTGGCAGGAATTTCTGCCAGACATTCCAGTTCTTCTTTCCCCACCTGTACCTGGCAGTAAATGCTTTATCCTGACTGAAGGTACCATCTTCCATTTGTCCACTGTTTGCATGCTGCCCATATAATACATACTTAGAAAGTCCATTGGAGTCACAAAATTACAGCGGTGCAGAACTGCGTAACAGAACATGGAATCAGCTTTGGAATCTGGCATTCTAAAAGCTATTTCTGCAAGTTTATTTTTTTTTATTGCCTTTTGAAGAGAGAATTCTGTCTGCACTACTCAGTTATTTGCTGCCTTTCAAAAGATTTCTGCTTCCTGACAAGGAAATGCATTACGCCTTTTGTGTGTGAGAAACCTACTTGCTAGTTTTCTGGCTGTAATGGATGACATATGCTAAGAGGCTTGGGTATTATTTGTAACACAGCATCTGCAAACAGCAGAAAGGACAAGTCGCTGCGGATTATGAGCCAAAAGTTTGTCATGCTGTTCCTTGTCTCCAAGACCAAGATAGTCACTCTGGACATCGCAGCAAAGATACTGATAGAAGAAACCCAGGATACAGTGGACCACAGCAAGTTTAAAAGTAAGCTGACTGTTCAGAGGCAAATCGGTCTAAAGGTAACAGGGGCATGCTTGAACTGACACCAGTAGGTAGTGGCAAGAGCAGGTCAGGAATCTTCTGCTGAAATATGGTTTGGGGTTTTTCTTAATTGAAAATGCCAGTTTGTGAATCAGAGCTTGGAGTGGGAAGAGTCAATTTGACAATTATCTCCAAGTTTTGTCTTCAGAATGAAGAAAAATCTTTTTTTGTTTGGATATTTTTTTCATACTTTAACCCTCTTTCCTGTGCTGTTCTAAATGATGGTTCAGGACTTATTGAAATGAAACATGTTGTTTAATTTAATGGAATTAATTATCTTCTCTGCAGAAATGTGTTACTTCTCCTTTTTACCCCAGAAGTCTTTCAGAGCTGGATGGTACTGTTTGCTTTTCAGTTAGTGAGGATTAGTACTTTGATCCCTTGGACAACATGGAAAAACTCAGCATTAGTAAATAATTCTTCTAAAATAAAGTCTTTCAAGTCTTTAAAGTACTTTTAAGATAAGGTACTTGCACTTCAGTCTTAAAATTCTGCTCCAAATGCTGGGAGGGATGTGAGAAGTTTAGCTGGACAACCTGTGGGTATCATATTCAGTTTAAATGTTATTTATTGGAGTCACAGAGATTTTCCTAAGAGGCTTACATTTTCCAAATGATAAATATGTGTCCTCTTGTGATCAGCTGTGCTCTCATATGCCTCTTGCCCCAAGTGCTTGTCTTCATCCCATGTGGAGGTAGCTGCCTTTCCTGGGCAAGCTGATGATATAATCACTCCCTAACCCGTTTGCTTAAACCTGAGCAGCTAAGATGCATGAGCAGCTAAAATCTGAAGAAGCAATGACAAGCAGGTGGGAGCTGGCATGGCAGGCTTCATAGGAGGTGGCTTAAGTCTATCCCAGTTTGATTTTACCCACCTGATCTATGAAAGCTGTCATGCTATTCTGGAATGAAATCACCATGTGAATATGTACTGTATGTGCTGTAAAAGTAACTGTCCTGTCTATTTCTGCCCCTTTCTGTTAGCAAAGGTACGAAGACTGTATGATATTGCCAATGTTCTCACCAGCCTAGGCTTGATCAAGAAAGTTCACGTCACAGAGGAACGAGGACGCAAACCTGCCTTCAAGTGGATTGGGCCTGTAGAATTCCCTGGCAAGACCACTAACTTGGGTAGCTCACATCTCTTTTCTTTTTGACAACCCCTTCCCAGGGCAAAAGGTTGTTTTCCATTTGTAAACAATGGCTTGGCATTCGTTGTCCACTCTGTTATGGTTAGCTGCTGGCCAGTTCAACATTTGCCTTTGTTAGACTTTAGGCCTAAGGACTGGAGCTGTGGATGTATGTTGAAGAACACTGTCTTGCTGATATTTTTACACCAACTTACATAACTATGAATCGTAGAACAATGGCAGATGATGCCTCCATCTCCAAATCTGGGTCCACAGCTTTTCTGGGTTGCAAAATCTCAGTAATTCTGTCATAATTAGACAGTGAATTATTTTCTTCATAAGGAGACTTACCAAGGTAGAGCAGGGCTGTTTCTTCCATGCATACCTTAGTACAAAAGGTTTGTCTGCAAAGGAGGTGGTGGGTCAGAGCATCTCTGTAAACTGCGTGGCTAGGAGCCAGAGCAAAAGGAAGCCTTTTGGTAATAATATTTGGGTCAGGCCAGTGCCAGGACCAAGTAAAAGTAAAGGATAGTGTTAACACCATCTTTTTCCTCCTGGTTATGCACACTAGAGTGTAGCTGCTGCTGCAGCTGCCATTGAATGGAAAGGAAGGAAGCCCTTATCTTGTCTCCAGTGCATACTGAGCTTAGGTCTGCTTCCATGTTGTGGGGTTTGAGATGAACTAGGGGTTACCTCTTATCAGCAAATTTTGGGTAACATGGCAGAAGCCTAAATGGTGAGCCGTATTCCGTGAAGGACTATTGTACAAAATCATGTTCCTGCAGGTAAGCTGAGAGGGCATAGCCCAACATCTGATCCTCTGCCAGGGACACGAGGAGCCTGTGCCCCGTATCACATCTGTGCTACTGGAAGACAAAGGTTTACACGTCACACTTCATTTAACAGTACAGAGTCTTGTGAAGAGACCAGAAGGAAGGCCATTTCTGAGCCCAGCAGCCCACATCAAGAGAGGCAAGGTAATTACTAATGAAGCATGTTGTTTTGTATCCCGCTGGATCTGCCCAAATGTGGGCCCACCAATGAAAGGCATTTGATTGGGTGAGTCAGCCTAATTAAATATGAGAATGATGCTTGGGAAGTGCTTGTATTTCTACTGTTCATGTAATGAGACTTCTGTTTTGGACCCTTCAGTTATATGCCTAAAGTTAGATGAGATTAATCTGGGCCATACTGCCTTGAATCTGCAGCTTGTTTTCTGGTGTTTCTGTTCTCCACTAACTGCAACTATACTACAGTTTCTTCTGTTAAAATTTGGTAGAGATAAAGAAAGATTCTTTAGACACACAAAAGCTTGCTTTATTTTATGGTTTCTAATATAGTGGAATTTACTGTAACAATCTAATGGATAGCTGTTAAAAAAGACAAAGCAATTACAGGGCTTTTCACAGTTCCCTCTTGTAGGAAATGATGATGTCGAGCACCTCTCCGGTGGGACTGAGTTCTGAGTGTCTTGCAGATTCTGGCTCTAGGTCATTAGTGGACGTTATAAAAGTGCCAGGGTAGAAAAATTATACCAATTATTTTATATGGCCAGTATCAAAATATGCTTGGTAAACAGATCTGTTATTAATTGAATGCTCTTTTGTTCTTTCAGCCTATATTGTGAATTCAGATGAATATTGCTCCAAAATGATAAATCTAGCAGCTGTCTGCAGGCAGAACATAGAGGAAGATACTAGGTAGGTTGGTCTTAACTCCTGTCCAGTTTCAGATTTGTGCTTGTCATGTTTAGTTCAAGGCTAGATTCCATTGATGAGCCTGAGATAGAAAATTACTACACGGTCTTGTTATTACTATTTTACTGCTGATAGGTTTCAGCATGGCTTGCTTTCTTTTTTATTGGCCAATTTATACTCACCTGTACTTGTACCATTGTTGTGCTTTAGCTTCAGTAGTTCTTCATCTCGTGTGTGTTTATATAGGTCATCCCTTTGCCCTGTTGTCTAGGTAGGCTGAACAAATCATAATTCCCTGGAAGAGCCTTTCTGTCATATGAGTGGGTCTTCTGTACACCTAATTTGAATTCATTTCTGAATTATTGATTCTAGTTAAGTGCAACCAAAAGCATTATTGTTCTGCCCAAAACCTGATAAGTCTGCTTCCGTGTAATTAGAAATAATAAAAAGTGGCCCTTCTTGTAAACTGTGTAAAGCAGTGGTTGGTGGGACAAAATTTTTCCACAGTTATGTCCAACAATGTACCTGTTTGCTTTCAAGGATAAAATAGGGCGGTAATTTTGGACTAAATGTTTTCCTCTTTTCATTTCCTCTTTTTTTTTAGGAATAAAGCTTGTGCCACAGAACCAATATTAAAATCGGCAAGGAACCCAAGCATAACCTCACCTCTCTCCCTTCTTTCAGTTCCTGGGGACTCTGATTTTTGTGTTAACCCTTTGCCTCAGGCAGTTTTCCCTGTGGTTCGGGCAGATATGCCCAGCCTCTCACTGCCAAATGGCATCAGCAGCCAAGCACCGCATCCTGCCACACTATCAGCCTCCAAAACAGAAAATGGAAAACCTACCTTGCTCCCCAACCAACCCTTCCTGTGCTTCCCATCTTCATCCCTTTTTATGTTGTGTGGTGGTCTTCAGGAAAATAACTTGAGGGATAGCCTGCCCAGTGCAGGAGATGTGGGAAACAGGAATGCAGAAGCTCAGGCTGCCATGCCTTCAGCTGCCTGCCAGAAACGCAGCTCCCACAAGTGCACATCACCCTCTGCACCTGTAGGTGATGAAGAGCCAGCTGCTAAAAAGCAGACCATGGAACAGAGTGATCTGCCTCTCTCACTTGTGGTACCCAAGGTAAAGAAGTGAATTTCATTATCATGTAGGCTTCCTGTTAGCAAGCAAAGACTTTTGCCAAAGACAGTGTTTTCAGAAGTGAAAATTCACTGCACCACTGTTGTTACGGGTACAAATTCTGCCTCCCACATGTTAATAAAATTGTAAAAGGGCTGTGTCAGGAAGTATAGGCATGAACTGGGAGATGTTTTCACACTACCAGGGGAAACTGGAGTGTGATTGCTTTGGATAGGGATGTGATGCTCAGCTGTTCTTTAGAATCAGTGTCCTGATCATTGTCTTCAACAAAGCAACCTGCCTGTGGGGAAGAAATCAGTGTAGCTATTACTCGTCATCTTCCCCTTGGGCTTTCCCAGTTAACAGCAGCATTGCTTACGCCACTGAGCAAACGTGATTTGTACTTCCCCACTACTCTCCAGCCTGAGGCCCTCTCTCTCAAGCCATAATGCCCACAGCAGGCACGTGGGAGAAGGATGATGGTAAAGGTGAAGTGCAGCTATCTCAGGGTTCTCCTAACTCCTGAAAATAGGGGTCAGGCTCAAGGTCATATCACTGTTTGAATATAAGCCAATTGAAACAGGTGTTTTTCCTTATCAATAAAAAATTAATCCCCAAGCTCAGGTATTTCTTATCCAGTGTCTCCAAGTAGTGAAAATGAAATACAGCACAGGGCACAGGGCTTGGACATCACTAACATGGTTCTTCAAACCCTCAAACAAAATTTTTTAACATGGTGACTTGTTAATCAGTTTTGTGCTTCTCCTTTGCACAGATGCATGTTTTGCTCTGTAGCTGAGGAAGGTGCATGAGAAATGTTGCACTGTGTTATTTCAGTTTGGACTCTTCATTTCTTCTTTTGTTTTTGCTTAGAAGCCTTTAGAGTCCCCCAAGGCTGAATCTACCCCAGGAAGTGGCTGTGCCTCTGCTGTGCATCTAGAAGCTTTTCATCTTGACCTCACAAATCCTGAGGCTGCTCCAGAGGCTTCAAACAAGGAGCCTACTAAGCCTTTAGATTCTCAGGAGCAAGAAAGAGGGTCTCAGAATAAAGACCCTGATGAACCCTCTCCAGGAAAAGAGCACATCTCTACAGAAAACACCAATCAACCTTTCCTACCACAGTATCTCTATGTTCAACCTACTGGTAAGGACAGCCATGAGATCCAGAGGCACCCAGACTTCTGCATCTGTTTACTGAGCAGATAGGGAGGCCTACAGATAGGTGAATAAGTCTGTATTTGGCAGAAAAAACCTGTCATCAGTTGGCTGTAGTAGTTTAATAGCTCTGAATTCTCCTGAGTCCAGATGAACTGTTGTTTCTCTGAAAATACAATCCAAACATTAATAGCAATGAATAATGTGGGGTTTTCATGATTGAATTATGTGCAGCGAAAAAAGACACCCAGCATTCAAAACTCAAAGGAGCTGGAAATTCATGTTTGGCAGTAAGGTGCACAGAATAGTGCAACAGCATCCCCCTGAGTGAGTGAATTTAGTCAGCTGTGAACTTTGTACTGTCTTGTAACCCGCACCATTGGGATAACCCCACAAAAACTGAGGCATTGGGAGTGTATCCGTGCCAACCTGTAGGACATGGGAGGGATGGAGAGGAAGCAGCTAAAAATATTGCAGGAAGATTTCATGTCCAACATTTTTTGTCCTGTGTTTGTGTGGAGTGGAAGACTGGTTTCTGGGAACAGGATATGTGTGGTAGATTTCCATGACTGCTGCTTTAGTATTTGATTCATTTCTGGCACAGTTAGGTCTATGGGATTTCACTTATAAGATGGAGATGCTCGGTTTGAAAATGCTAATGCTTGTGTTTTGGGAGGTCAGACAAATGGGGAACCAGAGCAGTTCTGTTTCAAAACAGTGTTTCAGCTCTTGTCAGGCAAATGAGTGTCCTTCGGGTGAATCTTTGAGGGTGTTTGTTTTGTGTTTGGGTTTTTTTTTCTCATTTAAAGCAGCGTATATGTTTTCATATAGCAGAGGATATGATTCCCATTAGTGAAAAAGTGAAGCTTTTAGCCAAGATGTTTCGTAATTGAAGTTAGAAGCAGAAAACAGCAAGGTGTGTGGTTGGTACTTAACATGAAGAAAATGGATGTAGATACAGTGAACAGGCAGTAGGGGGGGAGATGGAGGTAAGGAAAGGGAGCTTGACAGGAGAGTCCCAGGTTTGTGGCAGTTTCCTTGCTTCTTTTTTATTATTTTTGTCACAGTTTACTTCCTGGGGAGCCTATCTCTTTCTTTGTTGTCAGACCTCTTTCCTGTTCTAGCTGAAGCTATTATGGCTTAATTCCAATTTGTCAACTGTATTAATGCTTTACTTTTTCTCTCTTTGGTTTAGGATTAAGCAGTTTTAATTTCCTGCTCCCTGCAAACCAAGCCCCTGGTGCCATCAGTCTTGCTGCAAACCAGTTACCTTCTCTGAGCGTCCCCTGTGTCATGGTGCCGTCAGCAGCCTTGGCTTCCTTCCCTCTCGTTTGTTCTACCACGATCACCAGTCCTCTTTCCACAGTTCCTGATGGCTCCTTTTCAGCTGCCACCTCCATGAATTTCAGCATGTCCAGCCTGGCATCAACAACGCCTGTTTTCATAGGCACCACGGCAGTGGTCACCCCCAAGGTCTCACCCGCCCCTTCAGTGGATCCTCAGCAACCAGCTCACCCTGCTCAGCACCCGAGTCCTGCGCTTCCAAGATCTTGTGGTGCTGTTAAACTGGACTCCCATGTGTGTATGGGGCATCCAGTGACCCTTCTGAAGCTGCAGCAGGTAAGAGGGAGAGGTGATTGAGTGTCAGTGAAACACCATGCCAGGTCCCTGGGCCTGAAGGCATCTTGTGCTGCAGGCTGGTGCCAGTGTGTCGGAGTGGTAAGTTGGCACGCTGTGAGGTGGTGTCTTCCACTTAGCTTGTGTGTCCGTCTGTAGCGGTGGCAGGGCTTGGGACAGTGTTAAAGACATAGCCCAGCAAAGCGCATCTAGCCGTGAATAGTGAAGTGGTGAGTTTTAAAAATCTCACAGGAATTTGAAAAACATAAAAGTAATAATTCTAAAAATCTTACAGGAATAGATTAAAAAAATCAGTTACAGGGGTTTTTTTTCCCCAGAAATCCAGGTCAGTATTTTTTCTCCATTTGACACTATCATTGTGTGTTACACAATGGCTACAGAAACACAGTAGGACAGGAGGATTGTTTGTCAGCTGGTTGCAACACCTCTTGGCTAGTAGTGTCCTGGGTTACCTCCTCACCCCTGTTCTGATCTCTCTTCAGTAAATAATGGAAAAGTAATAGCAGTATCAGAACTGGGGAGAAAAATTATTTTTGTAGGTTTTGTTGATCTTTTATAAAGATGATTTTTTTTTTTAATTACCATAAAAGCAGACTTTTTGAGTAAAAAGATGTGAAATTCAAAAGTAAAGAAGGACCCATTGATTAGAATTACAATGACTGACATAAAGCAGTCTTGTCACACATACTAACATTAGAGGTTACAGTAGAGTGGCACTTAAAAGACAAGTGGTCAGGGTTTAGAAGACTAATTTTAGATCTGTTTTGTTGCTAACAAACAACTAAACTGAGTAAAACATCAAGGAAAGGAAAGCCATTTAAGCTAAAGGGCAAGACTGACATAAGAATGAATGAATATGAACTAGTCATGAACACATTTTAAGTTAGAAATGGGATAGAGGCTTTCAGCTTCCAGCAGTGATGTGCTGACAGACAGTTCCAGAACAAAAGCAGGGGCAAAGCCTGTGGAGCTTCTGAAAGGATGTCTGAAGTCATTCCCTATAGTAGCAGGGTTAATATCTACAAGCTGCCTTCTGTTTGCATGCTTTCATGTAGGCTTTGAGAAAACCCTACTGAATCCCTTTGGTTTTGTTTAACAACTAGCCTTCGTCAGCTCCCCTCACTCCCAAGAACATTCGTCCTGTGCATCATGAGGCATTTTTCAAAACTCCTGGAAGTCTTGGAGACCCTGTTGCATGGAAGAAGAATGAAGGCAACCAGACCAGAAATGCCAGCTCTGTGCAGAGGAGACTGGAAATCTCTAGTACCAGCCCTGACTAACTCCAGTCCTCGCAAAGGGTGGGCAGATTGTCCTAGGACTCTGTATCTATTACAAGAGATCAAGCTCTTACTTGACAAGAGGAGCATGTTAAAATGTCATCCCTTTTGGCATGCTTCCCCATTATCTATTCACTCACTGGTTCTGTTAGCCACCTTCTTCACAAATCATCCTTGGTGCTAAAAACCTTTTACTGAGTTATTCCTTCAGTACTGACTTAAATGCAGATGCTGTGCTTCACACACCCTTGTGGACATCAAACTGTATTTGTGGTTTTAATTTGGAAAACTTAATTGCTGTGAGGAGACGCAAACAGATTTTCTTGGAGTCCCCAGGGGTTCTTTATTCATGGTTTGAAATGAGATGTCTAGCACTTATCTGGGGTAAGCATTTTTTTTTGCATGTTCTCTACTTACCCTGAGTAAATCTGTGGTAAAAGTGATAAACTTCAGCAGTTGTGAGAGCAACTGCTTACTTGGTTCCAATCTGTCAAATCCTGCCTCCGCAGTGCAGCCTCTTGCTATTTATTTTGTATATTAGAGTGGGATTTAGTGCAAAAAAGGGTTTTTTTTCAGCTTCAGAATAACAGATTTTCTCAGGGTAGGATTACTTGAATGTCAGGTGGTTTTTGTACAATTTGCCCAGCACTTGTGGTTAGAAAAAGCTAATAATAACTTAACACAGTATGATTGAATGTATACATGTGAAAAAATATTAAGACCAAAATAACTGTGAATGTTAACATTTTTATATTTGTGTTAATGAATTGTAGTAGTCCTTAGGTTTTGTTTTTTGGTTCTTTTCTTTTACTCTGAGCAAAATGTACAAGTTAGATGTAAAGAATACAAAACCTGATTCCTTAATTACATTTCACAGAGTGACAAGCCACCGAGAGGGCTGTGCTAAGATTTCATCTCCCGTTTAAATATATAGTCTAGATTTTATGACCAGGGAACACTGATAAGTCATTAACCACATGATTAGATTCAGTCTAACCTGAGTCTACTTAAGTGCCTACTTAGTTGTTTACTTAAGTCTACTTAAGGGGTATGTACTTAAGTGCCTAACACTTCACTTACAGGAATTTTGGAACTAGTTATTAGTGCATTTGAGCATACTTGAAAGACAAGGGAGATCTTATTTTTTGGCATGTATTTATTTAAACCATAAAAAGAAGCTGAAAAGAGCAGGAGTCATGAATTTAGGAAATGAAAAAAAAAGATCTGTATTCCTTAGGAGAAGGTAACGAGGAAGAAACGTCTAACAGCTAACATGCAGAGTCCTCAAATAACGGATGGTACTATTAATGATATAGGACATAATTTTAAGAGTTAATGCTCTTATGCTTGGGTATGTTATGTTTTCACTCATGTAGCAATCCACAATTACATTTGTGCAGTTTCCTGTTTAAAAGACAGAAAACGTTGCTGTTGACATCATGTTTCTCTGGAATTAGCAAACATAAGACCAGCATTATCAGCTCTTCTCTCATCGGTACTGGTACTGGTTTTCCAAGAGTACATACACTGTTGGATGTGCTACTTTGTTGGTCAAGGGAGACTAGGACTTTGGGGGCTGGGGGTTTGATGAGGCTTTTTATTTTTATAATATGAAATATATTATGAAAATGGAATTTAAGAAAGAATTTTAGTGAAGCTGGGAGTTTGAGTGATGTGGCCTTATCTTAGAATAGACTAATAACAGCCTTTTAAGGAGGGCTAGTTAGCCCTCATTGAAAGAAAATCTATAGTAGAATTATTATAGGAAATTTCAGGGCTGGTAAAGAGAAATCTTCAGCAAATTTTAAGGGGTTTGTTATTGTTGGTTTGTTGGGTTTTTTTTTTAATTACACTACAGTTATGAAAGTTTACAGTTTTTGCTTCTGAATTATTTCTTCTTATACACCCACTTAAATGAATTCACTTTGAAAAGCAGTGTGTAACTGGCATGGTGCTGCCCCTACACTTGTGTTGCTGTAGGGGCTGGAAACAGGCTGCTAGAGTTCAGGATGACATGGTGAATGTAGATTCTCTAAACCTTGTCTTTTTAGTACAGTGCAGCCTTTTAGAGAACTAGCAGCTGGGAGCAGAGGGGAGGATTAGAGCTAATATTGGCTCTTTGCTCCAGTTGAAGCATCATTGCAAAAACTGTCTTTCTTTGTCAGTGATGTTACTCTGTGCCATAACTAACCTAACTATACTTGAAAATGCACGGACTGAAAATGGATCTTCAGTTTCCAATTTCTGCTTCCACTTTCGAGCTTCCATTAATAACAGCAGGACTGGAAATGAGGATCAACTCCCTCACGATCAAAGCTGCTCTTTGGCTCATGGTTGCGAAAGCAGATCTGGGCCTGGGAGAAGAAGGGGGATGATATGCTGTCTTGTTTTTGTCAATGCAAAATTGTCACTAAAATAGGAACAGGACCACCAAAGCAGTTGGGCAGCGAAGGGATCAATGCTGCTTGCAGTACTTAAGCTGCTGAACTAAACTAGTGAGGAGGAAGGGTTGGTTGTCAGAGGGAATAAGTTTATCTTTCCCATCTTCACTGAAAGCTAAGAAAAAGAAACTAGGAACAACTCTTCAGCAATGTAGCTTTGGAAGAGCAGGATTTGTATTTGCACTGAGGCAAAGTGCGTACCCAGGATGTTCCGCAGGGTTTGTGAAACCTTTCTGTCCCAAGACAGTTGCTGAGGAGAGTGAGCATATAACTTATACTTGAATCTACCTGCCACGTTTACATTTCTGATTGTCTTTTGTAAATTGGTGCTATTTCTGTATTTAAAAAGCTGTATTTTTAATGTAAAGCTGCTTCCAGTTTGTATCTTTGCACTGCTAGTTTAATATAGATATTAATTTTATTGCTGTTTATAACCTCTTCAGTGATTAGATATCTTGCTTTTCCTGCTCTCTAGCCATCTTTTTAGCTGTCTGCATATAGCTTTACTCCAGTCACACTGTTGGGTTGAATATTTTTTTATACTATCTTTTAGCAAAATATTAAACTTTTACAGAATAAAAATGGAATTGAAATTGAGGCTGAGGCTGTGATTTCAGTATGGAGAGTGCCCTTGAAAAGAAACATCCATCCACTGTGTGTCCAGGTGAGTAGTCCCTGTTGGGTGCAAGCTCCGAATGAGTAGCAGGGAGGTGGAATGGGTAGGAGCTATCATGTCTGGCTTTTTTGTGCGGCAGGGGCACAGTTCCCGCTCCAGCTATTGCAGGCATGAGGACCAGTGCAGTGCAAACTGGTTCTTAAAGTCTTGGAGCTGCCCGAGGGAATGCCCAGTGGCCCTGGCCCAAAACCATGCGAGGTGGTCCCCAGCCCCACCACCATGGGGGCCCATTCCACCACCACTGTGGGGTCCCACCACCACTGCGGGGCCTGTCCCGGGCATCCCACAGCCGTCACGCAGCCCGGCTCTCCACATGGTGGCAGCAATGGCTGCCTGACACCCAAGAGCAAGGCAGGCCCTGATGCAGAGGCTGGTTTCCCACAGATGGAAGCTGGCATTTGCTTGTACATGCTATTGACCACCAACCACTCATAGGAGTGGACGATGCAGCCATAGACCTGTTTCTCTTTCTCTTCCCTAATCATGCGCACACACATAAGACACAGCTTGACCCAAACTCGAGTTTGCTCCCATTAAAATCAATAGCAGGTTCACGGTTGATTTCAGCAAGCCCAGTATTGCCCCCTTCTCCCCCAAGTAATTAAAGAGTTAATGTTCTCTGTCACCAACAATGGCTGCAAAATGCCTGTGAGCTGTGACTGGCCAAGTTCCTCAAAACTCACTTCTAAAATGGTAGCTCACTCAGTACTGCTTAGGAGGAGTTGTTGATCTGTTACTCCACCAATACTAACTTTCCTTTTCAACTGACAGAGGAAGGATGGTTAATTTAATAGATTAAATAGGGTATAAGAAGCACTAACAAGCACTAACCCTGCCTCAGCTCCACTGGCAGGACCTTGGCCATCATTTCTTTACGGGGGAGCAGGGCTGTAGCTTCCTTCAGTTCTTGTCCTCACTGGTACACTTAAAACTCCCCCTTTTGAAGTAAATAATTACAAAGGAACATACAACTCCCTCTGCATTTACTTCTCCCGATAAAATGGGAAAACTAAAACCAGTGCCATTGTGGATGAACATCTTAATGCTCCACAACCTGGGTTGGGCAACCTAGAGCCACCTGGGAGACAAAAATTGCCCCTGATGCTGGAAGGTGTTAAACACTGCCAGCACAGCTGGTCAGAGGCAGCAGCAAAAGGGAAGACTGGTGGACAGCAAAGCAGAGCCTGCTTCTGCCATGTCCAGGAAGCAGGTCTTGACCAGCCATCTTGGTCAACAAGGAGGGTTTCCGGAGAAGTGCTTGGGTGGTGGCAATGCTTTCTCCTTTCAGCCCAGAGTTCCTGAGCATGGCTCCATGGCCTGCATAATAATTTAAAGTTGAACAGCTCAGAATGTAAAGGGGTGAAAAGAAAGTTTTCTTTTCTCTTTTGCCTTATCACAGATAAGGCAAATTTAAGCCATGTCGACTGTGATACTCTGAGAAGATCCATGTGGTCAGCAAGCATTAACATCCAGATTCTTTCCAAATTCATTCATCGCACCAGAAATGCGATGAGAATTGAAGATATTTTTTGAAGTGCTTTCTCCAAGGCCCACCTGGAGTGATGAAATGAATCCTAATGGTGTCAGTCAGCACCAGCTTAAGGTGCAAGAGCCTAAAGCCTTCCCCTGATCCCCTTGGAGGCCACAGCGACTTTATTGGTGAATGGGCAAAAGGCTGCATTGCAGAACGCTGTGACCTCCAAGTCTGGTTTCATGGGACCTCCCTGGGAAGAGAAAGGTCTGCCTCAGTCGGAACTCCTCCGTTTTAGTCCATTTTCCAAATAAAGTTCTCATTTTCACCCTGAACGTGAGACGCCAGACTTCACGCCTTTCCCCCATCTCTGGCTGGATATTTCTCCTCCTGTGCGTGACACCAGCGTGATTTCATAGATGTCATACCAAATTTGGGTGGGACGGGAGCATGAAACTGTTTTATTTTTTCCCAACAGTTGCTTTTTTGTTTGAACAGTGACAGCTGTGAAGCAGCAGTTTACAGCCTTACCCCCTATGTGTGGTGTGGTAGTGGAGGCGCTGAAGGGAAACCAAGCAAATCTGCAATACGTGTAACATGCACCTTGGTATGTGCCTGTAACAACAGCTGAAATAGGCCCATTTGGAACAGGTTTAATCTTTTGGGAAGAGAAGGGAAACCATTTAAAGCCTAGAAAATAAGATGTAGGTATAAAAATTTCACTCCACAACAAAATATTGTGCAGAAGGAAACAACAAGTAGGTACTTCTTTGCTAGCCAATCCTTCAGTGTTGAGAAAAACGCTTTGCCTCTTCACAGCCTCTGCACCTCACTGACACCCAACCAACATGCAATTTAATCACCCTACACCCCTTTAAAATCTTGATTAACTGGCAACAATTAGTTCCATGCCTGAAATGCACCAGGAATTTAATGAACCTAAGGTAGAAGATGTTAGGGAAGAGGTGGCTGGAGCTCTGCTCTAAGGCTTGACTGGAGACATGACAAAACCAGCCACTAGCACATTGCCGACATTTGGGTTCCCATCATTACTTCACTGAAACTATGATTTTGAAGATGTTGGTGAAAAATGTCTCTGCAGACACTCTAGGCCTAAGTGGCAGATATACTCAAACATTTGAGTGCCTGTCTTCCTTTACATTAACGCAATGTCAGTGGCTCCAGTGAGCTCATGCTTGATTTAGTTGATCTTGAAGGGGAGGAGGATCTGTCTCCTGGTTCTGGGCTTAATTGTACTCATCATCTACTGCACGACACTGAGAAAAGCGATCTTTGACTTCTCTAACACCAGCGCAATGACAAGTCAACCAGGAATATCATCAGACCTCACAAGAGCTGAGAATCTAGCTTGTGGTGGTGGCGTGCACGGAAAAAAGGGAGACGGAGAGAGGGCAGAGGGCAGCCCCATGGAGAAAGTATTAAGAAACAGTTGGACAAGTAAATTCACTGATTTGAAACTAATTCAGGGCTTTTCTGCTCAGCCTTGCTTGGGACCCCACATTGTCTGAGGCTGCCCCTGAGGACATGTCAGAGCCTGCTAGCTTGGGATAGCATCAAACTTGCCCTCATGCTGCTGCAGTACAAGCCTGATTGTCTTGCAGTGACCTTCTCTTGCTGTCTGACCATTGATTCTTAATGTAAGATTCCTCTTTGTAACTGTGAGGCTGAAATCACATAGATTGGAGCCTCTTCTGTCTGTAAGATTTACAAAAAACATTGGATGCATTAGATTAAAGATGATTATTTTAGGAGGCTGAGGAAGCAAAAGTTTTTTCAGTCTTTCCAGCATATACAATTAAAGAGGAAAGAACATTTCAGATGCAGTCAGGGAATATATTTTGCTGTAATCGGATAACTACGCAGTGCCCTGCCAGACTAGCTAGGGCTGAGCTCCAGGAGCCTCTGTAGAGGATAAAAGGATTCACTCAGGCATCAGCCTCCCTTTTCCCCCACTTAAGAAGTCTCTACAGATATTTGTTCAAGCTAGTGCAAGCTACAAAGTCCCGCACAACCGCAGTGAGTTGTTATTTGGGATAAATCAGAGGACAGAAAGTACCAGCCCACCTGATTTTTTCCTAGCAAAGTCCCCACCATTTGTTATGCTGGTTAAAAACACCCATAGTCTTCCTTTGGCTTTGTCAAGATATGGACAGTTTAATTAAGGAGAGCAAAATGAATCTCAGAGGTTCATAAACCTTTAAAGTCTGTTGAGGCCCAGGAAATCTTGGTCTGGATTATTATTTTGCATAGAAAAAAATGTTATTTCTGTAATTCTACACAAAACCAGGTCATAGTTATTTCCTCTGTTTCATTTTCAAGGAGGGATTCTGCCTGGACAATATGAAAGCGAAAACTGGATACACAATGATGAGAAGCAGAAACCCCTCCCAGAGATATCTCCCTGTGTGGGGCTATGAGGCAGCAGCAAAGTGCAGTGTTGGAGTCAGTCCACCGTTAGCAAGGGGAGGCCTCTCCAAGACCCACAGCAAAAAAACCCACCAAACATTTCAGAATGTTCAGCACATAAGAGAGGAGATGAAAAATGCCTGAACAGATTAAAGTCAAGCCGAGAGCTAGGCCAGCCCCTGGACAGGGTACGCTGGCTGCTGTGGGGTTGTGAGGTCTGATGCATGGCACAGACCTGGATCCTTTCAGGTATTGAGGAAATGCTGGACAATTTGCACAGCTCTTGAGCCACACAGCTCCCAAAGCCACCTGGGCTGGGGGTCCTTGGATCCGTATCACCAGATGAAGGCTATCGTTTCATAAGGTGCAGGCAGCTCGGAACAAACCAGCCCTGTTCATGTGTCTCCCACCTGGCATAGTGCGGCCTCTCCTCTGCCTTTGAACTGCCTGTGCTCAGCACCATTGCCTTCTCTCTGCACCATCTCCTACCTCTAAATTCCTCCTCAGTGAGGGCAGGGGGAAACGAGTATCAGCCTTTCCTAGAGGAGGTCTACATCCCAGTTTCTTCTGCTGTTGCTCCTGCTACTTGCATCTCAGGGTGCCTGCTCCTCTGATGTGCCTGATGGCATGCTGTGGTCTCTCCTCATTCAGAGCTGCTGGGGAATGCTAGTGCTACTCCCTGCTATTCACTGTAACACCCACTTGCCAACGCAGGATTCTCCATGCCACTGGACAGGACTTTGCTGTTTGCAATCCAGCTATAAATGACTGGGTACAGTCCACACATGAGTGTGCTACTGGTTTGTGGAAGCTGGGAGGGGGTGAAGGCATATATTTTTACAGGGATTCCTCCATTCCGCATGGTTCCTGTGTTACCACAGCAATCTAACCGGGATTAAATGAGGCCTGAGGAGTCTGCAAAAAACCCCAAACCACTGCAAAGCCTGAGCCCATCCCTGCTGCAGAATATAAACTGCAGCAGAATTGCACAGAAGTCTCTGCTTTGCATCACAGTTGCTCTGCCTTGTGAGTAATACCAACCCTGAATCCGCTTCCCTGTGGAGTTTTGTGATGGTATGGGTCCCCTTGCTGCAGTAAACCCAGGCTGTCCTTCCTCTGTTCCCTCCACGGTCAGCTTCCCTTAATGGAACCTAATGCCCACCACAATTGACCACACAGCACAAGTTTGGCAGGAATGGGGTAATGGAGACCAAATGCCTGGGGGGGATCAACTGAGAAGCAGGAGGATAGGTGCTGTGACTCAGTAGATCTTGATTTGTTGAAATAAAACACAGGGCTAAAGGCCAGTCTTGGGCTATGTCAGATTATGGCTTTCAGGGTTGCCTGTCGCTCAGGTGAAACTGCTTTCAGGCCTGTCTCAGAACCAGGTTAAGGAGAGGAGGCACAGGGAAGACTCTCTGATTACTGGTAGACTTAGGTGAATCTGGAAAGCTTGTGTCAGGTTGCAGCAAGGGCTAGCTGCTACCCAGGGAAGGAGAGCTGGTAGCCAGGTGTGGTAGCAAGGCTGGCAGAGGCACCAGTCCCGGCAGCAAGGAGCCAGGACAGCAACCAGGGTCAGACACAGCCCAGCAATCATCCAGCTCAGTGACCAGGTTGGTCTGAGGCCAAGCCAGGGTGCTGAGCTGGTGGGTTGGACAGAGGTATGAGCCCAGGCACAACCTACCCCGCTGCCACCTAGCCCACCAGCAGCTCCTAAGGGAGAGGAGGGGCAGGCCCTTGCCTTCAGCTGTCCACCGCAGCCCTTATCAGCAAAGGAGCCAGCCTTGGACTCGGCCAGCCAAGCTCCTCAGCTCAGCCAACGAGGCGCTCCGTGGGGGGATGCTTTCCAAAGCAATGACTTTAACATGCTAGTCAAGTTCGGGTGATTAATGAAAAGCCTAAAATAGACTTAATACTAGAAGATCTCTGCAGAGCCACATCCCCACAGATACAAAATCTCAGTCACATGTTCCAAAGGAAATTTGCTTTATTTGTGCCAGAGTAGATTCCAAGATATGGAGGAAGGTTAAAATGGCTCTATTTAATTCAATAGTGTGATAGTGAGACAGAGTGATTAATTACACCTCCATAATGAGAAAGAGATTGTGTACAGACTTGAAACATCCTTATCACCTTGTAAACTGACTCCGTGTTCACATATACCTACTGGCATTTCTGTACTGTAATTACTAGTGTTTCTGTGTTAAACCAAAGGGTAGAGGCTGTAATTAAGAGGGAGAGACACCATTCTTGTCTTGGGCTCCCAATGGCCAAAGGGAGTCTGGCTGAGGTTAATCATAACCAGATGGGAATAAAAAGAACTTACCTCTTCAGCAGTGCTTCAGACAGAGGACAACTAGAGATCAACAACTAGCAGCATCATGGGCTCGGTTAAATGTCTTTCCAACTAGAGCATTTGTGGTCACTCTGTATCATACCCACACAGCACCAGTTGAATGCAGCCATTCCTGGGATAATGGCAGCAGCCACTGCTCACTGAACAGTAGCTTACCCTTGGGAAGGGAATTTTGCCCAATCACATCTGGCTAAAGCTCTCTTCTAGCAAACAGGTTCAGAGTATATTTAGCTTTTGCTAGAACTGATGGATTTTTGTTCTTAGTAGCTTATCAGAAAACGGTGTTATAAAAAGTTTACATATCCCCTCTGATGGCCCAGCACTGAAGGGTCTAATTGCCACACCAGAAGTGCAAATACCTGCCTAACCACAGCTGATGGTACTCAAGCTCTCTTCTGATGGGAATTCATTTTTTCATGTCCTTCATATCCCTTCAAGCTGTTTCCTGTCTGCTCATGAGCAACACAGCTTGTTTACAGCAGCTTGAAAATGTAGGGGGGGGGAGGAATAAAAAAGACATTGAAAGCACTTTGGAGGACAAGATGCTAAACTAAAACTGATGCTATGGAGGAGGGGAATAAGAAAAGAAATTCAGAAACCTTTGCAGTAATGACTGCCCGCCAACAAGTCAGCTACAGCTGAACCAGAATAGAAGCTGGGTCATTTCCATTTCAAACTAGGAAAATGTGAAGCAACTGTAAGATGATCACAGCTTTGGAAACAATTCTGCAAAGAATGAACAACGTCAGCAAATCCAAGCAGTCAGTTACTCGGTATTGCACTGTGATGCCTTTCCATGACAGTCCCCTGTAAGTGTTCACCTGGTCTTCTATGGGATTGTAACAGCTGGCGCAGCCTGTTTATATTAATTGAGGGTGAAATCCTTCGTGTCAAACTGCCTGCATTTCCAAAAGATAGCCCCTTGTATGAACATCTGGTCCCCTCCAATGTTTTCCTGTTATATCACTGCATTATGACATATCCTATGTTTTCCTGTTGTGTCACTGCATTATGGAGTATTCTGATGGGTCCATCCTTCTCCACACTGCAAACCGGAGGAACATCCTAATTCAGCTCTGTAAAATGGGAAAGACATTACAACCTGAGGCAAATCCACAAACGCACTGCCTTGAAGGTGGTTCAGGGCTGTTCAGGCATAGCCCTCTGGGACGCAACCATCCTCACCCATACACGTTGTTTCAGGGGGTAATTTGCTCTAGGACTACCCACCTTGTACTAGCTTGTTGGGGAGTGGAGAAGCTGATCTCCCATGTCGCAGTCACATCCTTTGAGACAGAACTAAAACAGGCACATAACTACATTGCTTTTACAGGGACAGTCCCTGCTTTCTTGTCCCAGGTTGGCAATTCTAATAAACAGGACATATGGAGAAGGGGGGAGAGGGAATTACAGCAGTTCTCGAAGAAAGAAATAAAGAATTCATCTGAAAATGAGAGATTTTTTTAACCTCATCCTTCTAGTAACAGAGGACTGTTCCACACAGTATTTTCCTCAGAAGAACATTTGTATGCCAGGTAGGTACTTTTTAAGGAATCAAATGAATCTGTGTCAGCCTGCTCTCAGGAGATTTTTCTGCTACATTTTAATTGAGTCCTTGTTGCATGTATGATTGAGCTTCCATAAATAAAGGGTAACAATCATTTTTATTTTCTTTTTTCCTACATTATTGAGTCACTGTCTCTGCTGGAATTGCAGAATAAAGCTTTTGCTAGTTTAGATAAGTCATGAGTTCTGTCAGCAGAAATCCATAGATCAGTTTCAATCCATAAATCACATTTGTGATTTCTGTTTGAGAAGTCAAATCTTCTTGTGCTTCCTCTCAAGATAGTAAAAGTTATACCATGAATAAAATATCCATATATATTTATATATAAAACATTGGAGGTAATTTTTAAGCTCTGTGTATAATGGATTCGTCACTCATCCTTACCACAATCACCTCCTATTTCTGAGTCCAACTCAACAGTACAATTTTGGTTTGTTGTTCAGGGATAGACTTTTTTTAATGAATATCCTGTTGCGTAGTGGCACAATTCCAGGAGATTTTTAGGGAAGAGTGAGTCACTCATATGGGACATCCATCGTGACATAGTGCAGATGAAAAAGTCTCACTTAAGACTTGGATTAAGTATCACTTGAAAGACTTCAGAATTCATATTATAACATACTACAAGGAGAGAATTTGTTTCACAAACAGAAAAACTTTAAAAGGAGCTTGCTTTGACCTCTGCTTCCTAATGCTTTCAGTTTTGTGAGGCTATCACACCACTCTGAGGACATTTAAGCACCCAAGAGTGCCTAAGTCACTTCATGGCGTTTTTGGACTACGAAGACAGTGGACATCAAGGTAAGGAATAATCTTACTCAGGCTGTTTGTTAATTATGTCAGTTATATCTGATTAAATTGGTTTATTTTCTCTTCGTTATTGATGAGCAGACCAAGACAATCCTTGGTTATACTGTGCTGAAGTTGATGAAGTTGCATCAGGAACTTGACATGTTTCCCACAAAGCTATCAGCCTTCACAAAACAAAACAAATAGTTTCAGTGTGGGTAACATCATGCTTCAAAACTGCAGCTCCTGCAGTATGCCTTACTGACAACTGCTGAACATGTAAGTCACTGCTGGAAGCAGAATTGTCCATTCAGTTATTTGCACACAAAAAACTGTTGGTGTGAGTAAGGAAGCAAAAATGTGGATTTAAAAAAACAAATCACCTTTCCCTCCTTTGTGAAAACTACATATTATGTTAAAAGGAATGAATAAAACACAATGAAGAGTGAATGAATACTAGCAACCTATGTTAAAAGACATAAAACCACATTTATAATAGAGATGGTGGCGGTTTAGGAAGCTTTGCTATTTCCTGCTTTTGGTCACTTACCAGTAGCCCATAAATCCACCAGCCAATATCGGATTTATGTAAACCTGTGTTAGTTAACTCTGTATTGCTTGGGCGAACTAACTGGGCAATATCATATACTCTCTACAAAAGGAAAGACACAACTTTCTGCTTCCTCTGATTAGCTGTGTTTATTGCTTGTGTAAAAATCTTCCTAGGACCCTGTACTGGAAAAGAGCCCCACTACCTGATACACGCATCTGAAAACATAATTCCAGCCCTGAAAATTTAATTCAAGTTAAGTATATTCAGAGGATCACCAATAACATCCTACCATTAAGGAGACTGCTGGCCTAGCCATGCTCCATTCCAATCACTAGAGCAACTGTAAGTAAATTATCACAGAAAGTGCTTACAGGGCCTTGAGTGATTTAATAGAGGAAAAAGCAGTAAGTCAGAATAATATAAGGAGCATGCACATAAGTCCACTTTCTTTGAATCTGGTTGGCACTTAGGTTTACAGACCCTTGGCTTTTAGAAGGTGGGTTTGGATAGCAAGTGCAGCTCTCACTTCAGAACAACCCTAATTCTGCCAGTCATGATCTGGTGGACATAATAGAGGAGCACCCCTGGAATTCCTAGTTGTTCCCAGTCCATGAAGAAAACATGCACTGAGGTGGGCTTCAGAAGGATTGAAATGATTGTAAAGGCACAGTAGGTTGATGCAAAAATCAGTTTATTTTAATCTGGTTTTAAATCATAATTGTACTCCTACAGCAGTGTTGTTTGGATGACTAAAAGGCACATTTCTGCAGCATGAGACGTTCTCATTTTTGCAAAATACTCTATTTGATGTGACTTTACTGGATTTAAAAACATTATTTGGGTGTCACTGACAATATGGGGTTTTGCATATTTTGTTTTAAAGCTGAAGTTACTGTCTCATTTTCTCTCTTGGTTAAAGTCATCTATTTCACTTAAGCATACACGAATGTTTCCTTCTCAATTAGGTGCAGAAGCTAACCATGAAATTCTGATAGGTTGAGCCCCACCAAGAGCCTATGGAGTCCATGTCACTGCACTGCAGACACCATACTAGAGGGGGTGAGCTCTTCAGGGATGGTTACAGGTGCACATCTGAGCAGAGACACTGTTCCCTTCTGGTCTACTGGACTTGATGAAAACAAACAATTGAAGAAGGCTAGTGCAATAAAATATTTTAAGACTATCCCTACTACAAAGTTAAAGGAGACTAAAAGGAGGAGAACCCAACACCTGCAGTGTGTAGGGCAGGGTCCAACAGCACTCAGGCTTTTCCTCTGAGCAGCTCATTCATCCTGATGGCCACGGTGGTTTCTTGGACACCCTCTGTGATGTCTATCCCACCCTAGTCACAGGCCTTGACAAGCAATAACCTGACACACAGCACTCTCAGAAGAGTTGTAGCTCTGGAGGTGCTGAATGTGTGAACCAGCCCTCTCCCCTGGAGAGCTTTCCCAGGCTCTGCTGATGGGGATTGCCCAGCTGCCAGCTCCAGCAAGGAAGGTGAGGCATGCCTCATGCCCTTTCTCATCCACCAGCACCTGAGCGTGTAGGAAGGTTGGTCAACACCCCTACTCCCCCATGGTGTTTCTTAAACTACTTTACACATACTTGCATTCACATGACATGTAATGTAATTTAGGGACCTAGAATGTAATTTAGCGCTGAATTCATAATCCCTAGGGAAAAGCAGCAGCCCAGAAACTCAGCAGAGTGTGGGTCTCACTGCTTCAGACATACTCCTCACAGACAAATGACCTTCGCCATATTCTGTCCAATAAAAAAAGAATGGTAATACAACTTCTCACTTTATCTTTAAAAAGAGTCAGTTTAATCTGATCTGGCAGGAAAAAGGACTTACTTTCAATCATACAGTGAACACTGCTGCAGGGCAGACTGACCCAGGTGATTTGTCTGTATATTCCTGTATCTTAACTTACCACAGTTTCTTCTAAAGCTTAATCTTCAGGCTGATCTGGGTAATCCTTAGTTTGAGCCTAATCACAACCTTCTCATAACGTTTGTTAGCCTCATAAGCACATTTCTATTACCTCAACTCAGGTTTAGCAGGTCTTTTTTCCTTCCCTGGAAAAAACATACAAACTCAGTTGTTCCAGAACATGAACATTTATTTTTCTGCGAATGTTTAGCCTGTGTTACGTTAGCAATTGAACTTTCCCTCAGCAATAAAACCATAATAAATGTTCAGTTTCCATTGAACTAAAGGAAAATCAGAGTAGAGTCTGCTCAACTTCCTTTGCCTGTGAACTAATGAACACAGACCGTAAATGACTGTCTGCAAGATCTAGTTATCTGTCTCTGCAAAAGGAATATACACTGCAGGAGAAAATGAGATTGCAGGAAAGAGGGAAGCTGGAGGATTAATAATTACAGGAAAGGAAACTCATTTAGGGGCCTAACATGATCATTACGTAAGTAACCTTTGTTCAAGACCGTTCAGATGATAAAGCAGTATAAACTCAGAATCAGCTAATGACTTGCTTGAAATGCTTTAGATCCTGAAGTGGGTTTTTTTTTTAGCATGAGCCTTGACCAAACCTAGATCAAGAAGAGTTATTGTAAACCGATTATTATTACATGTGTTCTGTACACATGTGGAGTGCTCTCCTTTCCCCAGGAAGGAAAAAGGCTCTGGTCTTGCTGAGAAGGTTTGTCTTTAGAGGGCATGTCTGAATTCTTGTAAGTCTCCTTATTTTTGCCACACATTTTCAGTGTAACAGCACCGGCGGGGCAGCAGCAGCCTGGCTCACTCCTCCAGTGACGAGTGAGTCTCAGCTAGTTCTGCACTTGAGGGAGACTTCTCCAGTTAAGGCGAGTAAAGACAAGCAGGAAGGAATGGCAGCCACCTTTTAAAAGCCGCCTTTTCACAGTCGACTAGCAACACGCAGAGGCCTTAGGCCAGAACGGCCATTTCAAACCTTAGCCATAATCCACATTCTCTCCCACCTACCTCAGGCATTTGATTTGCTTCTCTGTCCCAGGGGGTGGATGGGTGTCAGGCTGTCTATTTTCTGCTAGATGGCAGCAAAGCCAAAAAACCTGTGGCTGCCAGTTGATCTTGTCATCAATGAATAGATAGATGCTCATGGTTTTCCTGTTCTTCCTTCCTGGTAATACTTCCTGGTAAAGGAAAGTAGCCTCATCCAGTTTTTCATGGTCCATTTCATGCCATGCCAAACAACAGCTGTTGTTGTCCATATCTCCACATATCCTTCCCTTCTTCGTGGTGGAAATGAACTCATTCAACCCCAGTACAGAAGAACAGAAGAACACAGGGAAATGCAGGCGTGGACAATAAGTGTACACTAGTTTATCATTAGCACAGGGACCGTTCATCAACATACAAATCAGAGCTATGTTGAACTACTCTAAGAGTTGACAGCCCCTGCTTATTTCTATGGCACCGCAGTTCCTGTTGCCAGAAAGACAAAAGGAAGATGTTATCAACCAACTTGGCACAAAGTCTGATTTCATTTTCATTGGTGGAAATCTGAGGTTCAGCAATATAGATGATTTCTAGTCAGGCATTTATGAGCATTCACAGTTTTTCAATAGCTCTCATCAAGACTTCTATTGCTTCACTGTGCTAGAGAGATCTCCTGTAGCATATTATACTACAGCATAAGAAGCAGAGGTGCATCACTCGGGTATATTCATCTGGGAGCACAGAAAAGACATTTACGACAATACCTGCCAATGTCTTCCAGAGATTCGGCACAAATAAACTCATGAATTTCAATCTTATTTCATTTTAATGGCACCCCCAGGACCATGTAGGATTCTGCTGTTTGACTGCAAAATGAGGTACTCTAGATTATATAAATAGAGGAATGACTGAAGAAAAATCACTCTGTAGTTGCTTGGAGTGACAAATCATACTGGTGCATGCAAAAAAATCTCATCTCTAGTTGAAATTTTTGTAAAACCGAACATGATCTGTCCCTTAATTGCTATAAAAGTTTAGGCACTCAGAGAGAGTGAACAGGCAGTGACCGTGTAGAATTATATAAAGACACTTAGTAGCAGATAACTTAGTAGCAGATAACAGCTATGTGTAAAGACTGATGTGAATGATGCATTTATTTAAGAGATGGTTACTGCAGCCCCTAACTGGTGAGCAGGATGCAAAGGGTAAGATGCCCTCTTAATCTCATAAACTTCAGAGTCATTAAAGTAATAACTTTGTAAACATTAACTAATGAATCTTCACTACATATCTGAGAGGAAGACATTTTATAGATGAGGATGCACACGAAGAGATGCCATGATTTATTGAAGGTAACAGACACAGTCAACATTAACAAAGGTTAGTACACAGTGTTTATTAGACCACATTCACATTGGGAACAGTGTCTTCAATATTTAATTAAAAAATACACTGCACACCCTTCTCATCCAAAGCAGAACAGTACTGCACCTGAGACAAATGTCCTGTCCAGAAACAGAATGACATTGTGCAGGGTCGTCTCCTCTACCTCTTGTCAAATATGCCACACTGCTTGGTTTATTCCCCTATGTCTGCTGGGTTTATTCCCCTAGTGTGTAATATAAAGAGACATTATAGTACAGTGAAATTACCTACACAGTCTTCCACAACTTGACTTATTTTTAATGACTACTTTATATAATGAGTACTTCATACAAAATACAATGATTGCTTGAGAAAAATTGCTTTCACAGATCTGGCTAGTTTCTCAGGTGCTGTGGCTAACCATCCTAATGCAGTTGTAGCTGAAGGAATTGGTAAAAACATTAAAATTATATGCCTGCTCATTGAATTTACAGTTGGAACCAGCTCCATGTTTACAGGGTGATAAATTCACAGGGCAAAATTCATGGGAAGGCCTGATACCAAGGAGAAAATCAACTGCACCAGCCAAAGAGATGAGTGCTCTTAGTTCGCTGCAACCACTCACCACCACTCTCTCCTGCTCCTCAGGAGAGCATCTCCTTAATCCCTTCTTTTAGTCTAGACAGCTCCATTCCTAGCTATTGGCCAACTCAGCTCACATGGACCAGTCTAAGGAGTAGGACATGAGATGCCCCAGTAGTAGAACTGAGCAAATAGGAGCTTTTGGCAGCCCAGTAGAAAAAAAAATAGAAAGAAAAAAAAAAAAGAAAAAGGTGCAGGAGCAGACAATGGCCTCTTTCCGTGTTGCATCTGTCTGCGATGCATGTTTTTTTGCACACTTGGACATCACATCAATGTCACTTACACCTTCAGTGATCAGCTAAGAGGGATGCTTCAGTCCCACTCCCACTCCGTTGTAGCATCAGTTCAACTGTGCCTGTAATCCTGTAATCCCTCTACAAAAGGGCCAGAAGATGAGGAGAAAGCAAGAAACATTACACAGGGTGGTGTGTCAGAGCACCTCAGTCATGGCAGACATTCCCATATTTCATCTTAAAGCTAGGTACAGCCCACTGGCACATTTTACTGCAGCTTCAGCTCCTTGATGAGAGCTTGGCAAGCAGATGAAGGCCATCTAGGGTAACATATGGGAGTTTAACCTGCACCTCTTCTGTGATTGGCATACTTGCAGCACTGCTCAGTTTTTAATTTCCTTTATTCAGGAGCTCCATCTCAATGTTGCCTTTGAAATCTATCACTGATGTATTTACCTCATAGCACCTTTACATTGTTAATTCACCCCTGAAGGAAAAGAAGAATGTCCATCCTATTTTACTTCATCATTTCACTTTTCGAAAATTTTCCTTTCCTGTCTATGGTTGAAACTGGTTTTGTTTCATTTTTATTAGATTTTCTTATCTTGCTTTTGCTGTATGCTAGACTGCAGCCTGCTTTCTTCCACCTGTAGTTAAGGTAGTTAGAGACTTAAAGGCAGAAATCAGTTTGAACACTGGCAAAATAGTACAGGGATAACTGAAACAAGAGAAATCTATATGCCTACCTGGAACATCTGTAAACCATAAGGTAGTTTAGTTATAGTAAATTTTCCTTCTTTTCCCCTCCCAGAATATGTTCCAACCTGTTCACTTTTTGGTGTTTGTTGAACTATAGTAGGAAAAAAACCCTGGAGATTTATGCCAAGAGAAAAAATTTTTGTTTCAGGCAAGAAGAATTTTATGTCTCTTCATAGTAAAGCAACATTATTTCATTTCTTACCAGATGTCCTTTCTTTCCATTAACTTCTGCACGTTCTGCCTCAGGTGTATGATTAATAAAGGGCCAAAGTTGGATGAGTTTATTTATCCAAATAATCGTATTAGGAACAGTGGGGGATCCAAAGGCTGGTAAGGAAAACAAGGCACTTGTTAAAATGTTTGGACCAAGTAAGAGAAAATGAGTCCCATCTGTTTTTTCTATATTCTTGTGGCAGAATGAATAGCTATGCAGGAAAATACATTTCTGGTGTATTTTAAATTCATCAGGGTAAAGTAAGAGGCCATTTTCAGACAGTAGGAAAAAAAGAAAAGATTTCTGGAAATGAATACTGTACCAGATGCCTAGTTTTTAACAGTAGGGCATGGAGATTCAGTTTGACAAAGTCACTGCTTAGCAGTAGGTGTGCAACACTTGAAAAATGGAGTTCACTTTTTCTGTGCAGTTTTTAATCATCTGTTATTATAGATACCAGCACAGTGGCCAATTGTGTCTCCTAAATATGTTGAATTATATTTATTAGTGTTTCACCTCAGACATTGCAAGTTGGGAATGAAGGGAATGCCTGGGAATGAAGAGAGCTGCCCAGCTTGCAGAAGAGAAAGCGATGGAGAGCCGAGGGACATTCGTAATTTGGGAATTACTTCAGAACAGGATCAGTCACTGCTCAGTCTAATTGATTTATTTTGTCCAGTTTCTGAGCAATTCCATAAATAGAATATTATTTCCTATGTATACATTTCTACTAAGAAAAAAAAAACAAACAGTAAAATGCCAAAAGAAGAAAACAATTGCCAAGCCTCCCGTCCAAACCACTGAAGCATTACAGATTCTATTACAGTTTATAACAATTGGGATTAGAAATGCCACAGAATACCCTCCTGCAATCCTTTTACAGGCAAATCTTCTGGGCTCTTCCAAAGCAGTGACTGCCAGATTAGGCCCATAGTATTGATTTCCAAGGACACATTTCACAGAAACATAGAAAGATTTGGGTTGGAAGGGACCTTAAACATCAGTCTAGTTCCAACCCTCCTGCCACAGGCCGGAACAGGTTGCTCCCAGCCCTGTCCAACCTGGCCTTGAACACTGCCAGGGATGGGGCAGCCACAGCTTTGCTGGGCAACCTGTGCCAGGGCCTCACCACCTAATTTCTCCCTAATATCTGATCTAAATCTACCCTCTTGCAGTTTAAGCCATTCCCCTTAACTATCACTACATGCCCTTATAAAAAGTGTTTCCAGTTTTCCTGTAGGTCCCCTTTAGGCACTGGAAGCTGCTCTAACCTCTCCCCGGAGCTTTCTCTTCTCCAGGCTGAACAACCCCAACTCTCTCAGCCTGTCCTCACAGGAGAGGTGTTCCAGTCTCTGAGCATCTTTGTGATGGTATTCAAAGTCCCTATCACTTTGAATAGACCCTTCATTTTGGATCAATATCTCATCTAATGGGTAAGGAGGGCAGGACAATCTATTTCTTTTTTTCAAAATATTGGTTTACTGCAGCTAACAGACCCATAAGTTTCCAAACCATTTTCCAGAGCCAGCATGAGCTGCCAGCATCCAAACAGAAGCTTTGTGCTACATCTTTCTGGTTTCTTTCTCTTTCATATTTGATAGCTTCTAAGCTATTAATCTGTTTCACCTTTCTGACATGTATAAACTACCCGTGTACCTTGTCCCACAAAATGTGACCCACTAATACTGTTGGTAGGTAATGGTAAGGGACAGGGGCTGCAAGGCACTTGATCCCCGCTGTCCCATAGATGCTCAGGCTGTGCCAACATCTCCTTGGAGACTGGAGCAGCTGAGCAGGCACAGAGGTCCTGGACCCCACTGTTCATGTTGCGTGATGTGTGGTAGTGCCGCACCACGTGTGGGCATCACACGTGTGTGGGTGTGAAGCTGATGCCTTCTAGATCCTGCCAGGTCCCCTGGAAACGGGACTTCTCAATCTGACCAGACACAGATCCAATCTCCAGGCAGGCTGCTGGCCGTTACTCAGGCTCAGTGCTGGTGCAGTTGTGGCCCCTCCAATTAATTTTCTTTGGCATCTCCTGCACAGCAAGCAAAAAGTAAAACACATGGAGAACTCCAGCCCTGAAATACTCCTGTGTGCTGGGGCATTAGCACGCTACTCACTTGATGTAAAACCTTTGATTGGCTTGCAATAAGTTTCCACAAACCAGCACCGAGCAAAAACTCCTCAACACGCCTGCTCGCCTCTGCAGATGTTTCCTTCCTGCACGCAGGCACATGGGTGTCCTTGGGAAGTAAACCATGCTCCGTTCTTCTTTGGAGAAACAAGATAACTATCTATTTATGAAAACATAAAAATGCACTTCAAAGGAAACACTTGGTTACACAGTCGCTGTTGATGCTGTAATCCTACCAGGAAAGGACCCCCATGCTAGCCCCGGCTGGGTCAGCCCTGCTCTGGCTGCTGCAGGCTGCACAGCTGCTCTGCATCTCTTGTGTTGTACAGCCAAAAGGTCAAATGCTGCAGCGGGAAGCTCCACTGGGCAGTTACAGCCTTCCCCATCACTCCACAGCCTGGCTCCAGATGATTTCCAGTGAGATGGAGTCCACTCTGTTGGAGGCCAGGCTTACACAGCTATCCAAGTCATTCCTGATTAATCGGATGCTTTGAGCCCCTAGGGGCTTTGGATCCCTCGGGAACATGTGGAATGTTTCACTGCAAAATGATATAAATACAATATACTGAAAGGTGAAAAATGAGTTAATTCAAGTAAGCACTCGGGATTTTCCACTTTTTCAAAATACGCCTTTTTCGTTTACACAAATGGATAAGGTATCCAACAGATGCACAATGAAAGGAAGAAGGATTTCCTACACTTAGAGATACTTTTATACAGACATGCAGTTTACACTTTGAAACAACGAAAGAAGGAAACTAACACTCAGCATGTGTTCGCAACTTCAAACAAGTAGGTAGCTGTATGAAACAAAAGCTGAATGTGTATTTCGACATCTGAACAGGAAAGGCAGCATCTTTTGTGGGTACCAATGTCTTTATTTCATAGGAAATATGAAACTCCTGAGGTTTGGGATGTGTTTTCCAGGCTCATAGCAGGAAAGAGGATTTCCAGGATGCAGACAACCTTCTTTAACACATCAGGAGTCACAGCACGGTCCAGCCCTGGCTTAGGGAGGGTGGACAATAGAGGAAGATGGGCATTTTCTGATGGTACCTGAGGCAAGCTAAAAGAAAACAACTGCCACCTGGAATAATCTCTGTCGACTGGGGTCTTTGGTACTGCTTTTAAGTGCCTGCAGAGGTAGGAATCCAGTTTTAAAAAACCTTTCCTGATGTCAGAGCTAAAACTTGTCTCTGTAGTGCCACTTTCTCTTTCCATCTGTACACTGGCAATAGATATCCCTACTAAAGCATGGCAGAACTAACGTGCACAGAAAAAATCCTGGTGAGCATGGGAAATGGAAGGGGAGACATCACTGCGTGTCTTGGAACAGGGGAAGACAAAAGAAAATGACGTGCCATTGTTCAGAAAAAGTGTTTTGAGATGTTTTACCTAGTGCTGAGAAAAAACATGGTTGAATGAGTCCTTCTCAAACACAGCAGCTGAGGTCTAGAAGGAGCCCAGATGAGCTCCTGGTAAAGAAATATTTAGCAGGAGGCAATCCACCAGGGCTAAGGAAAGGCTAAAAGCTCAACACAGTTAATGTGCAGCAGCACCTGCATGCAAAATGGTGACCTGAATGTTGTTACCCTAATCATCTCATACCCCTTCTGGAAGACCACACTTAACAGGAGGCACAGGCTCAGGGAACAGCCCATCAGCTCCTGCTTGATTGCCTCTCCAAAGGGATTGGATCATAGAATCATAGAACTCAGGGGGCTGAAGGAAGGCATAAGTAAAAGAGTGAGGTAGGGAAACAAGAACAATTCGGTGTTATCAGATCTCTACATCAGGTTTCCTTCCACCTAGATTTATGTTTTGGAGTTTCAAACAGCTAGCCATGGAGTCAGAGTTCTTGTACATGTCTGTACAAAGAAGCTCATGGAAACCTTGGAACTCTGTCCGCTCAATATGCGCAGACAAAGGCAACAAAACATACCTGCTCTCACAACAGGTCTGATGCCTCCAAGAAGGAAAGAGAAGGAAGAAACGGAGGGAGGACAGCTGCAGCATATTGACAGTGTTTAGCTGTTGTGCTGGCTCACTTGTGGAACTACTTCTCAAGATCAGACCTTACCATTTTGGTTTATCTGTTGTCAGTTAGTTTACAGCAGAGTCACTGAGGTTAATGACTCTTTTGTGTCCTCTGTGGTACCCTTTAGGCTGTCTGGGTAGTGTGCATCAGTAATGTGTCAGCCCTGGGCTGACTCATCACACCAAATCATTCAGCCAACAGAATTAACCACAACTTGCAAGCTTAACATAGACAAAATATCTAGATCCTCACTTTCAGGCTGATAAACAAAAAGAAAGTTTTGAAGTGCCTACATTAATCACCCAAGGCTTCCTTAGCATCCAGAGAGATACAGGCACCCTGAAAGAGTAATTCAGGTTGTAGGAGTGCTAAATTGCATTCCAGAGTTCCTTCTCTACAGGAATAAGAGAGCTTTAGACAATAAGACTCTTAATTTAGGTGCCTCATTAAGTGTCTGTGATGTGACGGGATGAATCTGGGTGAAAGGGTTCATGCCACTGCAACAACAGAACCCTGGGAGGGTTGCTGCTGAGTTTTTACTTGGAAAAAGGCTAGCTCATCAGTTTCCCACGAGCCTTTGATCTCATCCCAGTGGCTCTGCTCAAGTCACTAATCCTCAAACCAGAAAGCACTCCCTTTTCAATTTAGAAAGAGAGTGGGTGTACAGATGAGTTCACCGAGAGGGATTGGGGAAACCAGAGCAAGATGGAGAACGTAATTTCAAAACCCTGTCTTCAGCAAGGAATGCTCTTCTTTCTCCTCTTACATGATTCACAGGAAAATATCAGACTTTCTGCTATTGGTCTAAAGGCCAAATGTTTAACCAGGCATGCTATCCTCTTGCCTGAGTTCAGCTGCAATACGAAGTGCATTTTAAGAAATCATTGCTTTTATTAACTGCAGTTCTATAGGCCAGTAATGAAAACAAGAAATGACTATTATCCTGTCCCTCCCAGATATCAAGATTCATAAGAGCACCACTTTACTAAGCTATAAAGCAAATAGTTTTAAGCCACCAGAAATACCCAGGGTAGGAATGTAATTGACCAAACTCCCAACTTTCACACACCACGTTCAGAACCTTCTGCCTACCTTAGGATATCATGGTAAGTGTTCTTGCCTGGGGAAGGAGATGGCTCTATATGGAAAATTACTGTCTCAAGTTCACACCGAGATATATAGATCAGGGGAATCTTTCATACGTATTTTCTGGGAAAAAATAAACATTAAATTATTCAGTGACTAAGCTGCTGTTGAAATTGAAGCTATAGCATCATGGAAATATAGGTTGGAGTATACCTTGAGAGGTAATCCACTCCAATCTCCTGCTCAAAGCAGGGCTGTTGCCATCCCAAGGCTCTTCGTAGTGGAGAGCTACATTAGGTCTTCCTAATATAGTCAAATGTATGGCTAGCCTTACTTGCAGTAAGAGTGCCCTGTCAGCACCCATCCACCATAAACACCAAGGGCTTTTTTAACAGGATTACCACTAGCCAGTTACTTCCCAGCCTGTGCTGATGCATGGGGCTATTCTGCCGCTAGTGCAAAAGTTTGCATTTCTCCTTGTTAAACCTTTCAAGCTCTTCAGGCTGGCCTAGTCTTCATGCTCAGCAAAGGTCTTTTGGATTGAAGGTCTGCCACTCATCTTGTCAGCTGCTTATTCGAATTAACTATCTTCTATAAAGTTGCTGGAGGTTCATTCTATGATATCAGTCAGGTTGTTGATGAAAATGTTAAACACCCCCTGGAGTACTCCTCTCATAAATGACCACCACCCAGATGTGAGCCACCCTTTGAGCTCAGAGGTTCACCTGCACGAAGTTAACAGAATACATCATAATAAGACATTTCAGTTGTTTATTCATTTTTGTTTCCTTCTGGTGGTGCAGAATTAGGCCTCCTATACCATATTAAATCACATTCTTGAAAGGATATGTGTAAGAATGTATGCATTTACTTGCAATGCATACAATAAAAAAAGACCTCCGGTGTAAAGAACTCTGGAGTAAAGAGCAAGAACTTACCCTCTCTTGGGGGGGGGGGGGGGGGGAGCAGAGAGAAGGGCATAATCATATAATCATCCAGACCTAGTGTGCAAAGACTTGATGTGATTGTAAACCAACAACAACCTCAGGGAGGTTGTTATGTCACAGAACAGAGTTTTACCCACACCTGAAAGTATCAGTGTCCTGGCAGTGTCAATGTCCTTCTGTCTAGGTAGTTCAGTCTTTCATTTCCCTATAATCTGTAAAGATATAAAATGCTTTTTGCATATGTGTGTGTGTGAGCTTCTCAAATAAAGGTCTGGCAAGACTTACTCTGCCTTGTCATCCTCCTTCTTCCCAAAAGCCTATGCTTTAGCCAGAAAAATGACTGAGTATAACAGAATTAAGGGCTCTGCCTCTGTTCCTTTCTACTCAAGTGGTTGCTTTTTCATTAAGAATAAACTCTCTGTCCTGCTTGTATCCTGCACCTCAGGTTGGGAAAATTAGAATCCCATTACCCCTGGAAGCAGGGTCTCCAGCAGCCTTAACAGATTTTCAGATCCTCTTCCTGTCTCTTAAATCACTTCCAGTGCCTTCAACAGAGCTGTGTTTGTTGGCCTCCTTCCTTATCTTACATACACACACACAGTTTCTGTAATTCCTTTCAAATGGACTTTTGAGGTTTTCTTCAGAGCTTTGGGTAACAAGTTATCCATTAACAAGTTATCCATTAACACTCTTCATTGAGGTCTAAGTGCCCAATGGTTATACTTAGCGCCAGTTCTCCAGCCTCTCTGCCTAACCGGGATGTTTATTTTCCATAAGACTCTTGCAAGTTTAATCTCCTCACTGGAATTTGCATTTGTCTAGTGAACGTAAATTCCGTTCCACTGGCACCCTAGTGCTTCTAACAAGGCAAGCTATTGTTACGGGGTGTCTAGTTCCCAAGCAAAGCCAAAAACTCATCTATCTAAGACCCCTTTGAATTCTGCACTCTGCTGGCTCTGGGAACATATTGGTGTGGGTGCATTTTGCAGGATCTTGAGGGTGCTCAGTGTGAAGCAATTGTCAGGACCAGTTAGCTGAGCCTGCTTGAACCAGCTCGTCATGCTTTTTCCAAAGTGGCTGTTTAGCAAAATTTACTGCTCTTAGCAGGATTTCTATAAGGATTCATCAATAATGGGGATTAGCCCTCATTTGAGCTCTCGGAGGCCAGGCTCTGGTGCAGCATATCCATGCAATTCCCAGTGCACAGGAGGAACCAGCACACCCACAGCCTGTCCTGGTTTGAAGGTGCAACCCACTCCACCAATAGGAACTGTGGATTTCTGGGGCTGTGCTCAGGGTAGCCACCATCCCCTGGCAGGCATATTATGCCCAATCCAGAGAGGATAATGCCACCTCGAAGGCCTCAGCTCTTCAGCTTGCACAGGAACAGCAGATGCTTCTGGTTCAATTCCCCAAGTAGATGCAAGAGCTGGAAAGGGAGTCTCTGTTGCTGTTATACTTTGTATATGCTGTGCTGGCAAAAACACTTTTTGTTAGCATGACTGCATCTCCACTATGGCTGCTGCTGGCACGGATCTGCTGTATTAAAACACATGCCTCTGCCTCAGCCAACATTCCTGTTGCAGCTAACATTTCTAGTGTGAGCCTAGCTGGAGCTCTCAGCCAGCTGTGATCATACACAACCAGCAGTGTCTGCCTGCTCTTTGGTGAATGGTGTGTCCTGCAGCGAGATGTTCTCAGTAATACTTACCCAAGCATGGAAATGCTTCTGAGTTTTTCCATCTTTCAGACTAAATAAGTTATGTCAGGATAACAGTAGATTTACATTCATTACATTGCTACCTTTCCCATGATTCCTGCCTCACCAGGAACTTTTCTGGGCCTCAGAGAGAATGGAAAGTTTGGAGGATAATTGTTTTTAAAGCAAAACCACTCCAAAATACTCATCTTCAGCCATACAATAGAGGTTTGGCACCATCCATCACAGTCTAGCCAGCTTCCAGCTGCTTCTGAGCATGCTTACAAGAAACAGCCATGCTGAGAGACAGCTACTGTCACATACAGCTGAGGAAAATGAAATACAGGGATAAGCTCTGCTTCACATGTCCCACTGGTTCCCCCACCATAAATTCTTCCAGAAAATGAATTAAAGTTTGCTGTGTCTTCAATTCTATATTTGGCTGCAATTCTTTGCGCTTACATATTCTGTAAGTGCCACAGGGAAGAAAAGTGTGATAAATTGTTGCATGTTATGTTGCAGCAAAGCTTTCTTCCCAACATGATAAAAATTACACTCACTTGAGCTTAATCAGCCTATCTCCTAGGGCTTGCATAACAAGAAACCTTCCTGAGGTTAAGCAAATGTTGTAACAAGATGCAACAGTGCATGTAGCGCAGTGACGGTTGTGCGCAGTCAGTGTGAACAAGTCCAGTTACTTTAAGTTTGAGGACACCCCTCTAAGGGATGTCCACCTCAGAGGACAAGAACGAAGAGGTACATCAATCAAACCACGGTAACCTTACAGCACACTCAGGCAGGGGTAGGGAAGGTTGAGGGCTATATGTGTTGGAAGATCTTTAGCTGCTCCACTAGTGCTGGCCAGGCCTGTAGGTCTTCTCCAAGTGGTAGGTCTTCTCCAATTCTGGTGGCAAGGCTTTACACCCAGAGCACAGGAGAGCAGCAAGAGCTGCTCTGGGGATTCAGCCTGAGCTGTGATTTGTGACAGTTTCTTGTCACTGCTGAAGGGCTACCACCAAGCTCACTGGGGCCACCAGACAAACTGTTGTACAAGCCCGTAGGAAGACCTCGTGTTGAAAAGGAAGCACAGGTGCTGAATGGCAGCAATGGCCAGGGAAAATGGAAGAGAGCCCATCCATTTAATGCTCAGGACGGAAGACAATAACCTACTTAAGACAATTTTCTTTACATGGCCAGGAATCTCTCAGCTTTCCTTTTTTTCTTTTATAGCCCCCTAGTCCACCTAATTCTGGCTGGGATTTATCTTTTTTCCACAAAACCTGGACATGTGGCCCATTGTACATGGAGCAGAGCTGTCAGGAGCATCTTTTTAATAGGCAAACAGACCTAAAGCCATGAAGAGAGCTGCTGCAGCGGTGACCAGCTTTCAGCTGGCTGCCTCCCAGAGAGGGATTTACAGTCCTTGACTATGCCAACACTGAAGGGTAAGAGGCAGAAATCTGAGCTAGCCAAAAGGAAATGCTTAAAGGAAGAGCGTAATATAACCTAACCTCCCCACACCTCCTGGGCTTCGATGTCCTACCACAGGCTCCCGGAGCTGGGCTGCCAGCCTGAGCCCCCCCACAGCCTACGCAGGTGTGCTCACCCCTCTCAGACACACAACTCACTGTGCCTCCTCTTTCCAAACCATGGCCAAATAACTCGTGCACCCAACTCTGACCTCCCTTCCATTTCTTCTGCACCTACTGCTCATGTTTGGTACCTTGTTCTTCCCTTCTTGGCATCATCCACCAGCAGCCAGTGCCCCAAGGTCTCCCTAATGCAGAGGTGCCTGTGGCTTGCTCAGCTGCAGCTAGGACCCTGGGCTACCTTGCCCTCCAGGAAAATTGGTTCTTATTCACCATTGTCTTCATATTGGTCATGCGGCAGAGCCTCAGCCACCAGGGCATCCCCAGCGCCAGCCTCCAGCACAGTTAAGGAAAGGGACAGGAGACATAGAAGACACAAGGGTGGGAGATACCTGAAAGGAGGCAGAGGAAACACATGGGAGGAGCCGCTCTGTGCCAGAGGAGGTACCTCATGAGAGGGATTGTGGCTGTGCATGAGCCACACCAGGGCAGGGACACCCCTGCCACCAGTGGACAGAGGGAACAAGTAAAAAGGGAAGAGCAGTTGAAACACACCCTTATGCACAGACCCAACATCCAGCACTGCCCATGCCCTCACTGGAGGAGCTGTCAGGGATGAGAGGGAAGGCTGGTGGAAACAGAGGGAGCTGAGGCTTGGGAGGTGTCTGGTTTAAGCTGAGGGAGGAAAGGTGTTTTCCTAACTGTTTGTTTAAGTGTCTTCTTTTCCTAAATATCCAAATCAGTAATTAAAGTTTTATGTTAATTTGACAAAAAATTAAATTAAGTAAAATTCCCCAAGTCAAGACTTTTTTGCCAATAACACTCAATGAAAACTACTTCTTTTATTAAACAGTAATTTGCTAGTCCCATCAGTCTATTTGGGATTCTCAAGATGAGAGACCATGGCCTGCGAACAACACTGCCCTTGTACTAAAGATAGGCTTGAAAAATACATGCAGGCCCTTTATATGCCTCAATTCTTCAAAAACTTCCTTTACCCCTTTTGCCTAGTTCTGTTCTCTGCAGATCTTTCAGTCTCTAAGTCCATAAATACTCTTCTTGAAATGTATAGTTCATTTTCTTCAATACTGCATATTGCCTCCATCTTGACAGCTTGATGCACATAGGCTGGAGTCAGGTAAGCCAGGTTTCATTTAGAGCAGCCTACACACACATGCACACATTCTCAGCAGCTAAAGTAGTAGGTCTTTTCCTATTCTTTTTTTTTCAAGGAAAATGCTACCCAGCTGTTGGACAGATCAAAACCCATCACCTCCAATGGACAACTTTGCACATTAAAGCTTGTCCACTCCTCCCATCCCCTCACTTGTTGCAGTGATGGAGGTACAGCCCACCTCACCAGCCAGGGAGGTATTTTAGTGAGTATGAAGGACAGTATCACCATACACGGCACTGCCTCATTTTATGCAGAATATGGGGAAATAGTTGTGCAAACCAGTTATGCATATGGAAACTATCATCCCCAAACCTTGGCTAGCTTCACTGGAACACAAAAAAGCTCATCGCCTCTCCAAGGACTATTTTCCTATAGTGTTTCAGCCTTTTCTTGCTCCCACTCCTTTCGACACTGAAGATGTTCAAAACAATCTATCACTTTCTTCTTTTTGTCCTTCAGATGAAGGGAGAATATTTTCCCTGTCTACAAGACTAGCTGCACTTTGTTACTTTTACACATTTACATGGAATTAATCCAGGGCAGAAACCTGGTCTGGAAATCTTCAGCTCAAAGGCTCAAAGTTTCAGCAGGCAATTAGCATCAGAAAATAGAGCTGATAAACAGGAACAGTTTGACTGTGATATTCCAAATATACATCCCAAGAATGAAGAACAAGGGGCAGAAGGACTCTGTTCCAGATCGAGCACAGATATCTATCCCAGTGGAGAACTGGGGGGAAAGGAAGCCTCTAGCGAATAGTGCCACTTCACTATGAATCTGAGCCTGGGGAAGGACTGTGCCTGCAATAGCTCTGGCAATCCTTATTTGGTGGATCTCAGGTACTTTTATGCCCTTTCATTTCTATCATTGGACCATTTGCCCTCTTCAGCATGCTTAGGGTATCTGAAGTAGGAAGTACTGGGTTTTTTCCCTTTTACCGGTAGAGGGCTCTAGGTCAGGGATACTGAGATAGGAGCCCTCAGAGGTATTTTGGTTCCTAATTCAAAGGAGAGTCAACAACTCAAGTGCACATAAAGGTTTGGGAACTAACCACCCTCTAAAGGCTGTGTTCCTATTCTGTGTCTGCAAATCGCGCTGGGTTTCCTGAGCCCTGGGCTTGTGCTTTGGCACCTGGAGATGCTTTCTTCTGTTAGGACAGCTGCTCCTGGATTCAGTGTGCTTTCTGGTTGAATAGGGGAGTCGGACCCCTGCACTTAAAACCTGGACAGACAGGTGCAGGGCATCCCTCCACTGCAGATTTCTGCCTTTGACACTTTGGCCGTGACCCCACATCAACTCCTCATCCACTGCAACACTAAATCTCTCCCAGTAATAGGCCAGGGGTAAGGACCTGACCACGCACGCTGCCCTCACAGACCTTCGATGGCAGGTGCCATCGTTCTTGCCTGAGCATACCCTCACACCACATGTAAAACTGGGCACTCACTCCTCAAACCTCCTTCTTTCTCCCTGTGAGCTCCAAGAACAGTGGGAAGAGCTGTACTTCACAGAGGGCTATTTCCCTCCCCTCAGACTTCTGCAACATCATGAAATGTCTTAAGCAACCACAGTTAGACCCAATGGCAGCAGGTTTTCAGAGAATTAGTTCAGGTGTTTTGGAGCTGAGCCCTTTGTGAATCTGCTTGAAACTCCACAGATTTATTCCTAATGCGGTTCCTGAGAATCGCACCTTCAACCTCCAAAGTATCAAAATGTGTCTTTTGTTAGAGGATTAAACTACTACTTAGATTCATTAGCAAAGGTAATTTTGGCCTAATTATCCTTCTAATTTCTATGTTATCCCTTGTAAGAATATGCCCTCAGAAATTAGTAAAATGGTTTATAATATATGCTAATCACCATAATCTGATTTGTCTTTAATTATACATGTAATAGGGAAGCAAATTGGAAGATGAAGGTATTCGGAAGGGCCAAAACATGTAAATCAGGAAAAAAACAGAATATTATCATTAAACAACAAAAAAAATTATGCTTTTCAGTATATGGAAGGATACTTGTTTCCTACAGCAGAAATGTCAGATTGTTTCACTTCTTTTACAGCTTCTTATTGTAGCCAAACTGATTCATAAATCTAGTGACAACTGAGGTTTTGGCCTTAAAACATCTGCCTGGCCTGAAATGGAACACCTATTACGAGGACAAAAATATGGGAAGCTTATTTGCAGAATAGAAGGCAAAGTATAAATAAAGTTGCAAATTATAACAGTGGTTTCCAAGTGAAATTTTATTAGCTTCAAAATTTCCTGCTTGCAGAAATCATGTCACTGAAGTCTCCTGAAGTTTCCTCTGTGTTTAAAAAACAGATTGGGCTCATGGATCTTTTAGCTGCTTTGCAGTATTTTTTCCCTTTCCATGGATTTAATGGACAATAACAGAAAAGCCAGCAATTTCCTGAGCATTTACTATTTCTGTTCTTGAAAAGTACATTTTTTATGAAGTACTGTCAAATTCTAGCCATGCTTTAAATGTTGCAGTGTAATGTGACTTTGCAAAGCACAGCGAGGGAGGGAGAAAAGAAATTACAGCTCTTCTAGAAAGTTGTCAGAAGGGAGTAATTTAAAAATATCTTATTACACAAAAGGACATAAACTAGCAAAAAATGAAGATACTATAGTTATCCATGGGGTTTTTTTTGCATAAATATTTGAAAGGATAAGCATTTTCTGGCTTGCTTGTTTTCTGGCTGTAGAAGGATTCAGATGTAGATTTGGCATTTGTCTGGATGAAAACCAGTTTTTTGTTTCATCATGGGTTTTATTATGGGTTTTTGGTTGAGTGGGGGTTTTTTTTCCTATTATTAGACTACAGATGACAAATAGCAATATGTAATTGCACCTTGACCACTCCAGTTCAATAAGTACCTCACTGAATGCTTGTCCTCAGTGGCAGAGTCTACTAAGAGGCTGCAGTGCAAAGAGGGGAAGCTGATGCACATGCTCTGCCCCTCTCAACCCAGCGTTTGCCAGAGCTTCTCTGACAGTCCTACTTGTGCTGTCTTTACTTCGTGCCTGACCCTGCAATTCCATCTATAATGGATTTTCCAAGGCCAGGTTGGACGGGGCTTTGGGCAACCTGGTCCAGTGGAAGGTGTCCCTGCCTGTGGCAGGGAGGTTAGAACTGGGTGATCTTTAAGGTCCCTTCCAACCCAAACCGTTCTATGATTCCATTATTCTATGATTCTATTAAAAAAGACAAGTTGCTAACATTTGCACCAGTTTTCAAACATTCAGTTTAGGTTGGCTGGCCCCATGAGTAAGCTGCACATCTTTGATCAAGTATGTGGAGAGCACCCACACCAGATTTTCAGGTATTTTAGGAAACTTGAGTTATCATTTAACTGAATGTTCAAGTGCATGGTGAAATCCAGAACATCTGTCTGGGCAGAAGCTTTCAGAAACCAGAGAAACACTCTGGTTCTTCAGCTCTAGCCCATAAACCAGCTTGTGTAACTTCACACAGAAGGAAAACTGCTGTCCCAGGAAAAGCACACTGTCCTCTCTTTGTACAGCATGCTGCTATACCTGGTCATATTCTCATCCATATTAAAATTAGGCCAACACATCCCCTCAATGTGTCAGTGCTTGTGTACAAGCCATTTTCTTCCTACAAAAGTTCTCGAGGAAGTTTCATTGAATAACAATCTGCAGGTTATTTTTCAGCAAAAATACAACAGTATCCAATATTGTTCAGAGTACATTTAAATTATAAGAAAGAGACTCAAACATTTAAAATACCTCTTTGGTACCTTCATTCTGACATATTGCTGGATAGAGTGGTGGCTGCACCAAAGCCAGGAGATGGAGCGGGCACCTTAGAGCAGAGCACAGCAAAACCCCCTTACCTACATAACCATCAAGTACAATGTGTGATGTAAAGAATCTCTCATTTACACTATCCTTTGGCATTAAAACACAAAAATATAATAGCTGATATTTTTATGTTGAAATTAGAAGTCTTGTACTGAAGGCTATTACAGATCTTCAGTCAGTTGCACTTCATTGTGTGGCTTTATGTCAGCAATGGATTTGGCCTAATTGAATATCGTGCACATTTCCCAATTTAGGCAGTATAAGGACATCTCCTAATTAGGCAACTTAAAGCATCAACAATTACACTTTTTAATGACTTACGTGTACATGAGGGGAGATCTCAGCCTTTCAGCAACCAGCAGGTGGGATCCCAGCACAGCTAGGACTGGGATGCCATAATGTCTGTTAATCTTCTTAAGAGAACTAACCACGCAGCGGGATGTGCCTTAAAGCTTGCTCTTAATTTTTTGATATATTTTATTAAATAGGGAATTAGGGAACCAGAGCACATTCATGCATTTGTTACTCCTCTGCCAATAGGACAAAACCAGGCCAGCTATGCAGAATAAATTAAACATAAGCCAGTTGAAATATTAATTTAAAGTAACGTTCTGTATAGACACAGATCTTTCATGATGACAAAACATTCAAAAGATATTCTAATTGTCAGTGAATTTGCAATATTTCCTGGACAATTTGACGAATTAACTTTCCCATGAGGTATTGCAAATTGCATTTTTGTAATCCATCCACTAGCCTTGTTTGGTTGGTAACTGAAGTCATCTGGCATTGATTACTGCTAGTGCAACTTTATACGGCAACAAATTTAAGCAAAAACAACCTCTATCTTTTAAAACGACTCACAATAATGAAAAAGTATTGCTACAATTGGGAAGCTTTCAGCACAGCCTTACAAATAGCCTGCAACTTTCTGAACGCTTACAGCCATCAAACAACATAGAATCATAGAATCATAGAACGGTTTGGGTTGGAAAGGACCTTAAGATCATCTAGTTCCAACCCCCCTTCTATGGGCAGGGTTGCCTCACACTAGACCATGAGCAGCACCATCCAAGCCTGAAGAGGTGGGGTTTTTTTCAACAAGCATATCACTTTATTTAGCATGCCCCAACACAAAGAGATGATCTCAGTAGACCAGTGCAAGTCTCCACAGACCACAGTGGGTCTTGAATCAGGCCTTTACATGGGAAGGGGTTGGTGCAGATGTAATCTGTCTACCAAAGATGCCACGAGCTAGAAGATAACTTCTGTACTGTTTAAAGAAGAGTCAAATGGGAAAGGTAATCACCCATCCCTTGTGGGCTTCATTTGACCTTCATCTAACATTTTTTCATGGATGTATAACTGAGCAAGCCCAAATGTGGCCACACACCGTAAATTATGAAAATACCCATAGAAAAGATACGGTGTGCTGAAGAATGATATGAACAAATCTGGATGACATTTAACATAAGAGTTAATGGTCATATTGTTCTTGGGGTTTATTGAAAATTACCAGGCAGGATCTGGAAAATATGCACTGTTGGGAATTTGTTCAGAGTTTTTATCAAAGCTTCTTTGCAATTAGTGGCAAATTACTGTTCATTTCTCTGGAATTCCTTGAAATAAGATCACTCTGATTTCAGCCCGATACTATTCATGGCCTCGCAATCTGCAGCTCCATGGGAAACATATTCTAATAATAAATGTAACAGCAAGTATTTGTGTGGCAAGCAGCAGTGGTAAAACATTAGCACCATTCAATAGCATTTTCACTGTTAAGGGGCTTAACTTGCCAACCTTAATCTTTACAGCTCCCTGTGAGGTGCGTGTGTGATCAGTTTATCTCATCTCCGTAAATGCAGTGGTAGGAGTGGCTAATCTCTGCATCCCAAGGCTGGAAGGTCACATGCTGATAAACCCAGCGTTGGCATCCCAGGGTCCCACAGCTCACTCTGTCATCTCAGACGTTGGCTTAGCTGATGGAGGTGCTGTTCAAATATGCTGTTTTTTCTTGTTCAAGTACTTCACAGCCTGTGAGTTAATTATTACCCCATTTTTTCTGGCCAGAGTGAAGGCACACACAAGGGAGTTGCTTGCCTGAGACCAGGGTGCGGGAGCTGAACCAGGAGCCAGGAGTTTAGAAAGCCTGTTGGCCTCATCCTCCCAGTGCTTGCAAACATCCCAGCCTCTGGGCTGCTTCTCCATTGCACCTCAGAAAGGGGAAATCTTTGACTTTCCAAGACTGATTTTTTCCTGGTGGTCACCTGAAGTCCCCAGTGGAGCTGGAGGTATAGGGTCTGGCTGGTGCAGCCTGGACAGGCTACAGAGGGTGAAGGTCCTCACTGGAGATGTGGTGGACGGTAGCTCCTTGCTCTTTCCTTCCCGCCACAGTTGCTGTCAAGAATTGCAGGTAAAAGTGTGGAGGAAGGAATGCAGAGAGAGCTAGCTAGCCTTTTACCCTAAGGGAAGATTTCCATCTGACTGTCATCATTGCCTGTGCCACTCTCTTCTTTCCAAGGGGACAGCGCAAAGTCACTTCAGGGTGAGAGCAAATTAGAATTACATGTTCCTTTATTGCAGAGCTGCACAAAGTCCTGATGCAGCAACATCTACATCATCCACAAGCATGGTGATGCCATGATGGGCCATAAGGGTTCACTAATGGAAAAATAGATTATTACTAGCTACATCATTGAAAAAAAGGTGGCACTAGAAGTATTACAAATAGTTGTTTGTTGTTTTTATTTCAATGCCATGAGGCATGAGGCAAAGAAGATTAACAATGAGGGGAATACTGGGAGTGGTGTCACTGCTTTCATGGTTGTTCTGAACAGCAGGAACAATGGGACAGCATTGTTAATTTAAACTGCAAAATATTTTCAAGTAATTCATGCAGCAAAAAAGCCTCTGACTTTTGCAACAGCCAGAGTGAAGGCATGAAATGATCTTAAAGGCCAAGATGTTACTAACAGTTCCTTCGAATGGATAGGACGTATACTGTTTATTTTTCCAAATAACAAACTACTACATTAATTTGATTAATGATGAACCTTCAGAAATTAAAAATGCACCACGGAAATCTTGATCAGCAGTCATTGCTGCCCGAAGTTAATGATTGTTAATGATTAATTAACAATTGCTCAAATGAGTTCCTGCAGCAATTGGATGAACTTATATAGGAAATTACTGTGCCATGCTACACTAGACAAATGATTCCCCCCGTGTGTATTTATAGAAGTAAATTGCACAAAGAACAATTATCAAAACTAATCACTCCTGGAACTTGGGATATTGTTTCGCTTTTATCTGGGGCTGTGAAATGGACAGATAATACCCACGAAAAGCCGTATCATGAGCGGCAAGATTTAGCATCTGGTGGTGGGTGCTCACCCAGAGTGCCAGCTTTGCAAAAAGAACATATGCTTTTCATGCTCCCTCATAACCTTCTTGTCTGGAGACTCTGTTTTCTTCAGTGATTACTGTCAGGGATTGTAATGATGGTTTTATTTCTCTTCAAGGGCTTTATCCAGCAGAGAAATGCAGACAGGCAACTTTATGTGCAGCTCTGTGACCACTGGTTTCAAGAAGCACTACAGATCTATTTGCATTTATCCCCCTGCAGGATCAGTTCTTGGTCATTTATTTTACTTAAGTGTGCTTGCAACAAAGTGAGGATGGAAAGTGCTTTATATTATGTTGAAAAGAAAATGGGAGGGAAAGAGAAAAAATGATGCAGTCATCAAAAAATTACTTGAAACAGCAATAAAATGTTAATAGTCTAATGAAAAGGAGAGATGGAACACAAACCTACAAAGCTTGTTGCACAGTTGTATTTTGTTTAATAAGAGAATTTATTTTTAAGTGAATGGATGATTCACATGGAAAAATATGTTCTGAGTGTTTGTCATCTGTGGGAGAGTACTGTTACAACATGCATAATGTGGTTTCGGAGAGAACAGTTTGGCTTTGTAATAAAGATGTGGGCTTCAGTGGTAAGAAAAGTCTATGCTACTTTAAAAATCTGTCAAGGTTCCAGAAATAAAACTTTCTTTAATGGAAAAATATAGCATCATTATTCCCAAGCTGTTATTACAACTTGGTCTTTTCATGCAGAGAAATCCACAGCTAGTTATCCATGCTACTGAATCATTTGATAGTCTCCTTGAAAGATACCATCCCATCCATTTTATAACATTATAGTAACACAGCTACAGTGTAATCATATTCCCTTTCACAATATATGAGGGTCATAACATGGCAGTGGGGGAAAATGTCCACATCCTAAAACTTTCATTGCTCCTTCTGGCCTATAAACTCCTTACCTACATCTGCTGTTGTACTTACTTTCCCTTCCCTCCTGCAGTCATTTATTCAACATGGAGATCTACTGGCAAATGAGCTTCTCATTCAAGTTTCCAAAGGCAAAAGCTTGTTCCACAGATGCAAAAGGAAGCCCAAGTTCATTGCTTCATCCAAAACCAGTTCTGTCAGTGATTGCATCTGATGGGAACACATGGAGCAGCATTTATTCACCACAGGGTGTTTGTACACAGCATGTGGGGAAGGTACGTGTGATCCCGGGCATATATCAGCATATTAATGTGAGAGAACCTCTAGTGCTTTAGGCTGAGGTGACTTGCTGAAATGGGTAGCAGAGACACAAGCAGGATCCAGCTTCTCCATAACTTAGAACCAAACCCAGATGAGAACTGAATTGAGAATAAATGTACCAGATCATTTTTTTAGTAGCTTTCTCTAAGAAAAAATTGTAAAAGGATGGCATTTGTCACTTCGGTTGCTTATTTATTTAAAACATTGCAAATGAAGTGATCTGCTGTAACACAATCACAGTTATTACTTGTACAGCATAACTTGGGCCGATCTCAATTGCCATTCCTAGCTATGCTACTATCTGGAAACAGAGAATTTTTCAGTATTTGCAATTAAACATAGTTACAAGTAATTAGAGAAATGGATACATATATTTGAAACAAATAGGTTAGCTGAAAAAAAAAAGTAAAAAAAAGAGAAGGGATCTGTTACTGAAAAGCAGCCATTACCACATCCATCATTCCTGCATTTCAGGCCTGCCAGAGCCCAGGACAAGAGAACATAATTCGTTTAATTCATTAAGAAACAAAGCAAAGATGGAACGTCATTTCTGCTCTTTGATCTTAACTTCCTGGGGAGTATTGTTTATAGCCAGAGCAAAGATGAAAATGTCCATAGGCCTCTCATCCAATCTAAAAAATAAAATACATTTCATTTCTCCACAAAATAAAATGCTAAGAAATCTTCAAGTAGGAGAATGAAACCATTGCCAGGTACTGTAGGACACTAGCTATAGTCCTGCAACATTACTTTCCTGTTAAAAGGAAACAGAGAATGCCTTTTAACTTGCAATTTGTCCTGACTTTGGCCCAGGCTTTAGCTTTGTTCAATAAACATCACTGACCACACCATTATATACATATATATACATACATATCTATAGCCAAAAAGGTAACCCGTTTAATGTGTATTTTTGTAAGTAATATTCAGGAGAAAAAGATGAAACTTAAAACTCTAGAACACTAGCAGCCACACCAAAGGAGAAAATGAACCTTTTAGTAATATTTATATTAGTGACTTGCATCAGCAATCCTGATGCTAACTGAAGTGAAATCTCAGCAGCCAGCTCTAAAACATGCTGCATACAGTTTGGAAAGATCAATATTTTGACACCTTTCTTTTAGCTAAACCTCAAATTAAGACCCAAATCCTATCACGGAAAGTTTCCATACACCACAGAGTGCTCCCAGTGGGATGCCGTTTGCCTCTGCTTCCAGTAATTCAGAATCCCCTTTATGGCAGATGTTCGTGAAGATGTAGGTATATTTAAAATAAAAGAAACACAGGTTCCAGTTTCCTCTTGGGTATCGTTCTAGGCCTGGGGAAATTCAAGTCAGATACAGACAGGAGAAATCCCAGTTCCACAAAAGGAAGCTGCGCACAAGACCAGAAACATGGGACAGCTGTACCAGATTTGGCATGTAACAGGAGTGCGCGACCTGAGCAGTGTCCCTAATGATGAGGTCCAAGGAAATAGCATTAATTGGTCCCTTCGAAAATGCTGAAGAATTGAGAAAAACTGATGAGCCAACAATGACCATGGAAACAAGCCACTACAGCCACTCAGCCAAAAACAAGCAAAGCAATGAGGTGGCCAAATCACGGAATCAAGAAGAAGCCAAGCCTTCTTGTACCCGTAGCACTCTCATGTGTTGAAACTCATTCTAGCTACAGAGCAAAAGACCTGCCTTCCTGTCCAACTCCTCGCCCTTCTTTTGCCCTTCAAACTGCTTTTTAAAACATGCCCTTTTGTAAAGCTTTACTCCCTCACTACGAGACATCAAATACTGATGCTCTCATTCTGCATATACTTCACCTCGTACAGACAAACCCTCTGATGTTAACAGTCTGTTTGAGCAAATAGTAGCATGAGGACTTCAGGACCTGGCCAGGAATAGCATACACACATGCCTCTCAGACCCTCATTGATATGCTGCTCACTCCAGGATCCGGGGCTATATGTGAGGACGGTGGTGTATGTCCTCTCTCTCAGGCCCTCCAAAAGTGGAGGGGTATGGGGGGCAGTTAGGAGCCCTGTCCCTTAGGAGAACAGGGACATGGCGGTACTGCAGGTGCCTGTGCCACAGCACTATCCACGTCTGATACTTCAGCTGAGATTTCAGGAGATCCAGATGCCTCAAGCAACCACTGATGAAGGACTACATAGTTCAGCCCTACATTTTAAGCAACACTGAGAGCTGACATTTAGCATCTAAATTGTACAGACTGGGCACACATTGGATAAAAACTTGCCTTTTGCTGGAACATCTTTTCATCCCTGGCAGAAATTCAGAGCTCCCTCTCTCTCATCTCTCTATAAATCATTTAAATTTTTGTTTTCAGAGCACCTGCAGCACAGGGCACCAGCGACACCCACTTGCTGCTTGTCTGAGGGCTGGAGTGGGGTCTGTGTGCTGCTGGAGTGACATTTCTAAACAAACGCTGTCAAACCATTGTAAGTATTTCCAACATCAGGTCTCTGTGTTCAGACTCCTCAGACACATGCTAACACAAGCCAGAATGGTACTCAGCAAGGCTCCCCTGGGGCTTAAGGTAAATTTGTGGGTTTGAGTTTGCTGAGTTGGGCCTTTTGCAGCATAACTTTGTACTCAAGATGAATGAGGAGCTGTATCCTGGAAAACTGGATTCCTGGAGACATTTTCATTCATTGCCGTTTTAAAAAGTGCTTTGAGAAAAATGGAAGTGCTTCAGTTCAAAAGGCTGAGGAGTGCAACATATTTTATGAGCTTCAAATGCATAAATGTTCTAAGTCTACTGTCTCTGCTGAACCGTCTGGAACACATGCTGTGGCAGGAGAGTACAAAAAGACATCACAGTGTCATTTCTATGCTGTACATCCAAACAGGTGGTCATGTCTTCCATGGAGAACCAAAGCCTGAAATCCTCACTCAGCTCTCAGACCCAAGCCATGTGTCTGAGCAGGGATGGCGAAATCAGTTCCTGAGGTCACAGCTCTGTTCTGCAGAGCTACTAAGGGGAACCTACTTAAGATTCATTCAAGCTGATGAGATTTAAGGTATGTTCTTAAGTGTTCATTTTACTGAACAAAAAACATTTTTGGGAACCTCTTTGATAAAAATACTGTAAGTACAGAGCCCGAATCCAGCAAATTGCTCCAGACTGTAAATCAGTGGAGCCCACTGACCTCCTGAGCTGCACAGAGTCTGTCCCAGCTGTGTAACAGGATGAAAGCTTCAGCTGGGATTAAGCCCACAGACCTGGGACCAGTGTGGATCTCGGGTCCGTACGGCTCAGCAGTTAGCCTGGATATATGATGCACACTGGTGCCTCAGTGAACACAGAGCAAGGCAGAGCCCTACTTAGCTCACACACTGCAGGGGTTACTACAGAGAGGTAGAAACCAGGAAGCAAAAAGCAACCTTCAGCCCAGCCCCTTGGGACCCTGGCTGCGGACTGGCCTCAGGGACATCCCTTCCTTTGCACCCAGCAGATGGCTTTTGAAAACAGAGCAGGGTGCCTGCTTGTCTTCTAAACCACAGCTGGAAGAAATGGATGGGTAGCAGCTGGGACAGTAACTGCTCAGAGCCCTTTCTCAGAATTCCTAGGGCACAAAGTCCCACTTTTCTGGTCGGTACCCAAGAAAATGGGCAAGCCCAGGCTGGGGCACTCCTGGTTCTGCAGAGCACGTTCATGGAGAAGAGTGGATGGAGGAATAGGGAGGAGCTGTGTGTTTGTACTGTCCCAGGGCCAGATACCTGTGATGGGGAAGCCCTGGACTCCCTGTTTCCCTGGGTAACTGCTAGTATGCTCTGACAGGGAGCAGTCCTTGAGTGATGAACTAAAGCAGCCCAGGGCACAAGGGAGAGCAGGGTGGGTAAACCCTCACCCCAACAGCACAGGCTGCCTCTTCTGCACCCAGACCTGGCAGCCCCATCTCACAGGACAGCTTGGAACCTGGCAAGGCGGACAGACCTCTGGGACCACTGGCATCCTTTCTCTCTGGAAAGAGAGCTAAATCCGAGTTTCCCAGATCCTTGTTGACTGCTCTAATTGCAAGGTTATCACACACAATAGCACCACAAGTTGCCTTCAGGGAAGCTGGCAATGGTGTTTCTGCTAGAACATTCCTGCCTGTGTACTAAGCATGGCAATAGCTGTGGGGCAGGAACATCTTGGTTAGGGTCCTGGCTGGCCTCAGGCATTCTCCACACCCCGAGGCGACCTCCATGCCAGAGCTGGGGCAGCTCTGGGTCTGCTGTGAACATGCAGGTCCCGCAACCTTAAAATGAGGAGCTGAGGAAGCTTTGCAGTCAGGTATAAACATGCTTCTCCTTTAACTGTCCAAATCCTCTACTGAGTTTGACTCAGTACACACTGAGATAACACACATGGAAAAAGAAAATATGATCCAACTTCTCCAGGTGCTGTGATATAATATAAAAACCATATCTGACATCTAGTGAACACCAGCAACAGTGGCAGCTGCTGGTCTTAGGCAAATGCAGGAGTGCTGACACTGCAAATTACAGTATCTACAGTATCTGCACGTGTCCCCCTCCAACCCACCTGAAATTAAGCCTTCTGGGAAGACATCCAAGAAAGAGTACACCTAATACTCAGGGCCCTTGCCTCCTGTGACAAACCCCCATAGAATGAAGCAGATTTAAGAGCAACAGAAAACCTAAAGCAAAACAAAGAAAGCCATTTTTAAGAGCTATGCTGAGTGCCAGAGGCTAAACAAAGACTTTATCTACTCCCAAAATAACAAATTGGTCCGGTGCCATGAGTAGTCTAGCAGCTCTGGAAAGCATACCACTTAATGCCAACAATAACAGACACCTTCGGTCAAATATGACCCTTTTACAGAAATTTACCATATATGACTAATTCAGGCAGACAGTAGTAAATCAGAAGTCTGTTCCTCATCTATACATGAAATTACTCACAACACAGTGAAATTCTACCATTAGAGTGGTATATTGCACAATAATTTTCTTGCGGATGTATTTATTTTTCCAACATTTCTTCCCTGAAGTATAGCTCAATGAGGGAGAAAAGAATCAAACTATAAAATAGTACATAAATTCAACTACAATCATGCTGCTAAGACAAACTAAAACAACACTGAAACTTGATGTGAGTTATTTGAAAAGGCCAGGGCAATAGATGTGAGATGAAGTAAAACATGTTGTCCTCCCAGCCCATGTGAAAATAACACGTGTGTTCATACCTATGTATGTAAACATGTGTGCATGTGCTCGTGCATGTGTGCATGTTCTGTACGGACTTGTAGGCTGCTCTCAGGCAAGGAGGAGTAAAATAAGCCTGATGAGGGCTTTGGGGTGGAGGTAGCAAAAAGACTGCCAGGCAAAGGGGAAAATAAAGGATTAGACAACATGGTATGTCCTACATTTTCCATACGGCAAGGGCTGGAGGAGTGTAGAGGTAATGAAAGCAAAATGAATATGAGGAAGTGTTTGTATAAGCAAGAGAGTAACCCCTAGAAACGACTTCCATACACATTACTGAAATGATTAACGTAGAATATAAAGAACAATTACATGGGCCTGAAATTCACAACCAAAATACATTACAGGCACAAAAAGAAAAGGGAAAACCCCCCTCCCTGCTGCTGTCAGTGAAGGTCAGAAGGAAAATGGAAAATATAACACATAAAAGCAAGTAAAGTAAATTTTCAAGAGCAACACTAATGCCAAAATTTAGCTGCAGTGACAGCTACGATTGCAGCAAACAGCCACAGGCTGATGGAAACTACCAGCAGTCATTATCCTGAACATGTAATTATCAGCAAGTATCTCACTCAATGGTTAAATCTTCATCTTTCAGCTGATTTCCCTATTGGTTTTGGTACCAGGCTCCAAATCCACCGCAGGCAATGGAATCGCACTGTTCCTTTCTCTAATTTTTAGAGAAGACCATTGAAAGCATCATTAAACAGTAAAAATTGTGCTAACCTGCAAAGCAGTTTTATTTTACATGTTTTGCAATAACAACAAAACCCAAATCCTCTTCTGTTTTGCATAAAATGACTGTGTACTAATTACTCTTGATTTCCATTAACCTTTTTACTGGGAACATAACACCAAATTGAAAATAGTATCTGGTTGCATGACAACAATTACATGTAAATAAATCAAAACAAATTTTAGTTGTGAATTTCAGGCCCATGTAATTGTTCTCAGGACATTGAAAGCTGGTTTGGACTAACATGTACAATGCCAAAGGGTCTTTAAAAGGCCTAGTTCACACCAAATAACCACAGAATGGAAACAAAACTCTTTTATTTCTGTTGTAAAGATTTTGGAATGCAAAATTACTCTGAAGGCTTTTTAATGCTGCAATACCTGCCGAATTTTTCAGTGCTTGTTGCACTTTTGTTCCATTGCTGTTTCTATTGGGTTTGGCCCAAGTCATGCTGAGAATTTGCTGCTGCAAATACTGATGTTGGGGATCACTGCAGAAACACGACTGAAACCACATATGGTGAAGGAGCGTCAAATAGAAGGCTGCTTGCTAAACGGCCAGCACCATAACAGTAATGCCTAGTGTTTCAACTTCAGTCTATTATGTTGGCTTTTAATTACTGAGAGAATTATAGTTGCAACCAGCTGTGATGGCGATATGGCTCTCAATAGTTAAAACTTATTGCCTCCACTCAGCTACTCCGACACTGTCTGCTGGTATCCTCACTTTGCAGATTGGGGAAGACAGCCAAGGAAACGGAGTGAAAGCCCATTCAGACCTTACTAAAATCCATGGGCGTCCCTAGCTATCATTAGTAGGTTCTTGATTTGGCTTCAGCCTTGGCTAGATAAGGGGCTCACTTACTTTTAGGAGGGTTTTTCAGCCCAGCAGCACCATCAGAGCCCCACAAGCACAACGTCTGGCAGCCACAGCTGCTCTAGCACAACATATGCCAGCCCCCAGGAGAAAGAAATGCCAGAAGTCCCTTCTGCTGTCCTACTCTGAGCCACATCACCAAGGCCATTATGTGCACAAAAAACATAGTGTAGAACTGCAGGGTACAACATACTAATTTACGGCTTTTCCATCAGGAGTGGAAAGGTTTAGGTGTTTTATACTGAACTGGCAATGTGTACTTGCACTGAGCTCAAACGTGTAGAAAAGATAATAGGGAGTACATAATGCTGTGTGTAACCAAGGATCAAAAATGACAGAGACATCACAATGGCACAGTGTGTACTTACATATGCATATATATCATATAGGTATATATAGTGTTATATACATTCCTGACTTGAAATTCAGTCTCTGAAAAAAAAGTACCCATTATTTTGAGCTAGGAGAATAAGCCTTTTGGTGGTAAGGAAAAATCACCATTAAGTCCTAAAACTGATGTATTGTTTATTAAAGGTCTTAAGATCTTAAGGTCCTTTCCAGCCCTAACTATTCTATGATTCTATTCTTTGAAAGCTTTAGAACATATGGACTGCTACAGGAAAAATATTTTAGGACAAAAAAAATCAAACATAAATCTTACTGTACAAGCAGTACCATGACTTGCAAGGAATACAGAAAATACACTTTTTTGTGCATCTAGTAGACCATTCAGAGTTAATGGACTTTTGAATTTTCAAATAAATTTATTTTCAACCTAATACTAAAACCTTTCTCATGCTGATGACTGTCTGTCTCCCTTGTTCAGACTTCATGTCTCAAACAGCATTAAATATTGGTTCTTTGTCCTCACCCAGAGGCCTTTGCCACTGGGACCTTGCATATTATCTCTGCTTCAGTTTCCCTTACTACCACTCATCTTTTTTCCCCCATTTACACTTTTTACTATCTTTGCTACCTTTTCTCACTCCAAGCTTCACACTCTCTCCTCTGCCTGGCACCTTCTCCCCATTTACACCTACAAAACAACCTCCAGAACCATTTTGGTTTTTAAATCCTTGTTTAATCCTTACCTTTTAGACAACAAATCTCAACCCACTTCCCTTCAATCTGTGTTCATATGTCTTCTTCCATTTTAATTCTTGGGTTAAGGAGGCTGTCCTTCCGACCTCCAAACATGCTGTCTCTACGTATGGTGCAATGTGTCTTTTAATTAACTGTATGGAAAAATCTACATCCCAAGGAAGACCAGAAAAGGCCCTGTAGTAGATGATGGCAATTTGCAGACAGCTATTTCCTCTGTGCTGGAAAAGAAAGGAGTCTACTGTTGCCCACCATCTAGAAAGATAAACTGACTTTGAACACAAAGCAGAGTCAATAAGAAGCACAACAGCCTTGTTTCATTGCCTTGCTTAATGAAGTGTAAAAAACAAACTGACAGCACAACAAAGAGAAAAGAATAATTGATTCTTAAATGTATTCCAAAGGTGACATTTGTAATCCAATTAAGGAAAATACTGTAACTTTTGGGGGCTTTTTCCTGACCAAAGAATTTCAGTTTTGTTAAAGCTGGATCTTCCTTTCTGAGCAATAAAATATCTCTAGAAATTCTTTCTGCTCTTGCACTGCTTTTTTACATCTGTATGTCTCAGCAAAAGAGATCCGTATTTTACAGGCCCTGCTCTGTCTTAGCAGGACAGTGTGTGCAGCCATCATAATTTGAATGCAGGATTAAAGATAATGAATAAGCCAAGCATTGAAAGCTGACCATTGGCACCATACAGAAGAGGTGCTGACACCCTGTAGCCTCCTAGTGCTTCTGTATTTGTGCCAAGGAAAAGAGATCACCGCCAAGACTGTGTGACGTGCAATAGCTAGCCAACATGGTCTTCTTAAGCACAGCTTGTTTTCACTCGCTGTGTGCGGACGGAGGTCATAAATTGCTACACAGAGAAATGACAGAAGAGTGCCTCACAATGATTTGTTGCTGATGATGTAGTTGCACGATCAGCCAAAGCCAGCATTGACACTAGAAAATTTTTTTGCATGATTAGTTTTAACTGGGAACTGTTGTGCACCCTCATTAATACTGCGGCCTATGAGAGGGATGGAGCATGGACGGGGGTGGGAGTAGGCAAGAGCAGTGGAGACAAGAGGCCAGGGGAGCACCAATGCCAGTGCTGGCTGATGGGTATCTCTGTTGATAGTGGAAGGAAGTACCTCAGATGAGCAGTTTCTGTCGGGCAACTCACACTGGATGCTCAGTGTGCACTATAATGGCCTCTATGTTAATACAATCATAGAGACTTCTCCAAGCACTCAGGCTTGACATCCTCTCCTTGCTGAAACCTAGCAATCATGTAATCAGCATTTCCATGGTACTATTATTACCTGGTTTTACTGGTTCAAGTAATAATTTAGTGATAGAGGTAATTAAAATACCCCAACTCTATTATGTATATGATAACTGTATTAATGAATAACCATCATTAGCTGATATAATTCATGAGGTCATGAGACTTCATAGCATGCTCATACACTCCCCAGTGACAGGTGTTTGCCATTGGCGTTACAATCAGTTGCAAAGTAGGAGTCCAGTGCTCACTGGAAAAAAAAAAATGCTCATTTCTCATTCTCATGTTCAGATGAGAACAGGAACAATATGCAAACCCACCAAGCCCCTCTGCAGACAGCCAGGGTTATTAAACCACTGCTGGCTGCAAGGAGACATGCTAAAAGCTACAGCCCAACCACACTCACTAGCTTTTCCCCTTGAGGCGGGGTGGGTTTCCTGCCAAAACTTCCACTCGCTCTCCCTCGATCTGATGTTCCTAGCCTGGGAAAGGTGAAGCATCACTGCACCTTAGCACGTTGTGCTGCCGGGGGAGGGACACCAAAGACACGTTTTATAGCAATGGTTTCCAGCAGGCACCAGCATGTTCCTGGGTTTACTGCTGACCACCCTCCAGCTGTTTCTGTGGAGTCTGCAGTGCTTTTCCTTTGATGTAAGGATGCAGGAAACTCCATGCAATGGCAACACGATGCAACTTGGAAACCATCCACCACCTTCTTTCTCTCAACAGCAGGGAGCCCTGGTCCAAGGCTGCCAGTGGCTCTGACGAAGGTTGCTCACAGGTGATGTAACAGAGCCTGAAGCGGTGCTCCTTGGCAGGCAGGCCCAGAACAACATGATCACTGTCCCACCCTGGCATGACTTGCCTTTGAGCTGCTTCTTCGTATCAGGGCAAGAAGCTACATGCAGCAGTGCTGGGGTGGTGGAGAAGGGTTTAGGGTCCTAACCAATACTGTGAAAGGAGGGGAAAAAAAATCACATGGGCTCTTTTTTTGGCCCAACCAACTGCTTTTTGACATTATTGATTTTGAGCGGCTGCCATGTGCTATCTGGGTAACATCTTCCCAGCAACTCCCTCAGCAGCCTGATAGAGCTGGGAAGCTTTCTGAAAGCAGCAGTCGGATCATTTCACCTTGCTATCCCCTCTGTGCCTTAAACACGTTTTCCCGCCCTCATCAAAAATCAGTAATGGTATTACTGGAACAAAGTGTGTGGGTCCTCAAATTTTGTCCTGCACTAATGAAATCCTGTCAGTCAGCAACAGAGCTTGTACATGGCTGAGATTACTGAAGATCTTGCCTGCAGGTTTTTCCATGGCACAACGCAAGGGATAATCTGGCCTTGTGAATGTACGGTGGATAAACCGAGCTTTATTAAAGAAATCAATACTCCTGCCAGGGAGGTGACATCATTACTAGTCCAGGTACTAGTATTCTGAGCTGGCATCTGAAATAGAGCACATGTTTTGCTAGGCTTTTCAGAAATCTCCATTCAAAACCTCAGAACTTGAATATAGTAACTTCAATGTTTTGCTGGGGTTTTACAGTGCTGTTGCCTGATAACATCAACACTGGCAGCCTACATTGTACTTTACCTTGCTAAATGTATTTAGGATTAGATGCAGTGTGTTTCTTTCATCTTTATGGGGTTTAGATAAACCTCACGTCAGGCTGAAGGATTGTGTGCCAGACCCTGGGAATGAATGGGAGCTCTCTGCAGGAGTCCAGATCCATTTACCTAGGGGACTAGGAGCACACTGGGTCCAGACGACTTTGCTGAGCTGGAGAGGGGTCTGACAGCCTCTGAGTCAAAACCCATTGCTCAGTCTGCTTAAAATCACACGAGCACGCATACTTCCAACAATGGGCAGCTCCACAGATGCCTCCATTTCTGCTCAGAGCCCCTAAAGCAAAGCCCACAGGGAAGTAGGACAGTGGAAGACAGGTATTGCTCCACCTCTTAGGCCCACTGAAGCACGTTCCGTGCGCACCAATCATGAGCAGGTTTTCATATTTCCATCTCCTGAATAATTTGTTACTTGCAGCACTGGCCTTGGCCACATGAAAAACAGGTTCAAATCCTTGGGCTGCAGCAGGATTTTGAGCAGCAGCCTCCCCCGATGCAGTGGGAGACAGCCCTGGCTGTCAGGAGGTCATTGGATAGAGTGGATGGCTCCCTCTCAGAAGTAATCTGGATGATTTACTGACCTCGTATCATTACAAATCGTATTGGGATATACGGCAGAGCTAGCCTAAGCAGTGACGCGTCTGGATGATGCTCAGTCTCCCTCTGTAACCCTTTTTGTGAATAACATTAGATGTTTTAGTGCTTAAGGTAGGACCAAGAATTCCTCAGTGTGGGAAACATCTGGGATGCTGCAAAAGCATAAGACCTTTGAGGACCTGTGTTGAAGTACATACATCTCCCTTGGCCAGGTCTTAGAACAAAGCAAATTCTTTAAATTAAAAGTTTACATTTCTTTATGTCTTTGTTTCAAAATAATGATAGCAGAGAACCCTTCAGTATCAGTCCCTGTATCTTAGGAATCAAATATGAGGTATAGTATTAAAAAATGAAAGCTCTATAAAAAGGAAGATTTGGATAAATTTAGAATAAAAGAAAATCTGACTTGTTTTCTATATTGAGAAGAACCACTGATACAAAGATGTAGGTTAACAAAGAAGAAAATACTTACAAGTTTCACAAAATGATGCTAGGTTAGATGTTTATTGGACACCTAAGTAGCTATTTCTTATAATCACTAGGCAAATCAGGATTTTCTAAATCATTTTACCCTGGAACTAAAATTTCCTAGAAGTGAAATAGTTTATAAATACGACCAATGATAAAGATATCCATGAGATTTCAGCCTTCTCATACTGAATGTCCTTGGGATCTGCAGTTTGGATTTCAAGGGCTGATTAAAAAAAAATCACAGCTTTGGAAACTCTTGAATTGCCTTTTGTATTTTCATTAATTTGTGCAAACTTCATTTATTTATCATTGCTATCTTTACAGGAGAGTAACTCTTGTATAGTTTAGCACTCCTGAGATGCATGAATATTTAGATAAGGAAATTAGCTAAACACCAGTTCCCTTCTAGGATAGGGCAAATCTGGGTAACTCTGGGCATGAATTAAATTTTCACTAGCTGATACTGCATACAGCTCACCTGAAAATTGCTTTTACTAGGGGCAAGTTTTGGGGTTGGCCAATGAGAAATTTGCTAAAATACCACAGGAACCACTGCGAGGTGGGTGACCTCAAAGGTTGATTAAGGATAAGGTCTAATGCTAGCTTTAAACCATCTTTCCTAATAGGAAAATTAACTAAATTGTGCTCTTTCAAGAATGTAATTAAGGGAGCTTTATCAGTAGTAGCAGTATTTGGACAAAACTAGTTCTGACATAAACGATGCCAGAACATGACTAAACCCCCTGCACAGTAAAATGTGGGCTAGCTAGAATAAACTTTCATAAAATAAGGTAAGGATTACCAGCAGAGCAAGCAGATTGACTCTGCCATAAGCAGGCATGTGGGACCATGCTTACAAGATCAAACAAGGATAAGATAATCCCAGGTGAGTGGAAGGTATTTAGTGGATGTAAAAGGCCTGAGGACACCAATGTGCAACAAGTCTTTTGAGAAGTAACTAGGTCAGACAAGCCAATGATTTACTCAGCTCCCCAAAACACGGAAAACAACTTTTACATAAAATTTTGGCATAGTTAAAGCCTTGAGAATTTTGTTTTGAGGTGATAAATGTGCTTTGGGTCACCTTTACAAGTGAAGGGAGTACTGGTTTTATGTAGAGCCTGTGGGTTTTCCCATGGCCAAGGAAGCAGAGGAAAACAGAGGCACACCTCCCCGCTCACAGAGCTGTTGAATGAGCAAGGGGAATGAACAGGAGCTGTTAATATACCTGAATGCTGTTTCTCAGAAATAAACTGTCCTAATTATAAGCTGCTGAGCTCAAAATGGCAGAAGCCAGACAAAAAGCTGTGGAAGTGAGTCATAAAGAGGAATTTACAGCAGAAACATGGGAAGAATGGGGTTGTGTCAGGAGAATGGCAAAAAGGGTGAAGGCAGGAGTGGGGCTTGTCAGGCAATGAGAGGGATGCTCAGGGTAACAGGGTGAAGGAGTGCAGGACAGCAAGGAGGAATGTGGCAGGGTTGGATGCAGACTACCTTTAAAAAATTCTGAACCTTGCCCTCAGGAAAGACAGAGAAGAAGAGATCTGCTGAGGAGATAGAACATGTATGTTAATACATAAAAATATGTATTTATAGATAATAAACACATTTATAGATTATAAACACATACACATACTTATAAAATATAATATATTGATAGAAACAGTCCTTATCAATAGAAATAAAGTATGTGGTGAAAGTTTTCATTCTTGTTTTTGTTTTCCTGCATTACAAGCGTCGCAGTAATATATTCCTTAATATCGTTCCTATAGTAATGCACTTACTGACATACTCATGTCTGTTCCTCACAGTTACTCTGCTTCTGACACACCGACTAATTATTAGACATGAGAAAACTAATTCTTGGATGTCAGACTGTCTTCTAGCTCACTTAGAAGTGCCTCACGATCGAAGTGTGCTTTATTTCATACCAGCGTGGCCCCTTAGTCACAGGGAGAATTTCCTTTCCTTGAGCATGGTCAGACCTCGCTAGAACTGCAATGCTAGTCTCTTTCCTTTGGGAACTCTGCTGTTTATTTTTGATAGTCTGTAGGAAATGTTATCAAAAGGGAAAATCTAATAATTTTGGAGGCTACCTGAGGAGACATGGTAAATAACTTAGCATCATCACACGTAGTTCCAGCAAAGCTGGGAGCAGGACAGGTTGGACAAGAGAGCACAGGCATTTCACGCAATAAATGGAGTCAGCCTGCTCTGACTCATACGCCTCTTATTTGTCTGACTTTGAGAGATCCTTTCCCTTCATGTAACCTCCAAGCTGTGAAACAACAGTTGCTAATACTTCTGCTTCCCGTTGTGCTCCCTCCCCTCAAAGGGTCAGGTTCTTGGTCTTGCCTGCAGTGAACACCACCTTGTTCCACAGGAACCGATACTGGCTTTGCTTATGGAGCAGGACTCTGAGACGTACATAGATCATGCACAATCTGGCCATTCACAATTCACTGCAAGCGAAAAAAGAAAATCATAAATGGGAAGGAAAAAATCTCAGCGAGCTGTGGCTGCCAGCACACAGGCTGCAGCACACTGGAAGCACATTTAAGGGGAGAGAACAGCTAACCTTTCTCATTCACGTGCCTGATGTGGAGGTCATTTTTAATCTTGCAGGCTATTCGGCATACCGGCTGCTGGACAATGTGCATTGCACGCCACAAACAGCCCCACGGGACTGATTTCACGCCTGACCTGCAGCCAGCCATTTCACTGCATGGTGCTTGCACTGGAGGTTTTGTATGGAGCTGCCCCTGGCCAATTTGCCAGGCTTTGTTTTTGGTGTGCATGAAGAAGTTGTTCCTGTGCTGAAACAGAGCAACCTGGCACCCATACAGGTAATGAGTAGCTGATTTGGTATTTGATTGATAAAGAGGAGGAGATAAACCTGCATTTCCCTATAAACACAGGGAGCTTTGTGCATAATCCTGAGCCAATCCAGCCAGTGCATGACAGCCCTGTGGACTTGGGATATGGGGCCACTTTTAACAAGCAGCTCAAGCACCTGAGCTCTTTTCTACAGCATGAACCGGCTGGTGAGGACAGGCCTAATTGCTGGCCTTTTGTGAAAACTATTACAGTCATTCCTAATCCGTCCAGCCTGGAGTCCTGGTTCAGCAGGGAGTGATGGTGCTGATTCCTCCCATGGGGCACCCGCTGCTGCCCAGCCTAGAGATGTGTTTCTGAGCCCTGAGATGTGTTTCCCTGTACCCCTGGTGAAACACTACCATGGTGCCTGCACCAACCTCAAGTGGATGGTGAAGAGGTTTAGGATTTCAAAAAAAATCCTACAAATGAGTAAAAACACAGGTTGGAGCATAAGTCTGATGGGGAGCAGCTGAGGTAATTGGGGTTGTTTAGCCTGGAGAAGAGAGGGCTCAGGGGTGACCTTATCACTCTCTACAACTACCTGAAAGGAGGTTGTAGTGAGGTGGGGGTCAGTCTCTTCTCCCAAGTAACAAATGATAGGACAAGAGGTAGCAGCCTCAAGCTGTGCCAGGGCAGGTTTAGATTGGATATTAGGAAAAATTTCTTCACCGAGAGGGTGCTCAGGCATGGGAACAGGCTGCCCAGGGCAGTGGTGCAATCGCCGTCCCTGGAGGTGTTCAAAAACTGTGTGGATGAGGCCCTCAGTGACATGGCTTAGTGGTGGACTTGGCGGTCCTGGTGTAATGGTTGGACGTGATGATCTTAAAGGTCTTTTCCAACCTAGATGAATCTCTGATTCCATCTGAGGCCACAGCTGGGGAAGCTCCTGCCGCCTTCCCGCCCGCTGGGGTGGCTGTCACAGGGTCACTCACCCCATTCAGCCCCTCGCTCCAGGGTGGGTGCCCCAGGGGTCGGATCTGACTGCGGCTGGGATGGGGCCAGAACCCACGCTGAGGATGTGAGCGCTGCTGCCCGGCCGCGACGGGGCCGGGGCCGGGGCTCGGGCCGGGGCTGCGGCTGGGGCCAGGGCTGCGCGGCGGGGCTGGGCCGGGCCCGTCATGGCTCCGCCCCGGCTCTTTAACCGGCTGCGGGGCCGCGCCAGGCTGAGACGCGTCGGGACGAGCGGAACCCTGAGGTGGGTGCAGTGGCGGTGCGGGATGGGCACGTCGGTCGCTGTGCTGTGGGGCTCTTCCCGCTCCACCCCCCTCGTGAGGGCTGCGGAGGTCCCGCGGCGATGCCCCCCCGGTGGTGGGGTGTGATGGGGAGCGGGGGATGGCGCTGGGCCCGGGAAGGGGCAGAGGAGCCGGGTTCGGCGAGGGGCAAAGCTGCGGGCGAGAGGGGGCGCACGGAGCGGTGGCTTCCCGGTGCGCTCGGCTCGGTGCGTTGAGTGGAGCTGTGACACGCCTGGCTTCCCTGCGGGTCCCTGGAAAACCAATCCGGAATAACGGGATAGCTTGACATTCCTCAGTGCCTGTCTTGGGGCTGGTTTAGGTTTCTTGTGTTTATGTTACAACAAATGGGTTGGAAAGGACTTTGCAGTCGCTGTGGCTTGTCACTGGTGTTTTGGAGAACACTGAGTAATGTGCTCCCCTCTTGACGGGTACAAGCTTAGCAGAAGTTGGGATCCTCTTATTAGGGGATGGTGGCAGCCAACAAACCTGCAGTCGAACGGTTGCTGGCACTGGTGGTGAGATCACCTGGATGTGTAATTGCTGCTGCAGAGCTCCCTGGAGGCCTGCCCGAAGTAGCCACAGAGTCCAGAGGGAGCGGGGAAGGCTTAATGCAGGGCTGGAAGTGTGGATCTGCTGCCTGGGGAGCTCTGGAAGGAGACCTGGGCAGCAGAACTCCAGGGGGATTCCAGTGGGTAGGAATACAGGCTTGTATGCTGTCCTACGTGCAGAGCTGCTTCATCTCGGCCCTTTTCTGCTTAGGTGCCTTCTGGGCACCACTGGATCAGGGTACCTCTTGCTGTTGGGTAATTGGAGAAATATTGCTGTTCTTCCCACACAAGCCAGCATGGGATAATAAATGGAAATATCTTCCATGGAAGAGACCACGGTGACCTTGAAATACTGACTGCAGTCCCCTTGTGCTCTTCATTTAATGAATTCCCAGAGCCCTTATCAGAAGATTCGAGTCAGCTAATGGTTGCCAGATCGTCTAATACTCCGTCTCCCTTGGGAAGGAGGGGTGTTGCCCAATATTCCATGGGAGATCTGGGGCAAGGCTGGAAGCCTGATCCAGTTCCTCAGCTCTAGTGTGCATGGCAACTAAATAGTTGTTTGCTAACAAAGTGATTAAAATAATTTAGGCTCATGTAAATGCACAAAAAAAGCACGTGGGGGTGGTGAGAGGAATAGACAGAAAGAGTTCTTGTACCAAATACCATTTATGTTTTGGAAGGCATACAAAGTGGAAAGGAATCTCTTCTCCCCCCACCACCCCCTTTTTTTTTTCTGTTTTAGGTTTTTTTCCAGCCTGTGCATTCCTTTTCCAAAGCTTTGTGCAGCCTATATTCCCTTTAAATAAGGACGCTCTTTGCCGTGATTGATGTCAGCTGCTGTGTAGTAGCACAGCCAAGCACTTGAATAAAAGAAATGGAATCTTAATTTTTAGACTCTACAGTTGTGCCAAGAATGACAAAGGCAAAGTGGGAAATGTCATAAAACTAATTTTATGAGCTCGGTCAGGGTGTTAGTGCTAAACCATGGAGCAGAAATGGTGCTAATCCCGTGGAAGTATTAAACAAAGGGATATCTCAGTAATTAGTGTCAGTGTGCAAATGGCACTGCTCAGGCACTCCAAGGAAGTTTCCTAAGCCTTTGCTTAGGAATGTACCTAAGATGCCCTAATTTAGCTTAATAAACTAATCTTATTTTCCCACATGCCATGAATGGCTGGCTGCTTGTCTTGGACAAAGGTCTTGAGCAGCTACTTGGCAGCATGTCTGACTTGGGAATTGTGCACCCTTCCCTGCATCCCTAAAGCTGCTGGTCAGGCTGCTGGGGCAGGAGGCTTGTTCTACCAGCACTATCAAGATGGGTTGCTTGATTCGGGCTTAGGGAAGACCGCTGCTCTGAGATGTGATTTGTGAGTCTGCTCTACCCTTCCCGGGCAGCGTGAGGCCGCAGCCAGGCCCCCTTCCTCTGCACTGAGGCCTCTCCCACACGTCACCCCTGAGAGAAAGGGATCTTGAAGCAAAGCGCTCCTCTCTGCCTCCCCGTGTCGGCAGCGCTTCCAGTTCCTCCCTGTTGGCGAGGTCATGGTGGTGCTTCCAGTTCCTCTCTGTTGGCTGGGGGGAGAACTGGAGATTGGTAGTCCTCTGCTTCTGGCTCAGAGGGGGGGTGGCAAAGCTGAGTGAAGGGCGAAGGTTGTGGGCATGGTGTGGGTTGTCACTGTTTGGCCAACAGAGGAGAACTTCTAAGGGTAACTGAAGGTGAGTTCTGCTGAGAGAAATCAAAAGCTCAGGACAAATTCCTTCCTTCCCTTCCTCCCTCATAGCTGACCCATACTGCAGTGCTGCTGGGGGGGAATAGTGCTGCTGGTGGGGTAGGGTGGCAGGAGCTGCCCTCTGGGCTTCCAGTGGGCAAACCCATGGTCCTCACCCAGAAACCCTCTTTGAAACATGGGTCAGTAAGGAGCAGTGGGGGTGATACAGCCTGAGCAGCTTTGCTGGGTTAGTCTCACTGAGTCAATAACCCTCTCTCTGGCTGCTGTTGGGCTCTGGGCTTCAGAGGTGCTCCTCTGGTGGTGAGCTGCAGGGGAGCAAACCAGTGTTGACCAACAGTCACGAGTCAGTGACAACCAGGAGATGTGCCTTCAACAAACACCGCTGCGTTAGCTTGTGGTGGTGGTGGCAGCAGGAGGAAAGCCGCTGTGAAGGTGGCTGGCAGTGCTCTGCTTTGGTGCTGTGACGTGGGGCATTAACAGGATGAGTTCCCAGCTAAGGTGGGTAGGAACTGCTGGGGGTGATGGCAGGCGTGCAGAGAAGCTGGGGAGGGGGCAGCCCAGCCTCAGATGGGACCATTGCTGCTTAGTGTAGGAGACTGTTCCCAAGGCCATAGTGTGACGTGATGGGTGATGGTGCCTGTCCCACCCTCCCAGCCTTCTGAGTGTCCATTGCAAGTAGTGTAGGAGAGGGAGTTTTACTTTAAAGAAGCTGTGGCTCCTTGAGTGGTCAGCTTTGGTTCATATACCTGCCTGGTAAAGGTCCAGTTCATGGAATAGCAGTGGAGTCCCCAGGAAATAATGCCCCTTAGCCTTATTTGAAGTGCAGGCATGATCTCGAAGGAGTTCAGAATGTCCCCGCAGCCCTAATAAGTGGTTTTCCGCTGAGGTGAACTTTGGCTTGTACTGCATCCCAGATGATACGCCCTGCAGTAAACAAAAATGCCGTTGTTGGCACAATTGGTTTGCTTCCATCAGACAAGAGGCCCAGCACTAATGAAGCATAGAAACCGAAATTGTATCCAGCTGGGGGGGCGTTCGCACAAGGTACAGTAAAGCGCTTGTGCATGAAACTGTAATTTGTGCATATCCAATTTATGTAACTTTCAAAACTCCGGGCAGGGACAGGAGGACATGTCTCATGAAGACCGTGTCTCTGTTTTTATTGCTCTTCAGCAGCAGCCTCTGTTCCTCTTGCCAGTCCATCTGCTCTTACAAATAGCCGTAGAGAGCCCGCCTGAGCCTTTAAGCCTGGTCTGGGATCTGAAGGGCTGAGAAGTGGGTCTGACCACAAAAACTCCTCACACGGTGGAAGGCCGTGTTTTTAAACAGCTGGTGCAATCCCAGGCGTTGTGCTGTGATACACAGGCTTCACAGGCCTGCTCTGAAGGAGCCTGTAGCCCCAGCTGTCCTCTTGCTGGGGCAGTGGAGGGCACCGTGGCTAACAGAGCTGTCCCCTTCTCCCCCCCGCCAGGCTAGGCACGGAGCCACCATGCCGAACTGGGGAGGCGGCAACAAGTGCGGCGCCTGTGGCCGCACCGTCTACCATGCTGAGGAGGTGCAGTGCGATGGCAGGAGCTTCCACCGGTGCTGCTTCCTCTGCAGTAAGTACTACCCTGCAGACCCTCCCCTGGGGCAGCTGCGGGTCACAGGAGACATCCCAGGCTGAGCTGGCACCCATGACACGCAGGGGTTGGCTTTGTCCATCAACACGTTGAGCTTGACTCCTGCTTCCCCACATGCTTCCTGGACTGGGCCCTACCAAAGGGAGAGTTTGTCTTCTGGACAGAGATTATCCTACCTGTCCACCGTCAGAGGGGTACGATGCACCTCCCAAGGCAGAGCACATCATGCTTTTCTGCTGTTTGCTCCTTTCCCAGCCTTCTCCTCAGGAGTCTAAGGGCTCTTTAGGGTAGAAACCAGGCGTAAGTGTTGCTTATGCAGAAGAGAAAGCCGCATGGCAGAGCTCTGTTTGCACTGATCTGAGCTCAGCTGGACTTCTCCTGGAGGTCCTGGGGCCGGCAGCAGCTGAGGGAACAGTTATCACAGCCCTGCCCTGAAGCCCCGCACAGAGCAGGACACCAGCATGCTTGAGCACAGCCAAGCTGTCAATGCTTTAGCACAGCCAAAAGCCTAGACTTTATTGGCACGGGGGCCTGTGGTTTATTTCAGATGAAAAGAGTCCAAAGCATTATTTTCCAGTCCAACCAACAGGCCCAGCGAGGCATTGAAAATCACTTTCTCTGCTGAAAACACCTCTGTTTAGATGGAGGGAACAACGGGTCGCTGAGAATCGGAGGCTCCTGCTTGGCAAACAGCCAGCCTGTCTGTCTGAATCAGAGAATTATACCTGACTACAAACAGGACATACTGTTTTGTCCCACTTGCTGGCGTTTAATACCTGTGGGCACAGCCAGGGTTTTAGCCCTCTTCATATAAGCTATAGTTACCACTGGCCCTCTCAAAGTAGCTTGCTATGGAGTGCAGCATAGCACCAGCACACTGTGCTGGCATGTGGGCCTCGGCGCACCTACGCTCCTTAGCTCTACAGCAGTCACAAAAACAAGATTAGATGTCTCGGCTGCCTCATTTTCAGCCTTTTATGGGAGTTTCTATTAAAAGAAACCTGGAACTTAGTGTCAAAAACAATGGCTCTAGTGTGTCTGAGTATTTGCTTTTTTTTAGTGCGCAGTTCTGGTGGGGTTAAAGTCTGTAGGCTTAACAAACATGCATTAGTTGATTTACTTATTGGATACTTGCTTGTTATAAAAAGAACTTTGCAGCTAATGAATGCCATAAGCAAAGGTCACTCTCTGTTTTGAAGACCTTAGAATTCTCTTTAAACAAAAAAAAATTCATAAGGCTTTTTCTCTTTCTATTTTTTTTCTCCCCAAATTCTTTATCACGGGCATAATACTGTTGCAGACGGGAAGAGCGTGCCAGCTGGGATACAAAGGAAGGTTTAAGAAGGAAATAGTTCTGCCTTCTACTGTAACCTTGGGCAGAGAGCTTGCATTGTGCTGAAGGACAATGTAGGAATGCCAGAAAAGCACAGCCCCTCCGGTGACAGCTCTGAAACGGTCCCAGCTCTGCCCCAAACCAGCACTGAGGCAGGGGAAACCTTGAAGCTGTTTTCTTTCCCAACCCCACCCTGGCCAAAGGGGCAGGACAGGGCCTTGTCTGCACTGATAGACTTTTGCTTTATGCTGTATGGCATCTGTCAAGGGAAACTGCTGACTGCACTATCTGGGTTTCTGAGCAGCCTCATTCATCAGACCACAGCAAGTTTCCAGGCTTTAAATGTCATGGCCATGAAGGGGTGGGAGGGAATAGAGCCCTTTATAGAGCTACGCATAATTCACTCATTCAAACAACCTGCTCCCTCTAATCTCTGGCAGTCCCACAGCCTAACATGAATAATTGTGGACTAGGAAACCCATAATATCACTTCTCACTTGATTTTTGGCTTACTACATGTGCTGATAGAAATGGTCTCTTAAGGCAGTTTAACTTTCTGGCTTTTTCCTCCAGTGGTCTGTCGGAAAAACTTGGACAGCACAACTGTAGCGATTCATGATGCCGAAGTTTACTGCAAATCTTGCTATGGAAAAAAGTATGGACCAAAAGGTTATGGATATGGCCAAGGGGCAGGAACGCTGAACATGGACAGGGGAGAGAGACTAGGCATCAAGCCTGAGAGGTGAGTTGGAGAGGGTGTGATCCTTGTCTCCAGTACTGCTTTCAGAGGAGTCTTTCAGGCTATATTTTGTTAAGGACTAGAGAATAACAGAATGGTTTGGGTTGGAAGGGACCTTAAAGCTCATCCAGTTCCAACCCCCTGCCATGGGCAGGGACACCTTCCACTAGACCAGGTTGCTCCAAGCCCCGTCCAACCTTGCCTTGAGCACTGTCAGGATGGTGCAGCCACAGCTTCACTGGACAACCTGTGCCAGGGCATCACCACCCTCACAGTAAAGAATTTCTTCCTCATGTCTAATCTAAATCCACCCTCTTTCAGGGTGGATTGCCCCTTGTCCTGTCACTACATGCCCTTGTAAAAAGTCCCTCTCCAGATTTCTTGTAGGCACTCTTTAGGCTGGAAGCTGCTCTAAGGTCTCCCAGGAGCCTTCTCTTCTCCAGGCTGAACACTCCCAACTCTCTCAGCCTGTTCTCACAGGAGAGGTGCTCCAGCCCTCTGACCATCCTTGTGGCCTCGAGACTGTGGGTCTCAAGTTACTCTCCTAAATAAGCTGCAAATGCAAGTGTTCAGCAGGTTCGTGCAGGGATGGTTTCAGAGCTGAGAATCTGGGGCTACAAGAAGAATGAATTTTTAACTGGCAAATGAAGAACCATTTGTACTTAATTATAGCCAAAACCAAAAGCCCTATTAAATAGTAAACATTCCTAGTCTGATTAAGTCCTTGCTGTGAAGCAAAGCATGTGGAAAGAAGCTGAGGTATGCCTCACAACTTGCTTTGTGCAAGTTCCCACATTATTGCTTGATGTTTCCATGGTGTATGCTCTCCAGCCAGGCTCAGTGACCAGTTCAGGTTCCAGATTATGATCAGTGGACAGGAATTTAACAGAGTTATTTGTGGCTTACTGTGTGAGGAATCCATGTCCTGATACTGACATGCTGATAGAATTCAGCACTTCTCTAGCAGTGAAAAGGGGAAGGCTCCTCAGAAAACTAGCTTTTACAGTAGCTTCTTTTTATCACTTGAAGCAGGACCTTTCTCTCCTTGTTTTGTTGGGTTTTTCTTCCCTACCAAGTGTCATTGGCTAGCCTTGCTGGTAACTAACTTGCTCCAGTTTGCAGATGTACTGTGTTCTGTACCATGTGCTGGATGCTGCTCTGTTAGTGTTGTTAAGAAGAGCAAGAGGTCATTTAGGAAAAGAACTAAGACCACAGGTGTCCCTTTCTTTCAGCACGCCCTCTCCCCACCGACCCACAACAAACCCAAACACTTCAAAGTTTGCCCAGAAGTTTGGAGGGGCAGAGAAGTGCTCCAGGTGTGGTGATTCTGTGTACGCGGCTGAGAAAGTAATAGGAGCTGGGAAGGTAAGGAACTGGTGTGCTGTTTGTACCTGCTACGCAGACTTTAAAGTGAGCCAGATGCGTCATGTGGGTTCCAGGAGGGAAGCAACTGCGGGGCAGAGTTACCTGGAAATTGTGTCTCAGTATTGGAAATAGTAATTGGAATTTGATCAACTTAATTGAACAAAAAGCACTTGAAATGCAGCATGCTGAGTGCTCGCCTTGGGGTTCAGAGCTGAAGCTTCACTATCATCTCGAGTCAGAGACATGAAGTTGATTACATGAGTGCTCTCTCCCTGCAGGAGAGGGAACAGTCTTGTGGTGTGCAGCTCATGACGGAGGCTGAATGTTTCAGCAGAAAGGGGATGTGCTCTGGAAATACCCTGTAAAACTGTGTCAGTCTGCCAGACTCACTACAGGGAGCAAAGATCTGTTCCGAACTCATTAGAGCAAGCCCAAACCTTCCAAAATGCTGCCCTGAATGGGATGCTGTGTGGAATTCGGGGCTTTGGGCCACTTGGAGAAATGTAGATGTTCTTGTCTGCTGCTGGTGAACTGGTTTTTGTTGCACCAGTCATCTATAAGCAATACTGATGTAGGCACCGCCAGTTAATGCATTTTTTTACCAACCCATGCATTCTGTGCATTTAAGATAACTTTTTTTCTTGTTATTTTTCACCTAGCCATGGCACAAAAACTGCTTCCGATGTGCCAAGTGTGGAAAAAGCCTAGAATCTACAACCCTAACTGAAAAAGAGGGAGAAATCTATTGTAAAGGTGAGGAAAGAAGCAGATGCCATTTGTTTATGGTTCAAGGTAACGTGTTACAAAGATAGCTGCTCAATTTATTTGTGGTATAAGACATTTTCATGCTCCTGCTGAGATAGAAGTGTCCTATAAGGCATAGGAATAGAGCTGAGAAATTAAATATTACTGAAGCTGCTGATGTAGCTTGCATCTGCATCAAGGAAAACATTGCATGCTGAGAAATGCAGGAGCAGCCCCTGCCCTCTGCCTGGGTCAAGGAGCAGATCAGAGTAAGGAAACAAGCTAGCAAGCATCCTGCCATGCCTTCTTCCATGGCATCATGGATATAAACTTGATCCACACAGTGGTTTGAAGGCAGCATGTGCCTTAACAGATACCTGGGTGCAGAACTGATGTATGGATTGCTTTCCCACAGCAGGTCGGGAGCTACATGGACTGAACAGCCATGGCTGTTGAGTTCAGTCCTGGCAGTTAGGCAGCTTAACAGAATGTTTTTAAGCATTGCTTCTGATGAGGATGTTCTGGTGACTGACAGGAAGCAGATGAGGGGCTTGGCCTAGGCAGAGCTGTTGTTAATTAATGAGCCATAAGCTTCAGCTACTCCACGTTCCTCTTTCTCACAGGTTGCTACGCGAAGAACTTTGGCCCCAAGGGGTTTGGGTACGGCCAGGGAGCGGGCGCCCTTGTTCACGCCCAGTGAGGAGGCATCGCTCAACACCCCTTATGGCTCTGCTGAGATCCTGCTACAAGAACCAAGAGTTTCCTAAATGTTACTAACTACTGTGAAACAGCTACTAGTTACTGTAGTGCTTGGGCAGACATTCGGCAGATGATTATTAATTGTTTCTAAAAAGCACTGCTTTTTTCCTTGCTTTGTGTATCACACTGTAACACTTTTAATACTGAGTATCAATTTAATAAAGCTTTGCTTATTGATATATCCTAAAGCCAAGTGTTATTTTCTATGGTTGACAAAGCACGTAAGGGGGGTGTTGTTGGGGTACTTGAGGGATGCAGATATGATGTTACCGACTTGTTGCAGACCTTCACTGAAAGCCCAGTGCCTAAAAGCTGGACTTTCACTGGTTATGGCCTTCAGAGGTGTGTGACTGTCCTCCGCTATCATAGAAGAGATCTTAAAGCCCATCTACTTCCAGCCCTCCTGCCATTACTTTCCACTAGATGAGGTTGCTCAAAGCCCCATCTAACCTGGCTTTGATTGGTAGTGAGGTGGTGGTATGCATAGGACCTACTGTGCAGAAGGAGAATTCTACCAAGACAGCTGCAGGTTAATACCATCTGTACTCAGCAGCTGACCAAGCTCTGGACTATCATGCCAAACTCAGGTTTAAGAGCAGCTTTTGACCTTTTCTTAGTGGTACTTAAGACCCTTAGTTCCCTGAAGCTGGTGGAGGGCTTCAGCCTGTTACGGCATCTGACAAGGCAGCTGCAGTGCAACAGAGCTGAGTAAAATTCTGGTTTAAACACGTGACTTAAATGGAAGTTGGTGGGCAAGGAGTAATAGCAATTAAACACATCAAATGCAGGGTAGATCAACTGTGTGAACACACCACATGTGTTTCACCACACTGGATGAAAGCCATAATAATCAGAGGCCTTGACTCTGCTAATGTAACTCTTTAAGAACTGCTGCTAACAAAGGTCTACAATTAGGAAACAGTTTCCCTTGTCTTAGCCAGATCTTGAGTGGAAGGCTTAGAGAGAGCTTGGCTTCTTTTGATGGTTAGAGCAGCTCCTAACACAAACCTACGCGTGCAGTTGCACTTCTTGTGAAGCAAATGGGAGTCACCTCAACAAGAGACCCCGGTACTTAACCCTAAAAGAGTTACACAAAACATCACCGTGTTTAAGGCAACTCACCTTATTTTTCTGCAAGCAACCAGCAGTTAGTACCCGTCTGAAGTTGCTTCTGTTTCACCTGAAGCAGACCTTTACCAGTGTGCTGAGGCTCCTCTGCCAAGCTCCTTTTGCAAAGCTAATGGCTTCCTGCTGCCTACAATAAGTGGGAGGCACATGAGATCTGGGCATTGACACCTTTTAAGCACAAACCATGCCCCAGAGGAGCATGCCGGAGCTCTAGCACGCAACAGGCCGTTGTAGGAGTGTTTTTCCATCCCTTCCAGTGAAGGGCATGCTACTGCACAGCAAGGGCTTCAATAAAGGCCAATCATATGTGGGGGGAGGCATAAGTTCCCCCCTGGTGATTACAACCCAGCTGTTGTTCTGGGGTGGAAGGGAAGGTCCAGTAACAACTCTCATCCTGCCCAACAGGAGTTAGTTAAAGAAGAGATTTGAAACTCTGTCTGGTTGGGGATGCAGGCCGATAGCTTTGGAAGAGAAAGAACCTTGACAGAGTGAATTTATGAAGATACATTCAAGACTGGAAATGTTGCAAGAAAACATTAAGCAAGTGTGTGAGCGCAGTCTAAGGCAGTTTCAAGGAACATCCAGGATTGTGGTCTGAGGCAGTGCAAGCCAAAAACCTAATTAGAAAAATATGTACTAGTGAAAATAGCACACAAAGAGCATTTTGTACAGGTTACAAAGGAACAATACAGCTATGAGGAAGGACAGCTGGCTCCAACTGCATGAACAGTTCACAGCAAGGGAAAGATTGCAACTGGAAAAGACAACCGTAAGGCAGCAGCAGCAGCACGGATTTCAGGTGGGAGAGACACAGCAAGCAACAGCACAGCCCAGCAACCCTGGGCAGAAGGTTGGTCCTGCTACTCATACTGATGATCCAATACTTTTGTCCTTAAAAACCCACAAAACCCCCAAAACTTTTCTTCTTCACCAACTCGACAGTTGTGCAGGAAGGGTTGATCCCATCCAACGCTCACGGCCTGGACAAGCGCAGCTCTAACTTAGAAACCATATCCAGGCCTTAGCAGCCAAGGATATGGAAGACTGACAATATCCCCTTTCTATAGCCTTGTTACCTGATAGAAGTGCTTCCTCTTCTCAGGAAAAGCATTACAAAAGGCTTGAGCAGCACTGTTCAACAGACAGGAACCAAAATAATGCTCTTGACACACTCCTGAGTAGATGAGAGTGCTCCCCATTAGTTGCTGTAGCTATTGTAGTGGATTTAAACCCACCATGTTAGCAGAGTTGGCAGGTGCGATTTACGCTGACAAAAACAGACATTTAAAACATTGTTTACCTATAAAAAGAGCTTTAGATTCTTCAGAAAATAAATTGCAGAAGTGATCAGAAGTGATTTAAACTGCTGAAATACCAAGAGCTTTCCTTTCATTTCCTGGAGGGAGTCAGAGCGGTAACTCACAGCTCCATACAGCTCTACATCCCAACAATTTAACAACAAAAAAAGAAATTAAGGGAAAGCTTGCACCCGTAAAAGACAATATACCTGTCAAGAGAAATGAGAACCCTACACTGAAGTGCTTTTGCTTGGTTATTGTCAACTTTCCAGCTGCAGCAAAGCACTGGTGAACAAAAGCTCAGCCCAGGCTGGAGCAATGCTTGGAGGGAGTCTCAGCTTGGAGCCCTAACTCCAGGAAAGATTGGTTCTCAAAAGCACTTAATCATCTGGAGATCTTAAGTAACATGCAGGATTGGAGGCAATGTGAGTATGGCACAAAATTTATGAGATTCTGCAAATAACTTCAACCTGGAATTAATAGGTGCCATTTCTACTGTTAAGGTGGATAAAAATCCAGGTGCAAGCGTTCACAAGTAGACACTGCTTTCATAGCAAAACCATCTGATTTTACTTAGAGGCAGCTTACAGGAGGTGCAAGGGAGTGAACTCTAATCAAGCCATAATGAGGGTGCAGAGGGCAGGCTGCTTCCCACACAAAACAAACCCAGCAACCAGCTTTCAAGCCATCAGGAGCCCACCCATACTCCAAGAGCAGCAGCTGCTCTGATGGAGCACTGCACATTTCTGATGGAGAGCATCAGAATAGAGTGTCCTCTTTAAAGTACCTTCCCTGATCTTTCCCACACAAGTCAAAGGGTGGTCAACTGTGCCCAGCCTCACCAGAACCATTGCTTGGGGAAGGGCAGCACCAACAATTCTCAATGTCAGTATTGAGCCCACACCCAGCAGAAAACACTTTTCTATCCAAATTAGGTGTGCTTGAGTCCTAGCCTTATACTTCAATGCCTATTGCTGGTTATAAATATCCTGACAAAATTCCAACTTGCGTGGTTTCTTTTTTTCTACTCAAAACCTAACCTTCAGCATGGAGCAGAAGAGTCAAGGCATTCTGTCTCCTGCAAGTGCCACCTAGAAGCACATGTCCTGGTCATAACTCCTAGCCCTGTGCAGAGATCTTGTTTACCCTTAGAATACCTCAACTGTTATTTATCCAATAGGCACATTTGGCCACCTGAAATGTTCCCTAGAAGGAATTCTCCCTTAAGAAACCTTACCTTGCCAGCCTGCTTTGCTCAAAAGAAAGGAGTATCTAATTAGTGAGTGGTAGCTCTAATTGCTAGTGCAAAAGATGTACTTCACCAAACCCACGGTAGTAGTTCACAGGATTTCCCGTCAGCACAGAATTGGGTGCATGCTGTCTTTAAGACACCTGTAAATCCTTCCAGAAAGACCTTACTAAAATGAGATGTGAGACAGCAGCTATTTTCTCATGGTATGGCTTCTGAAATTGGACAGGGACAACACTGTGAAATCACATCCCCAGTCAAGACAAACACTGCATCTAAGAGTCAATATTTATTTGATTAATAACTTACAAAATTTAACAGATTTAATTTATGTAAGGAGAGCTAATTTATTAAACATTTTACAGATTTTTTTTGTTCACAATGTAATACATCAAGATCTTGACAGTATTAAAATAATACTTGGCACAGTTATAAATAAAGAATATACAAAAAAATCCATAGCTTAAAATGTAGTGATGCTGTTTTACACATTAATTGGAAAAAAAAAATAATATCTGGTGGACATCAAAGAATACAGAAACCTGCAAAGAAACAGCACATGTTTAGGGCCAAGACAAAATTCCCATTTATTCTACCTATGTCAGATTATGTTGGTCTGATCTGCTGTTGGTCTGGATCAGCTTTGTTAAGTTTCAGAAGCAATGCAGTTTTGGTTCGACAGGTGAGTTGTACGTTTGATAACTTGACAGGAAAATGCTGCATAGGTGGCTCCCCCCTGCTTGATTTTATGATTTCACATCAAACCATTCAGCGTTACTCAAGACAAATTACATTTTGCACTGGAAACTCCATACACCCTAACTCCAGATATGCAAGTTAATTTTCACAGCTATCACTACTGCTCAAATTCTGCAGGTCTCAACAGAACTGTCACCAGAGAGCTATTAACAAGTAAATAGTGCAGAACTCACTACGTACTACCAAAGATCACCTCTTCTTCTACAAACATTTCTGTGTGACACGAGTCATGGCAGTTAATGCTACTGGGCAACTAAAACCAGAACGTGTATCACATACTGAACTGCTCTTCTGGTGCAAGGCGATAGTCAATAAAGTGGATGGAAGTTCTTCAAGTCAACCGACCCCTAACAGAAATGTGGGAACAAAAGCCAAACCCAAACCCCAACTGAACAAATATGCAGAACATTACTGGTGATTAAAACAACATTGGGAAGTCTTCATGCTTTTTTCTGAGTAGAAAAAAATATGAATAACTGATGTCAACTGTTTTCACTGAAACAGAACGTGTCTTCGTTAGGACTACAAATTTTGTCTGACAAAAATAGCAACAGCTTCTTGCCACCCCTCCACCCAAACCCTTCCCACTAAAACTGTATCCAAGACGACGCTGATTTTTCCAGTATTAAACATTCCAGTACTCTAATGCTGCACTTCTGTAAATCCTGATATCTGGTACTTGCAAACTAAGTGTGTGTCTTGAGATCAATGAACATCTACAGAAAAATGTTTACTTGCAAATACTGAACATCAACTATTTACAGTTTCACTGCTCCTCTTACTAAGGCAAGGGCCGGGAATACCACTAGATTGCTTTATTACCTGTAATCTGCATATTACAGAAAACGCTAATTTTGCCAAGCATCAAACATGCAGTGAATTTGCAGGGCATAATGCCTATTAACAGCAATATTGAACATCACTAAAAGCTCATTAGATATCTTCCTACACTTTTTTGGTTGAATAAAATGAAAATGAGCAGCTTTAAATACACTAAACACACACTCACAGAGAGAAAACTATTTGATAAATTATTTATATACAGATACACATTCTTTACACTGGTATCAGACATCTGCTTTCAGGTCCCTCCCCAAACTCCCCTCACAGGTTTCTCGAACCACTGGGTTGCTACAGCACTTAGAAGAGAACTAACCTGATTCTCAGTCTCTCTGTAAACAATAGTTAAGGAAGCAGTGAACAATTCACTATGAGTTTATGAAAACACCATAACAAAAATCAGTGCATCACATTCAAGAAAAGCCCCTTTGGAATGCAGTTTCAGATCATTCCTTACCTTCCAAACATATCTGTAGCATGAGAACTTAAAAAAAGAAAATAAGGGTGATTTCCATGTGCCAATACACCACCTTCTTCAGAACGTTGTGTTACATTTTCTGTGTGCGTGTACTATCATGGGGAACTTCGCTTTTTTAAAGTTTGGATTCCATTATTTTACAACCAAACCAAATGAGCATTACAGACAACTTTGGGTTCTTCTTCTGCAGTTGCATCCAATTTAAAACTGTCTTGTCCTTTTACAACTGAGATTCTTGCTTTCACATCTGTGGTTTCCCCCACGCAATTTCTCTTCCAACATGTCTCCAATTACACTACACTGGTACTGTGTGAGGACCAAACCTAATACTAAAACATCGCTAGTTTGTAAGTTGCTTATACAGTTACTTCAAAGATAATGAATTTTTTCCACTTTTTTTCCTGAACATTATATATATAGTAATCTAGTTTTACAGGTGTATCATGCATTTAAGCAGGGCTTTAACTTTGACAGAAGAGCTTGCTTTATTTATTTCATACTATATAATCTCAGAACAGGGTTATTACAAGTATTTAGTTGTACCAGTAACTGGTGGCAAAAACCAGTCACCAAAAAATGTGGGCAATGTATTTTTTTCAGCATTATCTGACGTGCCCTACTGCTATAACTTAACACCTTACAGGGGATTCCCACCACATGATGTTGGTAACAGTACTGAAAAGCACATTTTTCAATGTACATGATACTACTAAAAACCTGTATTAAAAATATCACGTTACAGGAACTACAACATAGTGATCAGTGAACGCTGCATCATGAAATTTAGTTTTATGTTCTAGATTCTTGTTTCAGTGGAATTATTTGTATTGGGAAATAAATTTTTCTGCTCAGCACAACGTAACTACTTATGTCAATACTTCAATAATCTCATGCTCCATTGTGAAAGACCTTAAATAAAAAACCCAACAACAAATACTGTGAGTATGCGATCGTGAATAATTCTCATGTTAAGAACTGTTAAAATCCCTTTTTGATCTTCCTCCTCTTCCTTATCAGGTTTGGCAGTTTATTCTGTCCACTTTTACGTTTGTTAATAAAATTCTGATGAAGAGAAGGTACCTTATGATTCATCATCAGCCCTACACATAGCATGCTACTCTTCAAGGGATGCAGAGTCGAGAGAGAGAGAAGATTTTTCAGGCACCACTCAGATACGATATGCTCACAGGACGAAGGTGGTGCTACACTAGCTGGTAGCCTGATCCTGAAGTTTGGTCATATTCTATTGTATACTGCCTTGTCCAGTCCACGATAACAGGCCGAAATAGACCACAGCATCTGAATTCAAAGAAGTCTATAATGTTCCTTATACATCCATGGCTAAAAATAGAACAAAACCACATGTTAGTAAGCAACATCATAGCTTATCCAAAGTACAACATTTTTTGTCTACCTACAAATTCGACTCTTCACCCTTTAAGTTCCTAACTGCAGAAAACCAATTCAGTTAACAATTATTTTAGTGATTACTGATGAGCAAGTTCTGGAATAAGAAGTAGTCACCAGGCTTGCGGATGTTTGATCCTTGGACACAACCAAGACACTAACTTGCTTCCACTATCTACTAACACTGTATGGAAAAATGTAACATGTTACTGACGTGCATTATCATGTAGCATAGCATAGTAATTCAGATGCCTAAGAGGAAAGTTGCATTGTACAGATGAATGCAAGACAAAACAGCATGAAGTGAGTGTCTTCCTAGAATAATTTCAAGTTTTATTAAAATCTATCTCTGTCATACATACTGGTTCAGCAGCTGCAGGTCTAAGATCAATTAAGTCCCTAGACAACACAAAATTAAGAAAGCATTATCTGAATTAAATGAACCATTCAAGTGCTTTCTGCTGCTGAATCAATTCATTGTTAAATATTTAAGATACCTACATCAAAATTCCAGCATGTTGGGGTTTTTTAACTTAATTATACATGGGCTGAATAGATCACAGGTTTCTGGAAGAGAAGCTCATGTTACGATATATGTAAGAGCAGTTCTAAGCAACAAGATGATGACAACTACTTGATGTTGATGCTTCATCTGACAGGTGACGTTCATCTGACAAGTCACTTATTTTAGACATCTGGTGTTATTTTCAGGAGTCATTTTTATAACAGCAGCTATTTCAGTGAAATGGTTTGTGAATGTGACATTAATTTGGGGATCAAACCAGTAGTTTTCTCCTATCCCATGCACCACCCTGTGTTCTTCAGGAAAAACTATCACCTGCTTTTGTTACAAATCTAATCTGTTGGAAGACTGCAACCATACAGAAATGCTTGTCTGCTTCTCACTACAAATCTGATATAACTTAAAAAAAAAAAAAGATCACACAGGTTTCTCTTCTAGCACAAAAATCAAACTGCAACAATAACTCCTATCTCCTGTTCCCCTGGGTGTCACCTGAAAGAGCAGTAGCCCCTGCAGGAGACAAAGCATATGCAGCGGGATGAGACATGCTTCTGTCCTTTCATTGCTCCTTTTGTACTGTGATCTCAACCCACCAATATACCAGCCTCATGCCTCCATTTATTTCCTGCTTTGGCTCCACAAGCTGCTCCAGGCTGCCCTATTTCCATCCCAGAGCTATTTTATCCCTGACCCCCTCTCTCTTTCAGCTTGCACCCTCAGCATTACAGAAACCAGAATCTCAACCTACCCTTTACATACTGATACCCATGTTTCAAGCCCATGTTTCATCCATGTAACACCCACTTCAGTTCCTGGGACATCCTGCTCCCTTCTCCATGAACAGCTTTGCTCATGGTCTCCTCCTGAGCAGGAAGGAAGTGCTGCTGCTTCTTTCATAGTATAGAGAGTATTTAGCCATGTTCTGTTTCAACAAGCTGCACAATTCAAATATATGCAAGGCTGCACAAATAAGAAATATGTTTGCACTTTAAAACTTACTTGAATGGGCTTTCAATAGATGTGGTTGTAACTTTAAAGTGCTTGTATCTTCTTGCATTCATTCTTTCATTTGTCGTGATACCCAAGCAAGATATCTGAAGACAGGGAAAAAAAAAAAAAAAAAAAAATTAAGCAATTTAGCTCATGTAAAAACATACAAACAAGCCCTTCATAAGCCAGACTGAAAAACGAAGACCAAATTTACTGGTTTATGTTCTTTCTCTCGAAGAAGGAATTCTCTGTCTAGGGAAATTATCAGGTCCTAACGTAAAACACCACAGCACACCTGTACCAGACTGTGCAAAAGATTTAATTTTGAAAGGGATCAGAAATAAATCATGATCATTGAATAAACTGTGACTTCTTAGTTCATCGTTAGCTGAAGTGCACTGTAAATGACAGATTCAGGAGTTATTTTTCACAGCATTTGAATGACCACCTTCTCCTCCTGACATTCTAGTTACAGCTCCATCAGTATATTTTTCCAGTTTCGTACATAAGTTGCAGTAACATAACTTTTCTGCCTGCAAGACAAGAAGATGGCCAGAAAAAAAGTGAGGTGTTTTTGGTTGTTCTTACTTGTGTTTTTTCCTTTTTCCATTATCATTTGGCCCAAAGGCTATGATTTTACTAGCTTTCCAACTACGTTAGCCTAAAAGGCTATCTTACTTAAATGTGATGTAATTGGAAACAAAAATGTGAGAACATCCATAGCAACCTTATACTACAGGAAGATAAAATCTAGTCATTCCTTGTGAAATATAAAAAGTCAACTCTACTGCATGTTGCAGAAGCAAGAACATTTAAAAAGTTAAGCTTGGGCTGGCTTGCCTCATTTGGATGTACTTAGTATCTCAAGCATTATCTTTGCCTCCATGAAACCCTGTGAAGTTTCATGTCTATGTATGTAAATGAGCTCAACAGCCGCCTTTTGAAGTAGGAAGTAAAGGTTTTAAGATAGTAGGTAGTATTTTGACAATAACTCTGGCCAGTTCAATAAGAAGGATAGGTCCAAATTTTACGATGGATAGGCAAAAAAAAAAAAAAAAGGCAACAAGAGTAGGGGCTATGCAATTGCAAATCAAAAGAAGCATTTTAGGGAATATTTTATCCATTTCATCATTATGGGAAATGATGATTTGCCAAAGACATTTGCCAAGAATAATTGATATCTGTTATAAATGATGAATATTGTAGAGAAAGGAGAACAAACCTTAAAATTTCCTGAAAAGTTGTATCTAAGCTTTAGAGGATTATTTTTATTTCCAGGATCTCTGAAAGAATTAAATCAGTAAGTCTCATGGTTCATTAATGACAAGTCATACTGAAAGACTTTCAAGCCATACTTAAAGGCTTTCAGTATGACTTGTCTTTCCTTAAGAAGAAACACAAAGACTTGGGTTTGGTCAGATTACATTACAGTAGCGTAGTCTCAAATCACACTGAAGCACTGTAAGAAATTACTGCGTCCCTTTGAAGTTACCACCTTTTTCTTCTAATGACATATTGCATTATTCAAAGTTCAACCCACAGATCTTATCCTCTATTAGTATTTATTGCCTTTCTCTGTCCTGTTTTGCCTTTTTGTCATTCTGAGAATAGAAAGCAGGAGGTAGGTATTTTAAACCTCTTGCTCCCAAAAAAACTCCACAAAGGCACAAGTAAATGAGAAGTGAATAATGCCTAATATCCAGAGACAACAGATGCTGGCCTCTTCCAGCATGGCTGAGACTAAACACTTCATCTTGCGTAATGAACATGAAAATTCAAATGAGAGAACTATTAGATATCCTTATGCCACTCCAAAAACTCAGCATTACAAATGAAGGGCTCTTCCATACCTGATACATCTGACACATGAGTAACACAGCCACCCACATGAAGTGAAAAACACTGTTTAGAAACATCCAGAACATCCACGGAGAACAGGTAGCAATCTGTGTAACATAGGTCCAAAATCCATCTTTTGCATAACTTGTCTCACAGTGGAACCCCCAGTCTAGAGAATAAACAAAGTGTCAGAAAACATACAGAAGGTTTAAGATATGTTTACAGCACATCAGCATAATGCCAAAATTCAAATGTATTCAATAAGAAAATGACAATGTGCCAAATTAGTTTTATTTGTTCTCTCTTCCTTTCCCAACTCCTTGAATACATGACAGATGCACATACTTGGCTGTGACAAAGAAAAAAATCTAGGACAAGAAAAACATCATCTTCTAACTTAAAATACCCAATCTAGTCAATCAGTGATGTGCAGTTTGATTCCAGAATAAAAATATCCAAAACTCTGATGAGGCAGAAGCTTGTAAAAATCTATACCAGGAGATAAACAAAGTCTTTATAGGCAATTTGAAAAAAAAAAAAAAAAGGGCAAAAGGCCCTTATTTACTCACAAGAGATACATCCATAAATCATCCAGCAGATCATAAAAAGCAAGAAGAACAGGTATCCCATAAAATAGCGGTGGTTCCCTGCTCCTAAAGTTGCACAGAAACAGGTATTGAATTACTACTCTTTTAGAAGACAGACAACAGTACACCAGAAAGTTTGTTTGCTTAGATTACTGCTTCTTATTGTATACAGAAACATTAGTCTCCCACATTAAGCCAATATAACTTCAAGACAGTGAAATTAGCTGGTTTACTTACAATTTCTCTTTTTTTTATACTTCTCAGACAACAAAGCAATGTTTTCATTTTCTTCAATTTCTGTCACATTATAGCTGCAATTCGCACAAATGCATTTCATTTGTAACCTTTCATGAGCTAATAAAATTATTGATTTAGAACAATGTTGGTGACAGCTGTTGCAGAGCCCTGAACAGCCAGGAATTACACATCAATAGTTTTAAAATCCCATTGATAAATCATCAGACTACAGCATTCACTTTCTTAAAAGAAATAAAAATATGAATAAATATACAACCTCCTTTCATAATAAGCTAATTCACAGCTTAGGTTTAAACCTGGTTGATGAAGCTAAAAATAAAATATATAATAGAACTTGTAAAACAAATACATGTAACTGAACAGACAACCTGGCTAAAATAGGCAGAATGTTTTTTATCCCATTCATTAAGACAGAATTTAAATGCAAGAAAATTCAGTTACCGAAAGACTGATCTATTTTTAACATTAATAGAGCTAAAAAGATGTCTTTTATGCAAATACATCATAATTGAGGTACTCAGTCTTCCTTCTGTTTGCAAAATATGTCCACTGTTGCAACCTTCCAACTGCTCTAGGCTGTAAATTAAACCCACAGAGATGATAATGGGCTACAAAAGATTTGGCTGTCACCATCTACCAACACAGCATTTACTACTTCATTATGTCAAATGTTTTGCCTGATAAAACAAGAGCATCCTCTGGAGGCAGAAAATAAAGTGCTTTTAGCAACTGAACTAAAAGACTATATAAATAAGAGATGAGGAAAAATACACATACAATACAAGCTAGACTAAACACATTTCCTTGAAAATCAAACAAGTTCCTGCAGACATAAAATATGTTGTAACATTGCCTTCAATCACCTACAGCATACGAGAAACAGTGCTGGGAATGTCCCTAAGGTATAACTTTCATTTGCATTCTAAATTTCAGAACTGTTAAGTTTCATTAAAGACATTCTTTTGAAAAATGGAAGTTAAACAGTGACCTAGAGGTCCACCTGAGAGGCACCTGATGAGATGCTCATTCAGCAGCATCTTCAACGATAGTAAACCAAATGCTACTTAACAGGAAATCCATCTGTATCTGGTAAAATCATGTGTGTACCATTTCAAAACCATAAAAGAGACAGGCACAAATCTTGGTTACAGTTTAACAAACAAAAGACTTTGGAAAAAGAAGTGGAGAAACAACCTTTCTTCTCTATCTTGAATAAGACTGGACAAAACACAGCACTATTCTCTGCAGTTTCACCCTGGTCTGGCAGGAACAGTCTGTTATCCTCCACAGCTAAAACGATGCTGTAAGAATTGTTGCTACTTTCTTCTATATGGTTGTGCATATATTATACATAAGTAGTAACATATAATAAAGCCAATTAATTTTTTATTGATGAAGTTAGAGTGCATGATTTAGACTGTTCGTCCATTTCTTTATTTTTCTTTACTTTTAGCTCCTTGTAGAAGAATCCTGTTTAGGGGAAACCATAAAATAATTTCTCATATACAGAAGACCTACCTTCTGAGTCACTGCTATCAGGACAATAATTCGGTACAACACCAGCAGAACCCATGTGACTCAACAATTTAAAAATTGGGTCTAGCTCCTTTCATGCTGTTACTTGAAGACTAAATTTCTGTTGCCAGTCTGCAGTTTGTGTTTGAAATGTAACTACAAGTTTAATATTTGTTATTTTCAAACCACCAACTGTAAAAAGCATAATGCTATTTTGATAATCCCTTAAAAAGACAAGTATAATCACCTTTAGAGACTTGCTCACTGCAATTTTAACTAAAACTTTGTGGGTATGACACAAATAATTTGCCCCAATTGCCAATGAATTTATACTTCAAATAGTCTGTACTTTTTGTCAACCTCTTCAGAATGGTAAAAATATTCTCTCTCAATCTCTTTACGTGCCAAGTTTTATCCCCAAATGATTTTAGCGTCTGTACACACTGTTAGAGTATTTCTCAGTCCTATCTTTAGTAAAATTCTTATCCTTCTAACACATTCAAAGGAAGACTACACAAAATATTTCCAAATTCCACCATTCCAGAAAAGTGTGATTCATGTTTCCCTTTTTGGCAAACATACCAGGAATGCTGTTTTAAGAATGGATTCTGGTTTGTAATCCTATGCTCAGAGTCACCATGTACCAATCTGAGAGCAACAGAGAAGCCATATAAGGTCATTCAACCATTGCTCCCTCCAGTTCAGGCTGTTCCCAGAGTGTGATTTCTAATGCTTTTTTTCCCAGCATACTTTCAAGTGTCCTAATGTTTACTTTTACCTCCAGTTATCCCAAGCAATCAGTACAAGACCACCAGTAGACAGATTCTGTTTTTCCATCACCACTGTTTTTAAAAAAACATTTCCTGCACCTAACTTAATCCCATTACTCACTCTCTTACTGCACACACACATACTAAGGTCTTTCCTCCCCAGTCTGTTTTTCATGCTTTTCCAGTTACTGATTAAAATACTGGATCTTCTGTCCCATTGACAAGTACTCCTCTGCACTCATGCAAAACAGTCACTAACCATTCCCCAAAACCTGAGCCCATGCTCCTTCCCTGTTTTAATTAAAAACGTCTTAGTTCTTCATTGTACATCTAAAATATAAATCAAAAGTAGCTCAGGTAGTCACATCAATAGGGAATGTAAACTAGAAGGGAGCGACATAAGTCCATCTCAGTGAGACTTCAGTGATGTGCTATTACAATTCAAATGCCAGCACGACTATTTTACTCTTCATCACAAGACCAAACTACTGTGACTATCCATTATCATATATATTTGGAAGGACCACAATGAAGCATTTATTGGCTGTCAGCTGCAAATGAATCCAGGTCCTAATTCCTCCCCAAGATTAAAGTTACCTCTGCTTTGTATCGTAAAAAAATAAAGCAGTGAGGCAGGCTGCACTCATTTCCTAGCTGTGAAGTATTCAATGCTCCCTGCATAATAATGGCTTTCAAGTAAGTTTCTCAAAATGTATGACAGGGAATAGTAGCATTTAGAGACTTTATTCTTGTTCTATATATGTTCCTTTCATCATCACTGGGGACAATAAGTGACTACCTGGGGAGTCAAAAGAGGAGAATATCTCAATAGAAAGTCATTCTGTATCTAGCTGCTATCATCATGACATTCTGAATAAGTACACTTTCCCATTAAATTACTGAAAATTAGTGGCAAAGATTAAAGGATTTTATCTTATGTAATGGATAACAGTCCATTGTGGAATTGGTACATGCCTTTTCTGCAGACATTAAAAAGCAGTTAAGCTTTGCATCTTTTAATTGAGTTTATGTTAATAAAAGTATATACATAGGAAACTGAATTAGACACGGAACAATTTTGAGGATGAGTATATTACAGACAATACAAATGAGAATAATGCAGAGAATTGCATATAGAAAAAAAAAAAATTAAGCTCAATACTGAAAATGTTTTTCCCTCTACCAGACGTCCTCAACAGCTCTTCCTCAGATTTTCGCAGAAGCCAAGTCACTTTCACCATGAAATGAGAACAGACACAAACCTGTACAACACCCAGCGTTGATTTCAGAAGCTTTTCCCTTCTTTATCTGTTAAGACAACATCATATTTTAGCAAGTTACTCACCTACACAGTTACCCACCCACGGGCAGTGGTGATCGAACTTTGCTATACATCGATTGCATACACCACAGTGTTTGGACCTCACTGGCTTCCGTATCTGTAAGGGTTATTAACATTCGTTTAGAAAAGCAAAAGACCCTGACATATTTTAAATAGCACCCTCCCCACATTTAGATGTAAATTGATTTTGCTATTGCTAACCCCTTAAAAAACTTCAAAATTGATACTAATTTTTAAAGCAATCTTAGGTATTAAGCTTTATCTATACATTATTTAACACAAACATCTATACAACCACATCAAAATGATTTTCACACTATTCTTGTTATATATACAGGATTTTTTTTCCATACAAAGTTCACCTCCAGCTATTGAGCTTTATACAGCAACCAGTTTCATTTCAGCTTTTCAATAATGAAAATACAGAATGAGTTTGAGTTCCACGATTCTGTCACTATCATTCATAACTGAGCTGTAACACAAACTCTCCCAGCTTATTTTCTAAAGACAGGAATATGACTCAACAAGTGGAACTCGGTGGAGCTTAAAATGCTAAGTTACTCCCAATATTTTTTTAAAAAAAGGTTATGATTTGAAAGAAAAATGAAATGGCAATAAAAAAAAGAACTGATGCGAAAGTATTCTGAGATATAGGTGTATATACACACACACCATTTTTAAGGTGTCACATCAGTACATAATTTTCCAGATTAAATTTGGGGAATATTAAATCCTTCACGCTCTACATAGGTCAGAGCATTACAGTGTAACACTGATAACCTTGATGATTTTATATTTACTAGTTAACTTTCTATAAAAGAAAGACATTGCATTTACTATGGTTACTTTTTTCCCTTAAGCAATTATTCCCTTTTAAATTTTCTGTGGTGAAACTAAGTACTAACTAGTCCAAGAAAAGCATTTGCTTTCAATTTGGCAAGCTTTAAAAAAACTATGATCCCCTTCAATTACTGTCAAATTGGGAAATACACTTGATTTTTTTGGCGGAAAAAAATTTACTAGAAGCTCCACAGTTTTATTGGGAGTTACAAAAGTGATTTTCGTCATAACTTTTTAGCTGTATAGCCAACCATCTGGGTAGATATATTAGATACTTGGTTTGCAACACCAACAACCAACAAGTTACTTCCACAGTGATTATTTGTTTTCCTCTTATTGTTGCAGTTTTTTTGGTGTACAGACATATTAATTGAAAACACAGCTTAAATCAAAGATTACAAATAAATTGCATTATTAAGGCCAAAAATGTGTTCGGTATAGGAACATCTAATTTTGGCTTAACAGAACAGAAATCAGTGCTGCAAGTGATAAAAAAATACACTACCAAGCAGGTACTGCAGAATATACTGAGGTCCAGACTTCCTGTCTCTGCAAGTTCTACTATTGTCTGCAGAAAAATGAGGGAAAAAGAAAGTAAGAAATTAGAATTTAGCACATAAACAAATGCTGACAGCCATTGTAATAGCTGCTTTTCAGACTCGGGGCTGTGGACTCTATTCATTTCAGGTACTTTCCACACTGGAAGAACTTAAATTCAGCTGAAATTGATTTTAAACCTATTTTATTAAACCAATATTCACATTTACTTCTCAATTAATTCTAGTTTATACTTATTCCTAGTCTATCTAGGTTTAATAAGAGAAAAAGCAAGCTTAGATAAATTCTGATACATCCACACAGTGGTTAGCACCGGTTTGACTAACCCATTGTTAAACCTACCAGAATTAATGCAGCTGAATTTCCAAATGGGAACATAAATAAAACTAGCTAGCAGGATCAGCCAGTCTAAAAACCTGGCTTTCCTTCCAGTGGTATCCCATCAAAAGCTTTAAATCTATATTCACCTCTCTCCTCAGATGTTGAAGCTTCAAGAAAAAAAAACCAAACAATGCAAATCAAACCTCCTCTGACTGATAATGCTATGCTTATGGATTAAGTGGTACACAGAAGAAGGTATCAGTTAAAGCACACCTATAATTTCACATTAAATGATAAGGGGCTGTTTTAATTTTATACACTCCTTCAGTACCCTCTTAATTGTTGGAATAGAAGGAACCTACTATTTCATTAAATGGTTTCCAACAATTTTTAAATTCAGCAGCTGAAATCATGCCATGTGAGACTTAAATGACATTTTGACATTTGCAACATATGGAAAATAACCTGAAAATATCTTTTACAGAATAATCTTCCCTGAACCAGAAGAAATTTACTCAGCATAAGCAATCTAATGGCAAGTAGATTAATCTACTGCTCCCTTTCAAACCACATATACACATATAGGTGGTTGCAGAAGCAGTAATAGTCCTTACAACTATTTTCTCATCATAGCAATGCAAACATAACTTCCTTAATTAGATGATGACCACTCAGGTGAGTATTTTGACTGAAGCTGCAGAAGTTTTACTCAAAAATACTACTCTGATTATGAAATATTTATGGAACCTTGTCTTGAAAGTAACCAGTAAAAGCTATGGTCAACAGGCTGGGGGTGAATCAGTGTCTTAATGCTTTCCCTGCAATCTCAGGTAAATGAGGAATAAACTTGACAGTTTTCTTACACTCCTCAGCTCTGAAAGCTGCACTATTTTTCTCCTCGCTTGTACTTCCATTTGCTATTGGGCCAGCGTTCTTCCCTCCACCACTGCAACCCTTCAGATCCCCTCTCCAACCAACCACTGCCATTCACAAGCCTTTTAACGCAGTTTGTCAACTTCAGCACTCTACATCCCTTTCTCATCCCCCTTTGCCATCCCTCACTGCTCTAATACCCCCACTACAGGACCTGAAATTAAAGGGCATCCCTCACAAGAGTAACTTTTGTAAATAAGCCAGATGAACAGAAAGTAAAACACACAATGAGACGTACCCACCAAGATTTCAGTGCTGCTGGCGTGGCCTTTTGATACCTTGGACAATTTCATACAATATATTTGAACAATTTCATAAGTAGTTCCTCTGATTTCAGTGGGAGTATACATCACACTACAGAATGTACATGGTGTGATGCTCAACACTGGAGTTCAGTATCATCCACAAGCAAGATCCCAAAGCTCAGGAGAACAGAACTGAACCAGAGCAGATAAATCACTTCTAAATATAAACTCATTGAGCTTATACAGAGACCCAGAAGCACTCAAGTTAGAGTACGCTGTTGCGCTTTGTAAACCTTAGGTCTATTTTCTATGCTTTTGAACTACAGAAAATTTTCTTTATTTACTCATTATAAGACTGACTTGGGTTATTTTGCAACATGGAAGAAAGGACATGACATATCATAAGAATAAACATCCGAAATTGTTGCTTACTACACATTTCCAAATATACTTAATTTGGCAAACTGGAATTAAAAGAATTCTTTTGGTTGCTTATTCCAAAGGTAAAGGCTAACTCAACATTAAATATCTGGAGACAAATTATGAAAATGTGAGACATCACTACACTGCACAAAGGTAAGGCACATGTCCTACAGTGCTTGATAACGCTGACAATAGATCATTTTAAAGATTGGTTAACTGCAATGTAAGAAATCTAAAACACTCACAGCCATATGCATCTGCCTGAAGAAGCTGCATTTTGTAATTCCTATCCAGTTCAGCAAGGCTTTTGTAACCACACTCAACTACTCAAGCAAGTAGATCAAATGAATTGCATATTTGTGTAATTTGATGCATCCAAACCAAAGTGCAGTTGCTGACTATGCTATTTAATTTAGTCCAGTTGAAGGAAGAGAATTTAGTCTGGAATTTACTTTGGCAAATTTGCAATAACAGAAAGGGAATTTGCAAAATCAATGTGCACATTGACTAAACAACTCAGTTATAACCTGTTGGAGAATACAAAAACTATTTAAGATATGGCAACCATCCTTTTAAAGCCTATTATAATTCATTCCTAGGTAAGGCCATAATTCCAAATGGTCCGATGACGATCCGCACAGGTGACTGAAGTAAAAAGCTCAAACCTCGCTTTTGGCGGGATGTGAGCTTCTAGGAAACTTAGACAAAATTAAACAAACAGAGCACTTCTTCTGCTTGTATAATTTTTGCATATTCAGTGCTCAGTTTGGCTGCTGAGAACAATGCACTTAAATTAAAAGAAATCAGAAATGCTAATAACAGTGTTAGAACATCTTAGAAAGGTATCATTTGATCATCCATATTTTCTCTAATATCTATAACAAAAAAAATCCACCCCAGATTGCCAGGTGTTTTGGTTGATTTAGTCTCAAAATGTTTGTCCGTCTAATACTTTTAGACACAAGGAAAATTAGAGGTGCTTAAAAGTCTGGAAAGTTTTTAGAAAATCAAATTAACTAACACTTTTCCCATAATGAGTTATTTGTTTCAGTTAGGCAAAACTCTGGAGCTTCACCCTTTCATTTTCACCCAACTTCTTTTTAAACTTTTTATCTTGAAAATTTAAGTTGCAATTTTATTTTTCACAGAATCATAGAATGGTTTGGGTTTGGCCCCATCTTTAAGCGACCTTAAAGATGACCTAGTTCCCAGCCACCTGCCATGGGCAGGGACACCTTCCACTAGACCAGGTCACTCAAAGCCCCGTCCAACCTAGCCTAGAACACCGCCAGGGATGGGGCAGCCACAGCTTCTCTGGGCAACCTGTGCCAGTGTCTCATCACCCTCACAGTAAAGAATTTCTACCTTGTATCTTACCTAAATCTACCCTCTTTCAGTTTAAAGCCATTACCTCTTGTCCTATCACTACAAGCCCTTATAAAAAGTCCATTTTGTTACTCAAAATGACTGAAACACAACTTTGAACCAGTAAGACTTGAACACATATTTCAAATATAAAAAAGAAAGCTGGAAGACAAGACTTTTCAACATTTTAGACCTTCTGTCGTAATGTCAATAAATTGTTGTACATCTACTGAACAGCAAACTACTCTGACCAACTAGTGGAAGGGTGCCGAAGAACAAGTTTCACATATCTCATGGCTTTACCTTTTTCTTTTGTTCTTCTGTGGCTTTGATGATTCCTGGATCAGATTTCCAGGATTTTCCAAAATTGTAGAAAAGTGCAACGCTATTCGCGAGGAATGGAAGATGTATAAAGAAAAAATTGAGATGTGTTTGAAGTCAAGGAATTTAAAGTTTAAACCCAAATTTCCTCTTGAAAATACCCACTGACAATTCTGAAATAAAATTTAAATGAATTTCATTTTTATGAATGCCCTTGAGTCACTGTCTTCTGAGTTGACAAAACTCAGCACAGCTGTAAGAACCAGTGTGGTACTTAGTATTTTCTATTGCTCAAACTTGAAAACTTACGTTTTAAAGTGCTGTTCTCCATGAGACATTTCTAAATCGCTTATCCTCCTAAAGAATGAATGATAGTTCAGTTTTCGTAATTATTTTCCCTTTTAAACTCCATGAAAATTATCTTCTCAAAAGTATTTCCTGTTTTCACAATAAACATTTCAGAGCTCTATTTATAAGACAGACATTTGACTGCCTATATCTTTAGTTGCTTGACATTCCTGTTAGATCACAGAAAGGACTCCTTCTAGCCATAGAAGGAATTGTGTTGCAACAACCACTGTTGCATGGCAATCATGTCTCAACACCACTTATCTCCAAGCAAAGGTGCTGTCTGAAACCCGGTCCTATTATAAGGCAATACCCATATTTTACACCAACAAAAGTTATTTTTAACATACTAATACATCTAATACTTACAAACCCACAGGATTTAGTATTCTGGAAGTGTTTATAAAATCAGTTACCATATAAAGACAGAAAATAACCATTAGTTTTAAAATATGTTTCCTGTGTTGAATGACTTGCCATATAACATGCCTAGTCTTACAACACATCACATTTCTTCAAAGAAATAAAACATTTCTTAGCAATGATGTTGAAAAAGCAAATACTTCAGACATGCCTCTTCCATAAAAGGTGGAAAATTATATCCTCTGATAAACTTACAAAAGCCCTAACCAACCAAACTAAAGATACCTGTCAGCTGTCAGTCATAACTGCAAGGAGATGCCATACTTGACAAAGCTGTGGTGGCAGAAGCCTCTACAGCATTATCCAGGCAAAAAGGACACTGATTATTCAGGCATAAATCACTCACTGCACACCCAAATTACATTCTATTCTGAGTAACTTGGATGAATATTTCTCTCTACTTTGGTAATCATTAGAACTTCTACTGTTATTCAATTTTAACATGTTGTGTGCTTGCATTACAAAATGCTGCATATAAGACTTGATAACAAGCATTATATGGCAAATATATTCTACTATATAGCTACAGTATATTCTATTCTGACTATTCTTGGAAAAATGTTCACTGAAGGCATTAAGTAGTAATAAGAAAAAATTACATAAATCATCTATAAACAAATCACATGGTACAGATACAAGAAAAGATTAACTGAAAAAACAGCACTTCTATAGAATAACAGTAAGTATCTCAAATCCTTCTATTCTAATTGTGTGATCTGAAAAGACTCTGAAATAGGAACAAATGCAAGTAAGGTCTCTTTTTGACTTCTGAAATGCTAAGAAAGTCTCATTGTTCGTGTGGAGTGTATGCTGAATAACTTGTTTTCCTTCTGTTGGGGGGAAGAATTGGCCGTGAATTTCTAATTAAAAACATTGGCAAGTTCAAATTTTAATCATGTAACTTATATAGTAGAATGTTAGTGTTAACTCACTAAAGCTAATTAATCTTTCCTCTAACAAGCTGTTTCCAGCAAGTCTATAATAGGGGAACAAACCCACCAGCTACACTATAGCCTGAACACAGTTCTATTTGATACATTACAGATTAAAAGCTCTGACTTTAATATTTCTACAATCTAATTTCTTCCTATTTTTCTTCTAAAATTACCTGCTGCCAAGAATAAACTGGTTCAGCATATTTGTATAGCTAAGAGAGATTACATTTTCTTTAGAATACTAAAAGTATCACTGGGGGTTTTGCCACAACAGTGAAACCTTATTTTTTTTTTTCCTCCATTAAAATTACGTTAATCAGACATCTGTTACAAACAATAAAGGTACAACTGAAAAGAATTGTATGACCCCTTCCTAATTACTCTACGTCATGCCTAGACTGTTAAAGAAAATAGGGGGGGGGGAAAAGGGGGAAGACAACTTATCTTCTAGCCAGTAAAAGGGGTTTTATAACCATAACTTTTTGGAATTGGTTTTGTTTTTTTTTTTTACTGACTAGAATTTGGACAATCTGTGTGATAAAGAAGCTGTCCATTTTCTGAACCTACTCTTCCACCATTTGACTCTGTAAAATACAGAGTCTAAGTTTTGCCCTTCCTCTTATGGTGGTTTCAGATGAGTGCAATGCTGACTGTTTAACTGGTGGCAGATAAGGTACTTCTGTGCTGAGGATGGGAGATCTCAGGAGACTACATGAGAAAGTAGAGTTAAGTATAGATAAGCAGTAACTACGTAAATGGAGAAAGATAAACTCAGCAGTATTTTTCATAAGTGCCTTCAAAAACCTATTTCTCGTAAGTTTTAAACACAACTGGAGAGAGGGGATGAAAACCAACCAGACTTTGAGGGTGAAAGAATTGCCTCCTCCAGGGTATTTCTGGCATCTGACGTAGATAAACAACTCCAACTGTGGGATTAATCTTATTTACTTAAATCACTCAGTATGCCTTCATACACAACAGATAGGAAAAAGCCACCTTCAATCTATCTTCAGTATTAGGGTATTTACATTAAGTCAGAGAAGCAGTGCTCTACAAGCAGCTATTTTTCTCCCCTGGTTATGAAGAGAGCTTAAACAAATAACTTGGATATGGATGTCCACACTAGAGGTATCCAAAACCATGTTGAACTCTCCACTGAAGTTTATTTCCAAAGAGATTTTAGCATCTTCTATCACAGATATCTCTCAAAACTCTCCATGCACATGAAACCTTGTAGGTTTGCATCAGCTAGGGAGTAGGGAAGTGGTTTTCTACAGTGCCTTGTTTTGTCCTAACATCCTCATTTACAACTACACAAGGCAAAACACATTACCATATTATTAAGGGCTGCAAAATGTATGATATAGCAGGCATTCACCTTCTGCCTTGTCACCAATTTGCTGTCTTTTATGACGTTTTCCCAGTTAGCATTGTGAGAATCAAAGCAGAAACACCCACGAAACACTTCCTACTTTTAGTCCTAATCAATATCCTTTAACGCTTAGAACAAGTTCAACAGGCTGAAAATTATTCCAGGAAACCTCTTGGAACCAAAAAGACCATCTCATTAAAAAGAAAACTAAAACCTAACAAGTACCCTACAACCCATGAGCGAGGTAAACACCCGATGAGCTGATTTTCCATACTGAACTGCAGCCTATTTAGAAAGGCCCAAACATAAGCAGCTTCCTGCTATCAGAGCTACACATCATACAAGTGCCTGAAAGCAAGCCAAAATGCACATTATAGACCAAGACACTTCCTTCCACTATCTACAAATCCAGTAATAAATCCTTTTCTCCTACAGAGAAAAACCTGCAGCCAGTGAAAGCTGACAGAGATCAACAGATGCTAATGAACCTGCCAATTCATAGCAGCTGTACATCTGGATTCAAGAGTCCAGGTAGGTAACAGAGGACAGCTACACAAGAAGCCTCATTTGAATAGGCATATTAGACAAAATCCATTTTGAATCAACTGAAGCTCTGCAAAAGCTCTCTATACTTCCGTGTTTCATCTAACATAAAAAAATCCCTTGGCTTGCAAAAAAAATAAAAGCATTCACTGCCATCTCCCCCCAATAAAAAATAATTAATTTTTTTTTTTAATATGAAAAAAAAATAATTCAGACATAGGAACAAAAGTTCTGGATCGCTGGGCCTGGGGGTTGGTTTTTTTGGGTCTTTGGTTTCTTCTAGAAGAATGGCTGCTAGATTCTTTCTTTCTGCTTGCAAGGCTTTTCGCTGTTTTCCTGAAGGTAGTTTGGGTATAATATGAATGTTGGTTTTGTTTTTAACTGCTTAGCCCTACCAATTGGCTTGTTACCATTTTTAACACACTATGCTGTTGTAACAGCTTTGTTAAAGTATGAAAATCACCATGAATTCTTTTACACCCCATGTTTAAAATGATCTCTAATTGAAAAAGTGTGCAGTTTGTTTCACCTAAACCCCATTGATACATGAAGTATATTTGAAACCAGATAATACAGTATTAGTCAATGATAAATTATTTTAAAAATTATAAACTTATACCATCTCATAATCTCAGCATTGCAAATACTGTGCTATACCAGAAAAGCTATACTGCACATTCCATTTCCACCAGCAAACCCTGACATCTTAGAAAAAGAGAGCAGTATAAGAACTTTCTTACATAACCAGCACTATTTGTTCAGCTGGAACTGAAAAGACTGCATGAACTGAGATAGGAACTCAGCACACGTGCCCTCAACTTTTTACAGGACACAAGAGAACGTTCTACCTATAAATACTAATGAAAATAGAATGAAATGTGAAATTCTAGTCTCATGCTATTAAAAGTATACTTTTAAATCCTTTTTTAAAAAAACTATATTAAAATACAGTGATTTAATGTGTAGGATTTTGGAGGGTATTTTCCCCCTACTCTGCAAACAGTAGAAGATGAGAATACACTGACAGAGCAAGACATAACTATCCTTTGTTATGGGCAAAATACAGTTAAAGGGAAGCAGTAAAACAGCGGTAAAACTGTGGCAGTGAAGCATAGGACCATAGACTCCTATATCCATAAATACACCAATCATAACTTCCTCATTCCCAGCAAGAATAAGATTTCTATTTTAACAAATATACCAGACTCAGAAGATGCTGAGAGAAAAACCTGGTAGAATAAAAACATTTACAAAAACTCAGTATACTAGATTCATCTAAACTGTTTGAATTTACTTTCAGGATTGGTCTTTTAGAAGACACGTCACTGCCTTAGAATTTATAGACTTATTTTTCATGTGACCACCCTAAAATTCAAGAAAACACACTGCTGATCTTTGGTTTTGCTTGTTCTTTATGATAGATTGTTTTGACTGCCCTTTTCCGTCTCATTAGGTTTAAACCCAAAAGACCAGATGATCTTCCAGACACCTTCAACACACCTACAAGAAAAGAAAATTCTTACCAAATACCCAAATATTAAAGTAATATTTGCAGCAATTAAGACCTTTATATTATTTATAACACAAAGTTCCAGTAAGCCAATTCATGACAGCTGTTTAAGGTTTGAAACTTTTTCCTGAGCAAAAGATGGTCAGAATTTGTAGAAACTACAAGGACAGCTTTTATCACTTGAACGTTACAGAATATAAAGTAGTACTCTAGTCTGCTGTAAGTGATCGTATAAAGCTGTAAAAATACAAGAACCCTTTCTCCAACCACAATGCTGTGCCTCATGCTATAAAAATAGAGCAGGCATGCAATTTCTTTTTTCCAATAAAGCTACAGGGCAATTTTCCAGAAGAAGAAGAATGAATTTGGAATCTTATTAGAAAGACTTCCAATTAAAAATCACCAATTAAAGGAAGATGGCCTCAAGCGCTTAGTCTCTAAAACTGCTTGTCAGAGAAATGTGTCAGCTCTAATGAAAGCAATTAGTAACTGAAGTTTTTAGACCACTACTTCTGTGTACAAAAAGACTGTTGCAAAGATTTGGAGGCACCTACCTTAAACTACAGAAGCAGTACAGTATTTTATTGACATTTAGACGTCAGAGTTTAGTAGGGTAATTAATTGTCTGTGGTTACTACTTCTAGTACTGGACAATGAACATTATTCTATGACAAAACACTCCCAAACTTCAAGTTACGTTAATCAGAACGGCTAACGAATAAAAATCTAAGCAAGCTGGTACAAATTTGAAGAAAACATGAGCTTCAGGATAAAAATCTCCCAATTCGCCAGCCTTAAGGGACAGCTTTCTACACCAAGCTTGAGGCCATCATCAAGTTGTGATGGCTGTGCAGCCATTTTAATATGGTCGAGTACTTTGATTTAAAGTTGCACACATTCTTAGATTTGGTTCAAGCTGATGTTATGCTAGCACAAGAAAGCATTTCACAACAGCTCAACATTTGCAACCCAAAACAGATAGCAGCATTAGCAAACATGAATTTCTAAAGGAAACCCTCATGGTATGGAGAGCTGAGATTCAGAAGTGAGGTGGTGTAGTTTTTATAACTGCCTCAGAAACCTGTATTTTACTATTTATTAAAGTTTTTCTTAAGAAAAAGAACAGAAGAGCAACTTCAGTCTAGAGGCATGACATATTTAGATAGTTCTACTCCGTTCCATAAAAACTGGAAAAGTGTACCTCCATTTTTAACCACTGCTTTTAAAAAACAGTTTTCACATTCATTTCATACTTGCTTTCCTCATTCCGTAGTTCCTACTAAATTCAGTTGAGTAAAAACACAGAAAATCAGCCCAGGCAGAGAGACTGGCAGTGGTACCAGAATTTCTAAATAACTATTTCAAGATCTATTCACGCTAATATTGATAGATTCTCCTTTTTAAAAAATAGATTTTCAATTAGATTTTAATCTTTAGCTTTCTTTAAACGTGAAACAGCAGTCATCTCCAGGCACATGCAATTGCTATTGTTCACCCCAACATCTTTGCAAACACTATTAGCACAGAAGCCAAACACAACATGGAAGCAAGGTCTCCTCTCTGTTCTCAGCTCAAAAATGCGAGGCTTATTTAGCTAGGGTTGGAGAATATATTAACAAGATGATAAAAGGGTTGCACTGCTACTATCCTATTTCATGGTAATTCCTTTGAGGACAAAAACTAGTTTCTAGAAAAGTCAAGCCAACATCCATCATAAATATTAAGTTCACTTCAACTATTTACAACTATGAGAACTGCATTAAACATTTAATAAAACATTAAATCTCTACTGTAATTACAATACCCAAGAAAGTTGTTTAAAAAATTGAGTCTATTTCCTGAAGGTGGATAAAGTTCATATCTAGACACAGTCAAAAACATATAAAGATGAAATATCTATAACCCAGTGTTGTTAATACATACATCTTCAAAGACTGAAAATACAGTTAACAAATGTATCTAAAGTTTGTATGAAATGGGATTTGCAAAATCTTTAGGAAGAACAAACCATAAAGCTAATTGCACTGGAATTGATATATACCATGAAATTACCTCCTGCTTTTCAGAAAAGTGGCATCTAAAAATGCACGCAATTACACCTCGTCACCTCTCAGCTAGAGCATATTTTATGGAGTTGCTTACATTTCCCCCACTTAAGAAATTGCTAAAGCACATGAAATTTTGCAGACTACTGTAAGCCAATTTTGAGGAATGTCATTTACCAAAGGAAAGCAACTTATTTAGTAAAGGAAATAGTGCACATTTTTAAAGCAACAAAATAATTATCACCAATTCAGAAAGCAATGTTTAATGGCCACAGACATTTAAAAAATTAAATTAGTTTACTTACTCTTGTATGTAGGCTCTATCTAGGTATTACCTCATACTACTAACATACAGAAATACTATTATACTGTATACAAAAAAGGATATCATTCCAAAACCAGAAGAACCATGTCACATACATCCAGAATTTTGTTGCCAAGTATATTCCAAGAGGCAGTGCACTGTGCATGGAGTGATCAAAGAATGACCTGTAAAGTAGGAACAATTTCACATGATAAGTTTCAACTTATAAAGCCTGAACTACTGCTTCTGGAAAGTGCTTCCTGTTAAAATGTGTTCTATATGGGATATTGCAAAATACACCATGAAAACATTTTCCTCAATGTTATCAAATTTCATGAGAAATTCCTGTTTTCGACCTGTCCAGCTGACTTAAAGTTATTTAATTAAAATTTATACATTTACTTTTGAAGTGAATGTCAAGAACTGGAAAGAAGAAAGGTAGAACGAGCAAATACTCATGATAAACTATACTGTGAAAGCAGTTAGAAACCCATGAGATTCCTTGCCTAAATGGACAGTGATTGCAAACAGCACTTACTTACAAGATGTCAGTGCTAAAGATACTTTGGAAACCGATACAATGAAAGCTACATGTTAAAATTACTTTAGTAAGAAAAAAGCTTAAGAGACCTTGCTGCTATCAGCCTACATAATTGAAATATTTCAGATTCTTGAACCTCTTCTGGGTACACCTGCCTATAGAAAGTTGGAAAAAACCCAGATTAATTCGTTTCCCATATCACTAGATTTACCCAATTTAAAGATAGAACGCTGCTCCCTTAATTTGAAGGAAAAAATTAAAAAAAATTAAAAAAATTAAGCCATCAGAAATATTTTCACCTTCTTATCGCTTGCATCTTAAAGACTATTCTGAATAATGCTGAATAGAGTTGAGATCAACTAGGTGAGTGACCAGGTTACTCCATATTCAAGCAAAAAATTGCTAAACATGTCAAAAGTCACACTCTAAACTGCTCAACCCCTTGAAATAAAACTTCTTCCATTATCTGCCTAAACATCCTTACACTGATGCATTTTACTTTATTTGGTGGTGCCCTCAGGGCTGCCACAGACAAATGTGTGCACTGAGTAGTTTCCATTTCACTCCTGCAGTAACGGTCTCATCTCTAATGGAAGTTCCTTAGGTCTTTTGAGAAAATCCTATAAGGAAGATGAGCTAAGATGGTGAGTAGTAAATGAGTATACATTTGGACCCACAGTAGTTCCTCAGCAAAAATCTTTCTTTCAGTGATCTCTGTGCGTGTGTGTTTGTGTGTGTGTGTGTGAAAGGAGTAGGAAAGAAAACACAGCTAAGCAGGTTAGCTAAAATTCAACAGGGAAAGGAAATACTACTAGAATAATAGTTTCATTCAAACCTGGCCTTTGTGAAAAACACTTCAGAAAGTATTTATACTAAACATTAAGCAAATGATAAGACAAAGTAAGAATGTTAATCCTGAATGTGTGTCAGGGAGGTAAAAAATATAAAACTTGACAAAAAAATAAATCTTGAGAAACTTGAAGGAATTTTGTCCTTGCTTCCTGCAGGAGGCGTAGTTGAGGATTTGCACTGCCAAATAGTTATTTGTGGGAAAAGGTCAGCAAATTGCACAGCCTCAGAGATGTCAAAAAGTCTGAACAGATCACCTCCGAGACCCTGCAGAGGGAAAAACTTGATGACACCACCACCATTCCCCCCTCCGGTGTACCAAGTTCACTAAAATTCTATGAACTTGGTCTAAGGAACAGATATATTTTCTTTTCCTCTTTAAACAGAAAGGACGGAGAAGTAAGTAGTTCTAACAAAAACGACATTCAATGCCAGAAAAGCAAAAAGTTTGTAAGTATGAAGATATAACAAGTTCTTCTATACATGCCACACATGACGAAGAAAAGCACAGGCTAGATAAAGTAGTCTACAGATCTTGAAAATCCACTGGAGCATGCCTGCATGAGTATGTGTGTGCACATGTATACATAGGTGCATTTACAGATATTTAAAGTAGCCACAAATACAACTAAAATTCTTTATGATCAGGTAACATGTTGAAAATATTATTAGAAAGCAGCCTTTTTCTTTAGTTACCCCTTTCCACTCTGTGACTCTGACTTAATTTCTCTCTATAAGCATCTTTCGATGCCTTTGGGTATTTAAATTCTAACAAAAACCAGGTTGTAACAGCACACTTGCTCTTATAATTTTTTATTCCTTTCTAGTAACTCCCCCTGACTGCTTTCTGCAGAATTGATGCTGACAACTCTTTGTAGACATTCAGCACCCTCCTCTGGATAATGACTGAATTTCTGTTCTGCTTTTAGCTTCTATTAGCTCAGTGGCATTCCCCCACGGTAATTTCATGGCTATTTGCAAGACAACAGAGCATTACAAGAGCTAAAGTCGCACATGATCTTTCCCAGAAATAGTAATGAAAAAAAAAAAAAAAAAGAACAAAAGATTAATGTTGCATGTTGAAATAACACACACAAAAAAGAAATTTAAGATTATTTATCCAGTAAAGATGCCAGCGAAATATTTCTTGTGTGCACACACTAAACAGACAGCGTCCTGGTAAAACACTTACTTTGAAAGAAACTGCACCATTGCCCAAACGCCACCGTACATCAGCCCTTTAATGAGCCAAGAATCAATGTCTAGGTCTGCTATAAACCCAACCAGCCAAATAACTAGGAAAGGAGTTCCCAGCATCACCTTCTGACGGAATTCCTATATAGAAACAAATATCAGTAAGTAATTCTATTTTCAGGAACAGATTGTATAATAATATTCTATAATACACAGGACAGCCACAAAAAACTTAGAAGAAATTTTCAGGAAGCTTAACACAGATAGAGGAGCCTTCATAAATTTTTCTCATTTCCTATATTTACATACCTCCAAATGAATGTGCAAGAAAAAAAAATCTTCCTCAGATTTTATAACAATTCAATGATTTGTTTATTTTAGAAGAATTGTCTTCTAGAGACGTTGATGTTAATCCAGAATAAAGACAATGGTAGCTCTTTTTTTAGAATCTGTCAAAGTGTATAAACTACTACAAGGCACATGGTAATCCCAGTGAGCTTTAAAGACTGCAATTGTGTAAGAATAGATAAAAGTCATACTGAAGCATTTATGAAGATAGGAGCTTTTTTTCTTATATTATGTGGGCACAATTCCCAATGAAGGCACTGAACTTTTTCCAGATATTCGAAGCACAGTCACAATGCACATGTACACACAAAACAGTGCGCAAATCACTTAAAATCAATAATCACTGCATTATAATATTACCACAGGGTTAAAGCTCAGGCTGTAGCCAGTGCTTAATAATCAAGATGCAATGTATCTTTAAATCATGAAGTTGTAACAATCAGTGATAGCAATACTTAATATCCAGCACAACACTGCCTGGTAAGTAAATATTAACTCTACAGAAGTTATCAAACTATAGGCAGGTAGACAGTTCTTCATGCCAGAGCAATATGTTACCCTTTATCTCCTCATTTCTTTCCTCCTCCTATCTGCAGTGTAAAATAATAACCTCAGAAGAAAAAGGCCTCCACATTAGTGATTTCTATATTACATTATACTGTTAAGACTGACTGCTTCATTCATCCACACGAAAGGATACATAACTAGAGAGGAGACCAGAGTTCAGGGTATCTAAAATGCTTCTTTCCTTAGATGCTGAGAGTCAGCTTTGTGTTGGCTATCCCCCGCAATACTGGGCCACTTGGTACTTCCCTAACATTTAGTTAGCACAAAAGCTAAAGGTAACTGTGTGGAGGATTAGGGTTTTCTTTCCTCCTGCCTTAAGCTTTTTTTTTTTCTTTTGCAATTACTCATCATAACAATAACATGCTTTCTAAAACTGAAACGTGGCGACACCACAGTACTGAACTGCCTTCCTTAAACAAATACACACGAACCCAAACCAACAGCAGCAGTAATATTGATTTACGTAAGTGTTAGACCACTTCTTACCTTATCAGCTTTTAGTTTTCTCAGAAAGGATGGACTGTCATATCCCTTTGCCTGTCTTGCTTCCTGTAGGTGATTTATCATCCAAACATTTTTCCGCTGTTTTGCAAGATCAAGTGGTGATTCTCCCTGCCAGGAGTACAAAAGCGGGAAACATCCAATTTAAAAATCAAATGCATTCAGTGCCCTTTTGAAACAGAAGATTGGCAGGCAAAAATAATACATTTTAAATCAGTTTGAGCTATATTGTGGCATACGTTTTGCTCTGCAGCTTACTGGACACCAAACATCATTCATTCCTTTTGGTCTTTTTCACTCTCTCATAACTGTACATGCGTGGACAAGTAGAGTATCAAATGTGTGATCCTGATGATATGTATGTCCTGACATAGCAATAATTGTTGCCTTAGGCATAACATTTATATTTCACTGTTCTACACACAGTCTACTAGTCTGTAAATGAAAGACTGTGCTTCCCTCTCAGCTATTGACAGGCAGCAGAAATCAAGCAAAGAGTAAGAACTCGTGACCCGCTGGATCATGGAAACGCTCACAGTCTAAAGCCCGACTTCTCAGTTAATTCTCTGCTTTTTGGCAGAGTGAAGTTACTAATATCATGGAATGTTTCTATAAGGAAAAATTCCGACAAGCTTAATTGTCTTTATATTCATCTCTGTTATTGAAGTCCTAGGAAGAAAATGGGAAAGAATAAACTGATTGCTCATTTCCAACTCATTCCAAAACTCTGAGCTTTTATGCTTAGCTTGCGCTCCGTGTACTTTGGGTGCTAAGCCAGCAATGGTCAATGCTTTCTCTTTCCCTACTTTCAGAAAGGACCAACAGACAAAGCAAAAGAGAGACACAGAGAGAGATAGAGGGGCCAAAGGTGCCTACCAAACTGACTTGATTTTACTGCTTTTTAAACATTTAGTAAGACAGCTAAATGAATGTTATTGACTGGGTCTAAAATTATAGAGGAGGCAAGAGACAACCAATTGCAGGTACCTCCAGCTTCAGTTTTGCATTTGACTCCTCCTCTCTTCTACTGGAGTTAACTCCCCTCCTAAACAAACCATTCATGGAGGCTTGAAAAATGGCTGAATCCTCCATCGCTCGGCCCCCTCCTAAAAAAAAAGTGAGACAGGTACCAGAAACTGAAATTACCCAGAAAGGGCAATAATTACTATAGACAGAAGAGATTTCAAAGATTAAAAAGTACAGTTAGCTACCTATATCCCATAGAAAGACAATGGGAATTGTGTACTTAACTGTCATTTTTGCCTTTGAAATCTTGTTCCAAATCTCTAAAAGGAGAGTAAACAGCACAGACTACAGGTTATGAGGTGAAGCTTTTTGCTAAAACAGGATCTTGCATTCCTGTGCAAGAAGTTTAACTAGAAAAATTAGTTAAAAAATAACCTTTTGGCTTAACTTGGCTTCAAAGTTATTTAGCCAGTTGTTTAAGAAAGAGATTAAGTTAACTCCATCCTCAACAGAAATGCCTGAAATCAAACTATGGTCCTGCTTCATCACAAATTTAATAGAAACTTGAATTGCTAGTATCTGGAAAACTTCAGAGATGCTGCTGGTTTAATATCACCTTATATATCCAGACTGTAAAGATTACCTGTGGACAAGCAATCCCCTCTGGGAGTTGATCTCCCAAGTAAATCCTGAAGTTGTCTTGTGGTCCAGCTGAGCATCCCTTCCACTAGAGGGCCATGAGACACCTAGGAACTGCCTAGATAAAAAGATTGAGGGAGCTTTAAAGAAGTCTTTTGACTGCTTCTCATCATCTCGCCATTTTAATAATTTCCTTGTTTTCACAGGGGTGGTGGATGGCTGACTCAGAAAGGAAAAAAAATGAAAGAAAAAAAAAATTGGGGAACTTAATCTAGTAACACACTTGGTTTGCCAGGAAGCAATAAGGCTTCCGTAGTATATGTTTGAAGAGTTTAGATAGAAAGAATAATCTGAAGCTATTACTGTAGAGAACTTTACACGTAGACTTCCACGGACAAGCCTACAGATACACCAATTAATCAAGAAACTACATCTAAAGTTCATTCAATTTATAAAAATAATTAAAAAGAAATAAAATCTTCCTTAAACTGTAAAAGCTCTTTTAGGTCTCTACCACTCTCTAGTAAAAAAGGAGCATCTGCTTATATTTAAGTAAAATTTACAGCTTCCCCATGACCCCCAGTGATAAGCTGACTCCCTGTGAAATCCTGTGTCCTCATCTGCCCAATCCATCTACTGGGGTGGCAAGATAATTTCCTTAGCAAAAAAATCAACTAAACAAAAAACCACTCTACTCTGACAACTGAAAAGCAGGTTCCAACTCTAACTGTAATCCAGTTCTCAAAAAGGAAAAAGTTACCTTACTACCAAGAGAAAAGTATTATTTGCATGTATAGCATACTATAAAGGCATAAATAACACAAATAGGACAAAACCCACTGCTTGTATCAAGCTTTATTCTAGAATAAGAGTGCTATTGTCATACACTTGCCAAACTGTCATGCAAAGCAAGAGAGTGCCTTACTGAGATGACTGGTTCCAATTTATTTCAAACCTAGGTGGCCAGCACTATGTGCCTTTCTAACACAGGCTGCCTTGAGCAGGTAACAACACGGTCAAAGCTCGCACCTAGTATCTCAGCCAAAAAAAGATGATAATTGCCACAACCCTCAGTCAATTCCATGGGCTATCTGAGAAAAGGACCTCACTAGATTGTGCTGCAGAAATCTGGAAGTGACTGCATCAGAAAGTAGCCTTTCACGATTCCTTTTATTTCTGGGGAAACATAAGCCAGACACTTAACAACTGGTTTTTGGCTCAAAGAAAACTTTTTTTTGCTGGACACTCCAAGGTGAAACACAAAACTGAGTTTCTACATACCTAGAAAAATCAACCAAATTCATACGTTTCCTGTATGTTTACAGTCACCTGAATTGGCATCTGTTATAAAGTCACTCACAGGATGGCAAAACTGCCACTGCTAGAATGATTTCAATCCTCTGAAGATCCTAGGAAAGCTGGGAAGGCATGCAAGCAATCTAGATTCCATTGCAGAAGGCAGGCAGTGGTTAATGAAACCAGGCACATGTCCTGTGGCATGACCGGAAAGGTATCATGATCCAGCAGGTTCAAAACCTAATTTTCTACTGACTGCTGCTGTCTGTCAATAAAGCAGGAGAGACCATGAACTGCTTCAGGCTAGCAGATACATTTTTATTTGGCCAAACATATGAATTTTCATTATGGGTTTTATAAGAGTCCACAAATGTAGGTAAGGTGATGACTTTAAAACTCTTAACACACTAATCAGTCTGCCAAGGGAAGCAAGGTACGACACTGATTTTTGTTTTCCACAAAAATACCTTAATTTTTACCATTAGGTGGCATAGAAAAAAAGCTTTTCAGCAGTTTACAAGAAGCGAGGCTAGCAGCATCATCCATCCACACGACTGACCTTACAGACCAGGAAAAACTATTATATATTCACACCAGTACATGCAAGAGGCTAGCTGATTTGTTTTAAATGTATGAAAAGCCATGTAATTTTTCTAATGAGGTTTCATTCATGAACAGTATTCTCATTTTATCATTATATACTCACTTTAGAGTATCGATATTTCTGATACTCTAAAGCAGATGAAGGAGCTAGAAAGCCACTAGCTAAATTTGACTGCACCCTTAAAAAGACTGTTCCATGCTGTTGAAGAAAACAGATGTGTCTCTGTGTGTGTATATATATATTTATTATTATTATTTATTTCTATCACTTGTGGCCAAGCAAAATAGGCCCTGGACATCTTAAATCAGGAGAGAAAAGGGTGAAAGGTCAAATAAATTTAATTAAGCATTTAATACTTTATAAGTATAGATTTACAGATGTATTTTCCAGTGTAACCACTCCATATGTAACAGTCATTAAGTAGAAAATACAAATACTGGAGAAGAAATTGAGTAGAGAATTCTTTTTCTAAAACTGAATTCTTCTCTGACACCACAAACATCTTGGGTGGTGAAGTGCACCCAGTATTATTTACAGAAGAGTCTGGAGGCAATGGACATAAGTAAACTCAATAGGTGCACCTTCCACTGCTGAAGAAGCTCTTACAGACTCCAAGTCTACGGCACAAATTCTAACAGCTGCTTGGCTGGTCTAACATATGGTAGGGATGGGCTCTGATAGTGCTGCATCTAGCTTCAGCATTAAGAGATTCTGGTAGAGTAATCAGGCGACTCAAAGCATTTTCAGGCCTCCAACTTCCTTACTGCCACTGGGAGATATACAAGAGTGTTTGTCACCTTTCTGGAAGAGGACAGAGATGTCTCTTATCTCACTCCAACAGTCACCCAGAACTTCACTGGAAGATATTCTGTCAGATTTCCAATTTCACATCCAAATGTGTGGGTCTTCATGCATGCAGTGTAATCGCACACCCTGCTCCCATATATTTGCACATAACCATTGCTAAATTATTTACACAAGCACTTTTGAGGATGCAGATTAAGTGGTTATGCATCACTGTTAGGAAAAACCGATTCCCAAATTAAATATCAGTGGCATGGCTTTTGCTTCATCTTCACAATCCCACCGTACCCACAATAATAATCTATTCTTGGGATTTATCATAGGCTCTTTCTGCCTATCATAGGTTATTTCTGCCTCAACCCACTTACAATAAAAACAGACCAAGTGTTTACCTTTATGTTTTGAGCATCAACATTAGCTCCAGCTTCTAACAGAAGACTAATGACTGTTGTATTTCCTGCTAGCACAGCCCAGTGCAATGCTGTGTTTTTGTGGTACTTGTCTCCAAGATTAACAGAAACATTAAATGTAAGTAGTAATCGGGTTGGATCCACACTAGAAAAGAAAAATCTCGTTAGATCAACAGAAGATGAACTCAAATACATACCATCTTACTGTCAAAGAGTTGGATTTCTACAAAGAACATAGATCAGGCACACTATGTAATAGAGTGTGACATTTTTTGCTGATGATTATGAATAGCTCAAATTTCCTTCCCACCAAAGAGCAGCCACAATTCTGTTGACTTTTAAAGGAGCTCAGTAAGACAGCTTGTTCTGGGATGTCATGAAATATATTTGTTACACAATTCTGTTTTCATGTTTACCAAAATCTAACAGTATTAACAGATTTGTAAAAGCATGCACATGATTATATACTTGGCAGATAACAACCAAAGTTCAAAACATGTTATATTTCCACTTCACATTCCAAAAGATGGAAAATAAACTAGGATGATAATGTTGGTAATGACAGGTATTGATAAAAGCTAGCCTATGTTCCTCTCAAGAACCAATGGAAATAGGCCCTTCAGAGCAGGAATTTAATTCAGACAAATTTGCTCTTTGGAGAAGTGTTATTTTACGCCAACTTTTTCCAGTCACCTCCCCAGGAAGATGTACTTTGTAAACTAAAAGTTCATATTAGTATTTCAGCATAATATCCATTCTCTCCAATAGGTTATTGTACTGGTTTTGGCTAGAATTGAGTTAATCTCCACAGTAGTACCTACGGTGCTGTTTTGGATTCGTGAGCAAAACAGCACTGATCACACCCCCATGTTTTAGCTCTTGCTACACAGGGCTTACACAACGTCAGGGCCTTTCCCGTTCCTCATGCTGTCCCACCAGCGAGTAGGCTGGGGGTGGGCAAGAAGCTGGAAGGGGACACAGCCACGACAGCTGACCCCAGCTGACCAAAGTCGTGGCTCAGCAATAAAAGCTGAGGAAAGGAGGAAGGGAAGGGACATTTGGAGTTATGGTGTCTGCCTTCCCAAGTAACCGTTACAGGTGATGAAGCCCTGCTGTTGTGGAAATGGCTAAACATCTGCCTGCCAATGGGGAACGGTGAATGAACTCATTTTGCTTTGCTCGGACATGCAGCTTTTCCTTTTGCTATTAAACTGTCTTTATCTCAACCCATAAGTTTTCTCACTTTTACTCTTCTGATTCTCCTCCTCAACCCACTGGGCAGGAGTGAGCAAGCGGCTGTGTGGGGCTGACCTGCCTACTAGAGTTAACTCACAACAGTCATAAATGAAGAAAGATAAACTGGCAACTGTGGAAAGAACATTGACTAATTAAACAAGAAAACCCCAAAACTTTCCAAAAAAATCAAACCCAGTCATTCCTGTATGCCACTTAGTTAACATCAAGAGAAAATAAGAAACGCAGTGAGACATTACCTATGTGTTCTGTAAGCAGCCCACATTAAAGGTGTCATTCCATTTTGATCCATCATATCTACATCCTAAAATAGGAAAAAAATACTTTGGTGAGATAAGTAAGCATGCTCAAGATCCAGTAGCTACAAGGTTTGCAGTGAGAAGCAGTGTTTTAAGACTAACCAACTGAATTGGAGAAAAACTGGCAAGCTTTTAGTACATAATAAAATGAGGGATTTAAAAAATGAAAACAGACATTAACACCACCATTGCAAAAACATAACCATTCCAATCTATTTTGGAAACAAAGGAACAGTCATGCTGTATAAGACTAGCCATTCCTATCTTCCTATTAATCTCCAACATAAAAGATATATAGATGGTGTACTATTGCACTCAAAAGCAGGAGAAAGCTAAAAACATGCATGAATATTTAATAGAACACTTGATAAATTAACATAAATACCATGGGCTGAATCCTATATCCTACTGAATGGTAGCTGCATCTGTTTTTCCACTTGCAAAGCAATTTCCCCTAGTTCACTCGGTTCCAAAGATATTTACAGATCTGGGTATCAAGTTAACAGATGCCAGAAAATTTTTAAGTTTAAACAAAAGCCATTAACAAAAATAACAGACACAGAAATAAAACTGACTTAGAAGCAAGTGGTGACTAGACTGATGGCTAAAATATTAAAAAAAAAATAAATATTACATTTAACAGAACACAGCCACAGAATGACAAAACAGCACCATCCAGACAATTCTTTCTGATCCATCATAAAGGATCTAATACCTAAGGCATTTTTTCCTGTTATAGATCTCTGCCTCACTAACATGGAAACTGGTAATCCCTAAATACATTGAGACAGATTAGACTCTCAAGCACATTTGGGCAAGTTCCAAAGACCATCACTAACAAAATTACTCTAAGCTACCTTAATGCAAGATCTGAACAGTTTTACTTAGAGGCAATAGAGCTATGCCAGTAATTTCTATGCTGCTCCCCTCAGTCCCCACTAGGAAAATTAGGTTCAAAGTGTTCCAATAAAGTCTTTTGCTACAGAAACTACTGACAGAAACCCAGAAAGCGGATGATGTCGCTTTCTATCACCCCACAACCTTCTTCTCTGCTCCAGTAGTCTGCCAAATACCCAGCACCCTGGGACCCCCACTCATAGTGGTGCTAGCCTGACCCAGGCAGCTGTTTTCCAGGAAATCCAATTCAGTTCTTCCAAAGGATTGTTTTTAAAGCTTCCCTGGCCTGCAGATCACTTTACATTTCTGAGTTTTTACTCTGCTGCTTAATTAAGAAAGAAATCAGAAATTTAAAAAGCAGTTGACAGAGAGGAAAGAGAACCACTGCTTTATTGTACTATTTGCTCAAATCAGAGTTACATGCATTAAGATCAGGACCCAAGTCCGTTTGCCCACAGCACGTGTATAGATTAGATCCTTTTGAGCCTACTAGGACAGCACAACCGGCACTCCCTTTAACCTCCTGTTGTTGAGATCGTGAAGGAAATTAGAACTGCAGCCTAACCTCAAGTTCATTCATCCTTGAGAAGCATGACTTTGATTCACAGGTCACACTGTGTGAACAACTTATTTTGGAGATTGTAGAAATTACTGTAACATGAACAATAACTCTTTCATCTTGAGATTTCATATAGAAAAGCAGTTCATAACAGCTGGGACCTGATTGCCCGGACATAAGTAGAACCATTCCTTCAGTGATTCTACCTGACCAACCAAAATTACACTTTGCAGATTAGGTGACACTCAGCTAAAAACAGAAATCCATGAGCTCCAGACTATTCCCTGCACATAATTTACCCAGGCAGGATACAGCTATTACTCATATTAAGCTACATGATGGGCTGAGGCAGATCCCTTTTCAAAGGAGCTTTAATAAGACGCAAAGCAACCAAGATTGACTTGCGTACTGTTGCATAGATGTAACAAAGATGACACAGTTGGGGATAGCAGACTTGTGCTCTAACAAACCTCTCATCAAAAATTCTTCGTTATTTTGACAGGCAAAAAAGTAAACTTCCAGCAGCAGGTACATATTAGGAGACTGTTCTTCTGTTTCAGTGTGTACCAACAAGCATTTCTGCATTAATTTCTTGTTTAACTCTCAGTGACAAGTCAATCTGATGATGTTCACAGAACGTTGTATCTGTGCTGTTAGGACACAGTACAAGCATTGCAAGAACCAAAGATTTCAATAATAAGTGATGCAATGATAAAAAAATGCACATCTTGCTGCCCTGTGTATGTATTTCAAGCATGAACTCTGTGGACCACAACGAGCAAATTTTTTCACTTGTTTCTGAAATAGAGCAACTCTGGTTCTGAAAGAGAGCAACTTTGCATATGCAAAGACTTAATCCTAGGACACTAATACAAGATTCCACAAAAAGCTTCTTGAGAGGCAAAAATATAGGGGAGAAAGAGGTTCCTACATGGAAAGGAGCTGTGGCAGCTATTCTGCTACTTAACACTACTTTCTGAAAGCAATCTAGCTGACAAGGTAGGATTCTGAATAGCAGCTAGAGATCAGAGAAGCATTTAGGCTTACCAGGACATTTAACAAGCAATGGTCAAACCAGTACTGTGATACAATATGGCCTTTTCAAAAGCACAAAAAGCATCAAGATTCCACTTAGAAGTGCATTAAATTGCACAGGAGTTTGATTCTCTTTAGAATCATTGGTGGTTATTTCACAAAATACAGACCTACATAGAAAACCCATCATGTCCTTGTTCAGAATCCTATCTCCATAAGGAAAAGATCTCTTTCACATGGACTGTTGCCCAGAGAAAGGGAAATGGGCTTCTAAAGAGATGACATATTTAAAAGCAAATACTAAAGAAGATTTACAAGGAAGAGAGATGTAAGGCTGAAAACATTTCCTAATTTAGGAAAGACACATACTAGTTATTCACTAGAAGAAGAGATTTTGTAGGATTCTTGTGGAATGAACAGACAGGCAGCCTGCTCATCAAGCAAGGTAACACAGAACTGAACTACCTTGTTCTTTCAAAAAACAAAAACTCTGTTCTGAATACCATAGTCCATCAAAAGCGGAGTTAGTTTGGATAATCAGGAGGAAGAAACATGACTAGACTTAAAATTCTGTAAATGATGTGCTGCAGGTTGGATCTAGGACATAAATACTTGATTCAATGTCTTAACACTCACCTGAGCCTTACGGAGAGAACAATACTTAGTGCCAACAGAGCTAACAAGTGCTGAGGAGCACTTCTCACAGGCTGCAGCACCAAAGTAACCATGGCTGCTGCTACCGCACTGGCATCTCCCAACCAACTAATTCTGGGCCATAGCTCAGAAGAAAGCCCTATGTAGCTTGGGACAGTAGTTAACGCATAAAATTGCAACTCTGAGAAGAATTAAAAAAAAAAAGACATACTTCATGAATAAGTGATAAACTGTGAGTACAAAATAGTTAAACTATAACTTTAGCTCCGCAATATTTCTTACAACATGACTTTACCCTACTAGCAACTTTATTATCTGTGACTGAGGTTCTCTCACACATACCATGGAATGCGAACACATTCAGCCACTGACATACCACATTCATATCTTAACTTATTCTGGGGTGACATATTTGCCTATGCTAGGCCCTGATACACCTTTGGCATTTTAAGTAGTGTAGGTAGTGTAAGCAAGTAGTACAAGCATCAATTTGGAACATTTTTAAGTGCCTTCAAGCTCTTTTCAGTTTTTCTTTCTGGCATTTTTTTCTAAATAATCATCTTACCTAAACTTGAGCTGTACTACAGCTTCTGTGACTTGCTATCTGATTATATTTATGTCATGTACTTGCCCCAGGCTTGATTTTGACCCAGGAAACCTACTGACACAAACAACATGAGCAAATTATGATAAGGCCAGGTATTAGTCTCTTGAAATTCAGTAAGAGACATGACTAATGTAAGGCAAGAGCTATCAGCCACTGTTGCCTCTTGGCTGAGTAGTACTTGCTGGCGTTGAAAGTGGGTTCACTTCCAACCAAAGCCAGAGGGCATGTGACCAAGAGTTATTCCCCTATGATACACTCCAGAAGGTCAAGCACTGGACTTGAGCCTCAGATTGGAAATTTTACCGTTGGCTGCTGCAACCCAGGAAGCCAGTGAAGCAGCAACACTGAACTGGGTTCCAGCGCTGTCTCAAAACAGGACAGAAGCAATTAGGAGCAATTTCTTAATCCACCTGTTGGTTCTCTACACAGTTATGAAAGCTGGCTCTCCTCTGAACATGCAGGTCCACAAAGGCATCAGGATTAGAACTAACAAAGCACAACGGCCTATACTGACATTTATTTTGACATTTTAGTTGTCATTTACCACAGAGGTACTACAATTAAGGTTCAGAACTAGGGCAAGACTACTCTTTGGTTACAAGAGAAACTCGTCTCTGTAAAGATAAAAGGCAAAAATAATTTGCAAGTAGTATATAGGGTAAGCCCATATAAGCAAAAGCAGTTCAAGTTTCCAAACCCAAGTCACAGCATCACAAAGGAAGTAAAAACATATAAAAATGATTAAAAAGTAGAATCATGTATTTCCCACAGCTTCTACAGAAACCATGTTGTTTCTGTAGTTCTACGTAGTATAGCTAAAGAACTATGAGTTTAGGGATTGTTATTACAATGCTATTGATATTACTATATTTTAAACATACCATATTTTAAATACACAAATCAGTACATAATTTTAAAGTTGAACTTTTTGAAGTGCTTCCAAAAACTACTGTTAAAATTAATTCAAGCTTACAGCATGGAAAGGATACCAAAATCATACCTGATAATATTTGGGCATTTTAATACAAATCATTGTTTTAAAAGCTATTGATAAGGAGAGCTCTTTCCAAGATAATAGCTTTTAAATTTTAAAGCAACTTTTGTGTGTTTATGTAAGTACACATGTAAAGACACACAGCTTCTTTTGGACTGAAGTATTATATGCTCAGATAAATAGGACGAGTCTGTATGCAAACATGACAAACAAACATTCACAGTAGAACATTTTAAAGGCCATTTATACTTCATTAATGCTATGCTTTAAATAAATTCACACTTGTTATGCAAGTTACTATGTTACACACCTGCAAGATTTTTCTGGTAACAAACCCACATAAAATTATATGTAATATGTGTGCAAAATACAAAACTTGTTGTAATGGAAAAAGCATTTCTCTTCAATTATTATCTCTTACAAATAGCGATCATATACGATCAGACTCTTCTTGTGCCATGCTTACTCTCTATCATACACTCACACAGAGTCTCAAACACAAACTGAAGACTGCATGGAGCAATAGTTTCTTTTTTTACATGTATAGGAACAAATCATTTTCTGCACCAAATTTTGTGTTTTACACAGATGAAACCCACTGATTTCATAGCCATATTCTACCTGACTCACTGGAGCATATCTCACTTGCTATTTGAAAGGGCTTTGACTTTTCTATATGGTTTACAAACTAAATAAAATTTGTGCTTCAGGCACATATCTGAGGCTGAGTAAATTTACAGATTCTAATGAAGAGTGAGTAACAAAAAGGTGAACGTTTCTGAGCACACGTGGAAGGATGGGAGACAATGAGAACAGTAATGAATACACATGCTATATACACACTTTACAGATCTAGCAGTAATATAAGAGACTAGCAAGAAGGGTTTTGGTTATTTTGTTTGTTCAGTTACTTTGTTTTGTTTGAGTTTTTTATTTACACACACATGCACAACTAGTAACAGCAACAAATAAAAGTTGTGGACTGAGGTGTAAAAGAAGAGATGACCTACAACAACTCTGTGTCATTAGATCCTTTACCTTTGTGTAACCTGATGATTCTATGACCTCTAAAATATTTGCTATCATTGTCACTGTTAACATTTAAAGATTAAATTCGATAGGAAAAGAATGGTGAAAGAATAACTGCTAGAATTTCCATACACTACATTAAACAGGTGTGAATTAAAGCCAAAGTACTCAGACCACTTTTAGAAGAAATTAAGTTAGGAGGTGGCACACCAATACTGTAGTCTACAATGAAAGATACTGAATTACCTTTATGTTCAGTCAGGCAAACATTTTGCGTTTCCCAAATGATAGGTATAGGTTTCAACTGTTTTCCTACTTTGAGTAGAATCTATTTAAATACGATATTACTTAAAATTTACCTGTCCCTTTGCTATCAGGTAAGCAACAATCGAAGTATGTCCAAACTGGGCAGCCAAATGAATACAGCTACATCCTTCTCCATCAATTAGCGACGGATCTGCCCCATATTTCATCAGCTGTACAACCATGGATAAGTGACCCTGTCTGAAGATAACAAAACACAACAAACAAAACAACTGAATAACGATACACAGAAAAACTATTAAAATTTGAATACAAATATATTTAGGAGTTATTATACTACCAGAGCTTCCGCACTTCAGCTCATACTTTGAAAACAACTGTCATGATCCAATTCTGCAACTGAGTAAGCAAACTCATTCATAAGAGCAAATTCTGTGCAGCCAACGCATTCATCACGTGCAATTCACCCAAGTGTGTTGTATAGCAAAAAACCAGTCAACAACAACAAAAAAAAAAGTTATAAGTTTAGAAATTTCATTTACAAATCTAGTCTACTGTGATTTCTTCCAATCCACATATGAAACTTGCTATTTTAAGCGATGTCGAACTGGCTATATACTCTCACTTTTTGTGGGGCATATGGTTTATCTTTCTAGTATTGAAAACAGTAACGAAATAAAAATAGGAATTAAAAAGGGAAAACTGAAGGCCTACACCTCCTCCACACTACATTAGAAGCTTAAGCATCTTTTTGGCATAATGAGCATAGGCATACCCTTCTTGCAGACACGGTGCCTAAGTGTCACTATACAGTTTCTGACATGAGCAAAAAGGCCTTTTCAGTCTGTCAGAAGCAGCTTCAGGCATTGCTTCACAGAACAACAGATTACAGCTATGAACACCAGAAAATTTAATCAAGCTTTTCTGCTATTAACACAGAACTTAGAGAGTGATCTGTAACAAAAAGAAATATACAAGCTAAAATCTTTAAGGGAGGCTAAAAAGCAAATCCTCATCTTTAGTAAACAAATTATTTTGACACATTAAATGTTTTAGAAGCTAACTTTCTAAGTCTCCTTTTGCAGTCTACAGTAAAAATATTAATAGGGACAGTGTTCCTTTGTATCCTATTTCTAGGTGGCTGTGTGAAGGTGCAGCTACTACTCACAGGCTGTCTTCATTTTTCCCAGCCATTAATTATTCTCTGACCATGTTCTACATCATAAGTATGATTTTAAGTGCATCTTAAAAAATTCTACGCACATAATCAAACTCTGCAAGGACAATGTCACACAAAAATCATCCCAAGGCCCATCTGCACAAGGATTGCTGAACTTCAGCCACAGAAAATAAGATCTCCGGAGTAAGAATAAACCAAGGTGACTATAGATTCTAATTTTACTTTACTCCTTTCCTATCATAGTAATTAACTTCCTTTACATTAGAAAGAGGTAAGACAAAAACTGAACTGTATGCCGAAAGCTCCTGTAGCTCAATCATACTACATACACAGTGTGCCAAGTTAACAATGACAGAATTAATTCTTGTACAGAGTATTCCCATAAAATACAGCAATTTCGTAAATTGATGGGTAGCATATTCCAAATTAAACACAGAAAAAGAAAATTCCAGAAGACTTTTCCGCACCTTGTTGCCCAGTGAAGTGGGGTAGAATTTAAATCTCCTCCAAGTTGATCAACAATAGCACCTTTTGATATATAGTATCTGGAATAACAGAAATAGTAAATGTTATTGTTTGCCTTGGTTAAATATAGAGGATACACAGTAAGCACATTTGACATTATGCAAACCAGGCAGATACAGACCAGAAGACCAGACCTTTTCTTGCCTTGATATAATTTCCTTTTCCAGAGATCATGCATATACATTCAATTTTTTGCCCTTTTCATTCAGGTTGAGAGAGTAGGGATACTTTCTACTGTGTTACTACGTTTTAAACATACTGCTATTTCCTAGTTTGGTTCTAAGGTAAAACAGAATAATTGATATATAAGTATGCTCGTACAAACTGTGCTACCATAGAAATATTTAATAAATTGACTCTTCTAAAATATTTAGGGGTTGCTGCATTAAAAAGAATTATTGGTACAAGAACATGATCCTAGAAGACTATTGTATTACAGAATTTTGGCTATGGCAAAATTATATACAATTCAACTTGCAGCATGTATCACCTCTGGAATGGCCCTGCCAAAGTCATTGTTCCAAGAGCTTACGCTTAAGTTATACATTTAGCCAAGTAGTATAGTTTTTACATCTCATTCATTATTAATCAAAGAAAAAAAACATCTGAGTATTTAAGATATACTTCTAAATGATGGGCTAGAAATTATTTTTCTCTCAAGAACATTTATAAAAATACAAGCTACCTGTAGGAACAAAGCAAATTACCCACATTTAACCACAGATATTTATATTCATAGTCATTTGTACTGTTTCTATGAACTGTTTTCCTTGCTGTTTTACATGGGACACTAAACTGGCAATATGACTTTTCCTTTGTGAAAGAAAATGCACATCTTAAAAGAAATTAATGTTTTTAATAAACAGGCTTTATCAGAAGGCTTCTAGTTCTTCATTCACTACTACATATGCCAATAGGAAAAAAAGCTATTACTAACAGACCTTTGAAAAGCACTATCTGGCTAGAGATTCCTAAGTGGTTGCACATTTCAAGTACCTGTACCTACAGACATTTTGCTTTCAAAATACCTGTCAGGTATATATAAATGCTGCTCTCACACCCACACAAACTGTCCCTCAAATCCTCAGCACTGTGTTTCTGGCACCTCAATTTCTTCTAAGTGTTTGAAGACATGGCAAGAAGAGCGGCAACAAACAGAACTATCTGAAAAACATCACTCTAAGTAACTACCTTCTTTTTCTCTAGTGCTTATTGATTCAGAAACTTCAAAACCAGCCCAAAAGGTAACTTTTGGAACAGAAACTGAAAAATGCATTAGCTATATGTGTCCACACTAAAAACATCTCCAGGAAGAGTCTTTTTATACAGTTGCTTTAGAGCCATCAGGCACAACAAAGAACTTCAGCAGACTTACCAAAGTCATACAAATTCTTGTTTGTATGATAAACAAGATCTGCTCTGATTGTCCACCCTGCTTGTCTCCAACACCGGAAGAACAACATTGCAACATCTCTTGGCTGAAGTTAAGCTTTTTGAAATCTCAATGAGAACAACCAAAGGTTTTGTGAAAGTCTTGGTACACAGAAAAGACAAGGTGGTAGGTGAAAAGATAAGGTGTATATAAGGTAAAGGGACAATGTAATTTTGTTATTGTGGAGCAAAGTATCAGCTACCAAAGAACAAATTTGAAAAAGATACTAAGAAGCTATTTAGTCTCCCTTGGGAAGGAGTTCCCAAGGAAATCTTGTCTAGATAAAAGACAGTACAGAGAAATTCACAGTCAAAGCTTGGATCCATCCCACTGATGTGACAGCCACTCATGGTGAGGTGAACATTAAACAGATTGTCTTCATTCAAACACTGGTCCCCGCAGAAACACAGAATATATTCAGATTCTACTGAGCAGCAGCACTGCTTACTGGTTAGTGTGTTTTATTTAGAAGGAAGAACTTGCAGTTTGACAACTGGGAAAAGACAAGGCGGTGATCTCCTGCCAGATGGCACACTGAAATATCATTTTATGTTTCCTTAACGGTGTTCTTGGACTAAGCTGAGATTTATCACTGCATTTCAGATTCAGTACACAAAAATGGTGAGATTTTTTCTGCAAAACCAGACTGAGAACTTAATCTCCTTGTCTAGGTAGATCTTGCAGAACGAACATTGTGCTTGATGAGAATGTCCCTGGTAAAAGGAGGAACTGGGCAATTCTACTCTCAGTGAGCCATCTAAGCTTCCACGCTAGAAGATGCCAAGTGCGCAAGTCCTATTTAGGCAATCTACTTACATTCAAAGCAAGCAGATCTGAAAACAGGTCGCCTTAAGAAGAAAATACTTCCACTGATATCCACATTAGGATCACTAAGTCTTTGTCAGGCATTTGAAAACTGCCCCAGCTTGCATTCAGTGCTTCTGGAATCAAAGTGCACACAGTCACTGTTGCTAGAAGGAGGAAAAGTAGAAGAGAAATTGATGTCTGGACAAAGTTCAAAGCAGGGAACAGGGAAATGCAGGCAGTAGGTAACTGTAGAGATAGAAGGCCAATTTTTGCATTTTTATAAAACTGAGTTGAAGACAGACCAATAGATCAGTGCCATGATGAAAAAAAGAGTTACTCTGTGGATGTCTGACACTGATGCTATAGAACTAAGAAAAGGATCTGTAGCTTTTCCTATAAAATATCAATGGGTTTCACCGTTATCTAGATTGAATCTCAAGTCTCAAAATAGACAGGATGAGGAAATACTAAAAATAAGTCTAATTCTAAGACTGCACTCTCCACAGACGAGGTGCTAAGCTACTTCATTGGGAAGACCTTACATAGTCAATATACCCAGTAAGCAAGGCACTGAGATCTGGTATCGTGAGAGCAGACCACTTACGCTTAGGCTCCATCTCTGATACCAAGCTCGCTAGCCAATATATTTAATGAAATTATCCATTGCACACAATAGGGAAATAGCAGACACTTGGGTAAAAAAGTAATAGGATCAAACAAAACCAAAATAATTTCATTCTAAGGAAATAGAATAAACAGTGTCTCACAGAAGAGAGAGTGAGAGACCATATGATACACTGGGTGAAATAAGATAAATAAATCAAGACCCCCTAAAGACAGATGAACTTAAGAGCATAAGAACTGCATTAGGAGGAAGAAGTTCTAGATACAGCTAAACACATTAGTAGTCATGTGCACTCCAGTAAACAGCATGAAGAAAATGCGATGCAGAATGTCACAGTGGTAGGGAAGCTTCACGAAGGGACAAGAGCTTTGACATATTGTTGAATAAAAAGGAAGAATCAGACACATTAGATTTTATTGTCAGGGCTCATAGTAAAATAAGTTGAAAGAGACAGGGCTGGTACAATTAAAACTACGTTGAATTAAAATTCTCAGAACAAGTTTCCAGCACTCAAACGTAGGTGGAGAGATCTTCCTAACGTATAACAAAGACCTAACTAGCAATTCAGACAGATTTAAGCACAGACTTCCATCTATCTGGATATGGCATTTTGAAGCACCCCTACGTCAAATATAACTGCTATAACAGGAAATTGTTAGCAACACGCTTGGGGGGGGGAAATGGTAAAATACAGCACAAAATACTCGCATGCTGAAGTACTTCTCATAAATTCAGCTTCAAAAAAGAACCAATGTGGAATTTAAAATTTGGGCTAATTTTACTCTGTGAATGACAGAAGGTCCCCAAAGACATTTTTGGGAGCAGGGTTTTTTTGTTGTTATTTTCTTTAAGAAAAAAAAAAAAACAAAACCAAAAACCAAATATGTTTTTTTCTTAAAGAAAAAGCTGTAGAATACATAAAATGCTAGTGAACTAAAGCATTAAGTCATAATCAAGTATCATGCGGGTAGATTAACTGCACTGCGAAGCTTAATACAGAAACCATGCATACATAAATTAATACAGAAACATTAGCCACAAAATAGGCCTATTTTTTCCAAATGGCTCATGTTTTTCAATGATGATAGTTGTCTCAATGCTATTCACTTTTCAGGCCTTATAAAGACCTACCAAATGAGATAGAATATCTGTAATACAAATACGGCTTCCAAATAAGCTCAGATAAGATGAACAATTCACTGCACGTAATTCATTATGCATTCAGGATGGATAAAAAAGTGAGCTCAAAATATAACAACTGCTCTTAGATGCTGTACTTTTCTTAAAGAAAGATGAGTATCTGAAAAATTGTATGCATTCCAGTTATTTCACAGCAAGTTGGAGCCATAAAGACCCAGGACAACCCAGCAGGAAAATGGAATGAAAAGGAAGAACATGATAGGATCTATAATGTACTCTCACAAAAAAACACAAACCAGGTTATTCAGGTAAACCAGGGTCCTGCATCGCTTTTGCAAGAGGCTCTCTTTCAGTGTGCCAGAAAGCACATTGGTTACCTATCTTATTATGAAAGGAAGATACCAAATGCAGAATTATGGTTCCCATTGTAAGCTTCTACCCACAATAAAGACATAAAACCTATTGTGATATCTGTTGTGTATAATCAAAAAATTTCTTTCAGAAAAGAAATCAGTTTGGAAGGGACCTTTGGAGATCACATAGCCTAACCATCCCTGATCAAAGCATCCAGACCATGTTGTCTAGGACCATGTCCAGTTGGGTTTTTAATATCTCCAAGGATGGAGAGTTCACAACCTCTCTGGGCAACCTGTGCCAGTCCTCAGTAACCTGCATGGTAAAGTAAGTGTATTGTAATGTTCAGACAGAATTTCACATGTGTTCATGCCCTCTGCCTCTTGTCTTGCTGCTGGGCACTACTGAGAAAAGTCTGGCTCTGCCTCCTTTACTCCCTCCCTTCAGGTATCTATATACATTGATAAGATGCCAAGTATTATATTACCAGGTACCTCAGGTACTTATATATATTGATAAGATCCTTTTTGAGGATCTTAGGCTGAAAAAATAAGCCTTCTCTTCTCTAGGCTAAGAAGCCCAAGCACTTGCAGCACCTATTCATGTCAGTTGATCCAGCCCCTTAATCATCTTTGTGACCCTAGTAAATTTGTATCTTTCTTGCAAAGGGGAACCAACAACTACACACACGTCCAGCTTCAATATTTAAGTAGAAAGGAAGGATCACCTCCCTTGACATGCTGGCAATGTTTTTCTTAATGAGGCCCCATTACCACTGACCTTTTTTGCCACAAGGCTGCATTGCAGTCAGCTTCCCCAGGAAGCTCAGGATCCCAAAGCCCTTCTCATCAGATCCAAATCTTAATCTATTTACCTGTCTTCATCCATTTAACCACTTTTTAAGAGAACTGCATCAGGACACAAACTCCTTTAAAGATGAGAAATGTGAACCTGAGATCTTCTAGAAACTCAAGATTTGGTCTGGTGAAGGTGCTGGTGGAGGACATACATGGGGAGAACATGTTTAAATGAAGATGTTTTGCATTTGGTTTTATGTGTAAGTACATGCATTCATTAATCAGAATTGTTTTGAAGAGGACTGAAGATTGCACTTTATGTCATTTTTTTGCAGTTTACTGGTCGAGGGAAAAAACCCAACATGTTCTATACACACTCATGATTTGTTAAACAGCAAGTACTAAGAATTATCCCTTCAGAATTTAAGCTCTCCAAGTTCTGAAAGATAATAATGGGTTTGAAAACATAGTCTCAAATACTACATTCTAGATTTTATTAACTGAAAAGCAAAAGAATACCCCAAATCCCGCAGCTCTCATTATTAAAGATTCTGTTATTAATCGCAAGGAGAGGTGCTGCAATGTTACCTTTTGTAACAGCTGTGTTTTTAAAATGCAAAGAATTTACTTAAGTTAGAACTTCTTAAAATGCTGAATCAAGCAGGAATTACCCCTTGCCTCACGTTAGTCTTGCTTACTCAACATTCACTACCACCTAGCATCAAACTTCCCCTCCTTAAAAAAAAAAATTGTGGTATTTCAACCAAATAAAGAATAAAGAACCAATAAAGAAATTGCATGTGCAGCTTACTAGCTGTTCCACAGGTTTATCTCATCTGATGAGAGTTTGAGCTTGACTTCTGGACATATAACAGGTTTTATTTCTGTTACCTGTGTCATCAAAATATTGCTGCCAAAACGCAAATTACGTCTGCTAACTTCTTCCCCCTCCCCCAGATTTCAAGACCAAAAATTGGTATTTTAAAAGGCTCAAGATTATTTAACACCTTAAAAGAAAGAAATCAGTATTTGTTAAGAGCATTATTTGTTTATGTTTAATTTAAAAGCGTTATACATACTTCACCAGATCTATCCTGTTGTTGATTGCAGCCCAGTGGAGAAGCGTTACATTTTCTTTGTCTGGTTGTCGTACATCATAACCTGCTTCCACCAATTCTCTACATCGTTCGTATATTCCATACCTTGAAGAGGAAAACAAGATTTTTCAAAGCTGTTACCTTACATAAAAATGCATTTAGCAAACATCATACTTATGGTCACAATACAAAAACTTCCACAGAGGAGAAATGAAGAAACTTTACTTTCTGTTTCTGTAAGATTATAGATCTCTTGAAACAAAAAGCTTCCACTCGCAGAAGTTATATTAATCAATTCCAGATTTTACAGAAAACTTGTCTCCACAGCAAACTATACAGCAGAGCAAGGCAAAATATCAGTCAGTAGTGCACCAAGAATAAATACAACTCTTCTCTTCCCAGGGCCTCCACTACATTTGTTTCTCCCACCTCTGTTTTCCTTCCTTTCTATCTCCTGAAGACCAGAAGAGCTTAGCTAACTGATTCGATAGTATCTTACTAAAATTCAGCAGATAACGAGATCATTAGGTTAATTACAAACACTAACCAAGCTCAAACACTTCCCATTTTTCTTCTCAGATAACAAATAGCAATTTTCCTGATACAAATTAGTATCATTTTCTTTTATATACCACTTGAAACTTCTACAATTTAATATTAAATTTTTTCATTAAAGATGACTGTTAAATATGAGCTACCTTCAATGGAAAAAAACCCATCTGCATACATTTTGAAAGTTGAAACAAATCAGGAAGCATAAATATCATGCAAGTATCTCATTCAGGACTAACTCCAGCATTAAATAAAGTTTGACTTGATGCTTACACTGTTTTACCATCTATTTTTAGTGGCAATAAAAGCAGTGCAGGAAAGCAAGTAATGATGACATTTCAACATCTGCACAACCCATAGGGATTTCTCAAGTCTCAAGGAGGAGACTGATGTGTGTGCACATCCTGAAATCAGGATCACTGCCTTGTGACATCTGACTTCTGCTAGAGCAGAATTTTAACAGCCTCTTAAAAGTTTGAATTTAAGTAAGTTTTCCTTATGCTGCTTCTATGTTCTACTTTCTGCAGAAGAGACAGCCTTAGGCAACTTAACGCTCTTCTGCTCTACTTGATCAGCTCTCATAACTTGTGGATAGACCTTTATTTCAGGGCAGTTACTTTTTCTGACATGTATTTGAATGGATCCTCAATCTGGACAGCGCTCCAACAGTGACTTAAGTGACTGAAGTTAACAACCCTCAGGAATGCTTCCCAAGTGTATGACGGGTTTGAAGCACATAAACCAGTGGACACTATTAAAAAAAAATAAAATTAAGTACTAGACATAACAATCTACTCAGACCATGTTGTTTTCAATTTCTTAGGAAAGTTGCACTAGAAATTATGAAAAATGCTAGAAATTGCTGTCATACGTATAATCTTTCCAAACACCGCAAAAGATCAGAACAAAGACTGTTATGTGCAGCATGTAACAATCGGCAACAAGCCTGTAAATTTTGGTCCTTCAGACTGAGTAAAAAAGCAGCAGTCATGAATAATTTTCACAACAAAGCTTAGGTTTTAATCACTTATTGGCAAAGGGGAGAGAAGAGGTTTGGTTTACGAAGTTTTAAAAATATGCAATCAGCCAGACAAGATACACACAGTGAGACACACATAACTGCCAGGAAAATTGATAAGGCTGTAAGCCTGGCAAATCTTGAGGTGCACTATCTCCCAAATCCCAGCCTAGATCAGCAGTGTGGTTTGATGAGTGCTTGTTCAAATGGCTTAACATATACCATTCCTGACTTCCCCCCACCTTGCAGCTGAAAGGGCCAAGAGATATGAAAATGAAGGAGAGCTATGGCAAGCATGTGAACAATCCCTTCAGCCTGTCGAGGCAGAATGCTGTCTCAATGCCTCTGCAGAAGCCCTGACAGGATGTTGTAATTACGTTCCAACACCCTCTAGAATTCACCCATCACTGCTTCTAGGCCCTGGGCACAGACTACTGCATGAGTTCAGATATAAGGAGTAGTAGGAATGGATTCTTCTCCGGGGTTAGCATCAGAGACTTCCCCTATTCCCCACTGGAAGACAAACTGCAAGGTACTTCCTACCACTTGGCCATAAAACAAATCGGGAAGTTCTGCAATACATCTGAAGAGCCTTCCCAGGAAAACAAAACACTTTCCAAAAATTAAAGTAAGTATGAGGTATATAGCAATTTTTTATTTAAGTAACCATCAGTCTGACTGTTCCTAGCAATTTATTTCAGTATCTTGAATTCAATCATAATGGATTACAAAAGACGTAAGACAGAAGGTATCATTTAATAAATCTTCAATTTACTAAGTTGTCACAAAAGGACTTAAAGACGTAGACAAACAAAATTTGCCTAGCAAAAAAGGTCAAGAATTCACAACAATTTGCTCCTCTTCCTGGCAACAGCAGGCTCTTTACAATGAAATAAAACACTGAATCCAATGCAGTCATGGTTTCTTGAGCTCTGCCCTAGAAGTCTTCTCTCACATACTACCTATAGTCTTCTTCCATTGAGTTGCTGCAGTTGACTTCACCGTGCCTTCTCCAAAAGTTCATGATGCACTGCTAGGCTACAGAATGAGAAAATTATCTCTTTCAGACACTCAGCATCATCGTGCTTATAACATTGTTATAAAAGGCTCTATGTCCTTCAAGAACGAGGAATGGAGGAAAGGAGTCAAATCCTCACAAGACACTTATGTATTAGTCTAACAAATTTTCAGCATCTGGGTGAATTCTAGAGGGTGACTGTCATGCTGTAAACATCAATATGAAGTATAATTAAAGCATCCTACTGAGCTTCCCTGGTTCTGAAAGAAATGGAACTAGTTCTCCCAGGGCAAAAATACCACCGTGCAAGCTTGTTTCACTATTGCAGTCTCTAAGCCATTTTGGTAACTAACCTGTAACATTTTATCTGTCATTGCAGGTTAAAGATATCCTGAATTTAATACTTTCAAAAATAGTACCCTAGAAGGCTTTTGCATTTTAAACATGTAATCCATTCTTTTAATCTTTTTTCTGCAAGCACATCGACTCTTGGAAATAGACACTGCCAGCTTTGCCACATGATTAACATAAAATTTGGCCACAGTACTAGGAAGGAATCTCTCTTCAGTGAGCACATCGCCATGCCAACAAACAGTAGGTAAGCCAGGAGCAAATTCCCTCAGCTTGCTGTCATTGTAACTCCAATCAAAGCTGTTTTAACTGGAAATGCAATTAGTAGAAAAATGATCGTTTTTTATCTTTTGAAGTCTCATTCCCATGAATGACGGCGGTTAAATACTAACAAAGCCTTTCATACCTTCTCATGGGTTTTGTGTTAAACAGCAAGATAGTTTTGTTTTCAACAGCAAAGGGACAACTCAAGAGCTGCTTAATGAACCGTTAACAGTGATGTTGAGAGACAAGAGAAATTCAGCTCTTGCATGTGTTCCAAAGCCTCAAACTGTCTAAACAGTTGCAGCTATATTAGGCTTCCATGTGAACTTTAGATACATTTCACTTTCAGCAATATAATCGAACTCCATGGGCACAAATGACCAGGCATACAGAATGTATAGCTATGTCAGCATCTGCCCATCTTCTCCTGTGAATAGCTGAAAAAAGCCAGGAGTAATTGTCACTTTGGCCAACCCTCACTGATTTAAATTATTCCGTATGTAACCTATTTTCTTACCAGTTACCCCATGAATCATGAGAAATCATGAGGAAAAAAGCATGTTCTCTGATGTATCTGAGAATCTTTTTCCTGAGCAAGACACAGCATATTTCATCTTTCGTGCTGCACTATTTCACAATGCACATGACTTCATTTTCAATGATCTCAATGAATAAAACTAACAGAAAAGTTAATCTTGTGATAATGAAATCTTCACACTTGAGCACAAGGAATCAATCTTCCAGGAGTCACAAAAGCACTCATTAATATCATTAATGTTTAATACCTATATTCATAGTGGTTGTTTGACACACTTTCAGCATAGTGGGAATTTGCTCAGGTTCGCTACAAGAATCATAGAATAGCTAGGGTTGGAAAGGACCTTAAGATCATCTAGTTCCAATCCCCCTGCCATGGGCAGGAAGAAGGTGCCTCAACAGAACTGAAAAATCACAATGCAAGGATTAATGGGGCTTTGAGCAATCTGGTCTAGTGGAAGGTGTCCCTGCCTGTGGCAGAGGTGTTGGAACTAGACGAGCTTTAAGGTCCCTTCCAACCCAAACCATTCTATGATTGTATGATTTTGTTCTCCTAGTCATAATCCACCATACACTTCTCTACCTGTGAACATTAGCTACTTTTCCCTAGTTTCATGGCTTAAAAGATTTAAAACAACAAAGGCAGAAACTTCAAGTTATTATGTTAACAAAGTACTCTTGCCAAGACATCACATTCAAAGTTATGGTTCCAGCCTTGGATGACACAGGGTGCCAGAAGAGAGAAACATACCCAACATCTCCCCATTAAATTTCACTTTTAAATCACTTAGGACTTTTTTTACAAGACTCCATTCCCCTGCAGCCTTAGTGAGAGCACTGAATTCTATCTCAGAGAAATTAAACCAGCACACAGCCCTCCCTCTGATTTTGTAGAGGCAGCAGAAATTCAAACATCTTCTGTGCAGTTAAAGGTGAAGTATTTATTAAGTATTAGTACGCAATGTTCCTTCATTGCAATCGCAAAGGCAAGAATGGATGATTTTTTTACTGCTGCTTTGAAAGCAGGTTTTCAAATACATGAGCAGCCCAACTCTACTTTCAGAAGCACAGTGGAAACGTCACATGAACCAAATAATATTGCTAGAACTGACATACAAGATGCCAAGAGATTGCACACACACTGTAACATCTGCAAGACAAAGGGCCAAGACACTACTACTTTTAACACTACCTACATGCCCTTGGCCATGTTTATAAGAAAGCCAGTGAAAAGTGTCCTTTATAACAATAGATACTAAAAGCCAGCACAAGTTTCTGCAAAATAAACACAGTGAGAGCCTATTTTTAGCATAAATCATACCGAGGGCCCCACGCCTGTGGAAGAACTTATCAGGAACATGATGAGGAAAAAAAATACAAATAGTGATAAAGTCTTTGAAATGAGAACATCAGCTCAATCTCTTTTCTATATAAAGCCTTAATTTGATGGTAAGATGTTATTAGATTTGTAGCTCATAGTGCATGAGCATGTTAATTTAATAAGTATCCAATCTACAGACTAAGAAGATAAAGCACATAAACAGTTCAACAAGATATGAAAGAACAAATACGTTTGGAAAAACGTGTGCAGTTTGCAAGCTTTTATTTTCCCTTGCTGAAAAACACAAGAGCAAATGCTTTATTTTACTAACATTGTTTTATTTCTCTGTAATCATGTGTCCATAAACTCAACATCTCAAAATACAATTCTACAGTCAAACAGCACATATGAAGTACAGATGAGTTTTAAACCTTTTTATCCCATTTTTCATCATAATCTTTAATGTTTAAGGATTTATGTTCCCCTTTTTTGCAGAACTTTTTGTGGCACCTTACATTAGCACTGAAGTAAAAAGTAAGTCACCAGATATTTTAATCTAAGTGAATATTGATTTTTGAGGACAAGTGGTAGAGGATATTCTTCATGTATATAAAAGAGACATTGTATTTCTATAAAAGTAACTACATCATTTTATTAGGAACTGTATATCTTTTTAATAACAGAATTAATATATTAGCAGCATTATTCTATTTTTTATTTCAAGTATTATGATACTCGGGGAGTTTATTTTCTGCCTCAAATTTCAGAGATTTTTCCCTTTAAGACAGCTGCTTTACACAACATAGCCTTCTAATCCCAGTAAATACTTAAAGGTGAGTTCTCCCTCTAGTCAGGAAAGTGCTGTCTGGATACCACAACTTGATCATATACCCATGCTGACAGTCCCCCTTCCCTGTGATATTAACCATTAGGGCTATGATACAGAACTACAGTCCTCTTCAGTGACTTGTCATCCTCTCTGTAAATCCCATCTTTCCATGACTGGAAAGGAACATAACGGATAACTCACAGCTCTGTTGATTCTTGTTTGAGGAGACTAGAAAAGAATTACAACTCAGCTGAAAGCACAATCAGTCTAAATTTGAGGGCTAGCAGGGACAAATGTGTTTTAGGGTTCCAAACATGCAATGAGCTTACCAGGATTGAAGCAGGTAATGTGTAAAACCACTTCTGCTGTCATATTTCCAGGCTTTTAAGAAGCAGATAGTTTGATACTATGAAAATATTTTCATTTCTAAAAATTTTCTAATATGATGATTGTGGATTGTAGTATTGCTAATAAAGAATTTAGAGCAACAACTGCAAAGCCAGTCAACATCTATTTCACGAACTTAAACTCCTCACAACTCAAGAAGTGACGGAAAGTACATACTTCCTAAACCTAAATGGGACGTATGTCACATGCAGAGCTGCAAAACTGCTTTCAGTTGGAGAAGATGCCTTTTAGGAAAAATGGAAAAAACTTCTAAGACGAAAAAAATCAAACAGCTCACCAAGATAAATAATGGTATAAGCATTCAAATTAACGGTACAAGAAAATAAAAATCTTACAAAACTATCGCTTCGGCTCATTGAAGAAAAGTCACAGTCGTGGTGGTCTCTGAATGGTAAACAACAGCAAGCTAAAAAGTAGCTTTGGGACAATTCTTCAGAAAGTTTTGTGACTTACTATGTACTACAGGACTGTGTAGAAGGCAAATTTGTATAACTCATATGCATTAATAATACAATTATTAAATTTGCAAACTGTTTACCTCTACAATCCTTTCTCAGCAATAAACTCAGTTCCACACGAGCAGTGAGACTGCGGGATCAGAGACAACGAAGGAAATTACACGGACACATATTCCTTCTAACCTATAAATGATGTTGACAAACCAAGGAAACCCTCATGTCTGTGTATCAATGTTGCCCATTTACCTCTTAATCATCATCTACAGAAAATAAACATCACTATGAACAGGAAGAAAACCATATGTTCGCTTCCAACACTCTGTCCAGCAACCACCTATATTTACAATTTACCATAATTCCTCATGCATGTTTTCATACAATGCTCACAAATTTGTCTTAACAGTAATTTTGTAGAGTCCACTTCTGAAATCTTCCACTGCTGTATCTACAAATACAGTTCACCTCCCATTGTGTGCCAGTAAAATCCATTTTACTGTTTTTTAACTAATACAGAGACAGACAAATCTAACACTCAAAAATAAACTTACTGTGTGGCTTTGACAATGTCCCAAGTGCCGTAGTCATCAATGTGGCTTTTCCGTCCAAGAGATTCACTATACCCATGGTTGTAATGGCTTTGAGGCTTTATTTCCTTAAAAAGACAAAACCTGCTATTAGAACACCAAAAATCCGAATTACTGAAGTTCCTTAGAAAAAATTAATAAATAATAATAAAAAAATTAATAAATAATAAAAGAAAAAATAAATAAATAGCAAACTAAACCCAGTACCCAGTTCAGTGAACTATAAATCTACCCAGATCTGCAGGTGGTAAGCTGACTGGCCATATTTCTGCATCTTGCAAAGCAGGCCACTGCATTCCCTAGTATAGATTTCCAACACCTCCCAGAAAACACGACTTGTAATAGCAGAGTTCCGCTAAAGCCTACACTGGGATATTTTTATAGGTGGTTAACAAAAAGTAACAGCAATTTTTTTTTTGTTTAGTTTTAGGTTTTGGGGTTTATAAATGCAATGTAGCATAGCTAAAAAAACCTATTGGCCATAAACTCACAAAGTCTTACTCTACCACAGATAAATGTTATACTTCAAATAGCATAGTCATGTATCTTCTAGAAAACAAATAATTGGGAATGATTAATACCAGTGACTAGAGCCTACTGATACTTTATTGATTCTTCAACTCCAGTCCCAGCTCTAGAGGTGATCTTTTATGTTTAACCTATGGGTCTCAGAAATAAATGACACGACCATGACATATTCTTCACCAGATACAGCTCCCTACAAACTTAATTCTTTTGAAGAAAAGCAACACTTCAACCCTTAATGTTTCCCTTGGTGGAATTTATATTAAAACACTGTACTGACAGATCACTAGGGCAGCAAGATGCCATTTTTCTTTACAAACTACGTGCATGTGAAAGTCAGCTCAGCGAGCTGGCACTGAACAATGATTTTTACATAGCTGCTACACAATTTTCCATTTGTTACAAGTACTGTAGCCGACTGCCTCTGTATCAGCCGTGCACTTAAGCACAGCCATGTAAAAGTATGAGAATTGCAACAGTGAAGCAAAAAAAGCAAACTCTCTGAAAGTTCTAAAAATGCATTTCAAATTATTTTATTCAAATGAACTATTTACCTTTACTCAGTGTTCCCTGACATATGAGCAAAAATGAGTTTCGTGAGCACAAATTTTGTTTCTTCAATCTATACCTGGAAACACTGTTAAACACCTTTCATAAAGTGTTTAATTGAGATTCTAACTTCCACTTAGTTATTAAAATGAGTGATCAACTTTTTCATTACTATACGAGACAGATGTTTATTTTTTTTAAATGGATATCCTGACTCAAGACAGCCACGATATAATACACCTAACCTGAACAAGGATTCACAGTCACAAATACCTACCTCTCCCCAACAGGCATTAAACTGCCCTGCCAGCTTGAATAAGAGACGTATGAGGCCTAGGGAGACTTCACAAAATCACAGAAGAGTTTGGGTTGGAAGGGACCTTAGAGATCACCTAGTTCCAACCCCCCTGCAGGGACACCTTCCACTAGACCAGGTTGCTCCAAGCCCCGTCCAACCTGGCCTTGAACACTGCCAGGGATGGGGCAGCCACAGCTTCGCTGGGCAACCTGTGCCAGCATCTCACCACCCTCACAGTAAAGAACTTCTGGAGTAAACTATCAAGAAGGTAGTTTGGTTGCAAATCCCAAAACTCTCAGTAATAATTTCAAATTAGAGTAACTTCAGTTGAGCATGTTTGTACTTGTTACACACAATGTACCTATTTCAGACAGGGAAATAAAAAAAAAGAAATCAAGTTAAGAGAAATTCTAATGTATTACATACATTCTGTAGCACTAAATTGTACTACATTCATGTAGTCATTTATATAGTTAGAACATTTATAATATTTTATACATGAAAAAAATAAATCAAGAAATTCAAGTGTTTAGAGCTTTTAAACCAAGTACGTAAAACCACTGACAACTAGTGCAGCAAAAGTCTTCATGTTCAAAACAGATCTATCCTTATGCATAGATTTTTCTTCAGAAAAATATGTTTTTTCAATTTCACACGTCGTGGTTTGAGCCCAGCCGGTAACTCAGAACCACGCAGCCGCTCGCTCACTCCCCCTCTTCTTCCTCCCCCCACTCCCGGAGGGATGGGGAGGAGAATCGAAAGAATGTAACTCCCGTGGGCTGAGGTAAGAGCAGTCCCGCAACTAAGGTATAATACAAAACCACTACTGCTACCACCAATGATAATAATGATTAGTGAAATAACAAGGCGAGAGGATACAATTGCTCACCACCCGCCGACCGATACCCAGCCCGACCCGAGCAGTGATCTCGGCCTCCCGGGTAACTCCCCCCGGTTTATATACTGGGCATGACGTGCTGTGGTATGGAATACCCCTTTGGCCAGTTTGGGTCAGGTGTCCTGTCTCTGTTTCCTCCCGGCTTCCCCTCCTCCCTGGCAGAGCATGAGACTGAGAAAGCCCTTGGTCGGAGTAAACATTACTCAGCAACAACTAAAAACATCAGTGTTATCAGCACTGTTCCCAGGCTGAAAGTTAAAAAACACAGCACTGCACCAGCTACTAAGAAGGAGAAAAATTACTGCTATAGCTGAACCCAGGACAGTATCCACCCCTTATTCCATACCATTCACGTCATGCTCAGATCCCACATCTCTCAACACACCATCACCCCTGTCCCATACATACACATATATATACACCCACACACAAAGAGAAATATATCATTCCCTAGCCCATGGACCAATCCCTATAAAATTGCTGAATTCATCTAGTCCACGATGTCAGGCTCCATCTCTTGTAATAGTCTTTCAAGGCAGGAGGGACAGTATGTAGTGTTGGGTTGTTGCCTGCTGATAATACCGCCAAACTCGTCTGGTCACTGCTGAGCTCGTCTGGTTTCCTCAAAATTCATTCTTTGTTGAGGTGATGATCGGAGGGAAGTCAGGGTGAGTTGCTGGCGACCTGAAGATATCTAGCTGGTGGGCTATAAAAGTGTTATAGAGCAGGCAACAGCGTACAATTGAGTTCATTGGCTGTTTTCCCCCAAAATCAAATCCCCTTGAGGTACACATCGGACTTCCCCATCTTCCCGCATTACCCACCAAGTATATCCAGGTCCCTGAGCAAAAGCAACCCCACGAGTGGGTTTGCCTTTACCTGAAGCAGGAATAACCCAGACTGTCTTCCCCAACAAATTCTTTATGTGCACCACAGGAACTTTATCCCCCTCTACAGTACGTAAAAGTTCTGACTGGGCTGGGCCAGCCCTGTTGGCAAATCCCCTACTGTTGACCAACCAGGTGGCTTCTGGTAAATGTGTATCCCAGTGTTTGAAAGTCCCACCACCCATTGCTCTCAGTGTAGTTTTTAACAGCCCATTGTACCGTTCGATTTTCCCAGAGGCTGGTGCATGGTAGGGGATGTGGTATACCCACTCAATGCCATGCTCTTTGGCCCAAGTGTCTATAAGGTTGTTCCGGAAATGAGTCCCATTGTCTGACTCAATTCTCTCTGGGGTGCCGTGTCGCCACAAGACTTGTTTCTCAAGGCCCAGGATAGTGTTCCGGGCAGTGGCATGGGGCACAGCGTATGTTTCCAGCCAGCCGGTGGTTGCTTCCACCATGGTAAGCACATAGCGCTTGCCTTGGTGGGTTGGTGGGAGTGTAATATAGTCAATCTGCCAGGCCTCCCCATACTTGTACTTCAGCCATCGTCCTCCATACCAGAGAGGCTTTAACCGCTTGGCTTGCTTAATTGCAGCACATATTTCACATTCGTGAATAACCTGGGCAATAGTGTCCATTGTTAAGTCCACCCCTCGATCACGAGCCCATCTATATGTTGCATCTCTGCCTTGATGGCCTGAGGTGTCATGGGCCCACCGGGCCAAAAATAATTCACCCTTATGTTGCCAGTCTAAGTCCATCTGAGCCACTTTAATCTTAGCAGCTTTATCCACTTGCTGGTTGTTTCGGTGTTTCTCAGTGGCCCGATTCTTGGGTACATGAGCATCTACGTGGCGTACCTTCACCACCAGGTTCTGCACCCGAGCAGCGATATCTTGCCACAATGCAGCAGCCCAGATGGGTTTACTTCTGCGCTGCCAGTTGCTCTGCTTTCATTGCTGCAACCACCCCCACAGGGCATTTGCCACCATCCATGAGTCCGTATAGAGATAAAGTACTGGCCATTTTTCTCGTTCAGCAATGTCCAAGGCCAGCTGGATGGCTTTCACCTCTGCAAACTGACTCGATTCACCCTCTCCCTCAGCAGTTTCTGCAACTTGTTGCAGGGGACTCCACACAGCTGCCTTCCATCTCCGATGCTTTCCCACAATACAGCAGGACCCATCAGTAAACAAGGCATATTGCTTTTCACTCTCTGACAGTTCATTATATGGTGGGGCCTCTTCAGCAAGCGTCACCTCCTCTTCTGGTGACATCCCAAAATCTTTGCCCTCTGGCCAGTCCATGATGACTTCTAGAATTCCTGGATGACTGGGATTTCCTATTCGAGCTCGTTGTGTAATTAGTGCGGCCCACTTACTCCATGTAGCATCAGTTGCATGATGTGTAGAGGAGACCCTGCCTTTGAACATCCAGCCCAGCACAGGCAACCGGGGTGCCAGGAGGAGCTGCGCTTCAGTTCCAATCACTTCTGAGGCAGCTCGAACCCCTTCATAGGCTGCCAGTATCTCTTTTTCAGTGGGAGTGTAGCTGGCCTTGGATCCTTTATCTCCCTGACTCCAAAAGCCGAGGGGTCGACCTCGAGTCTCCCCTGGAGCTTTCTGCCAGAGGCTCCAGGTAGGACCATTCTCCCCAGCTGCGGTATAGAGCACATTTTTCACATCTGGCCCGGCCCGGCCTGGTCCAAGGGCTACTGCATGAACTATTTCTCGTTTAATTTGTTCAAAGGCTTGTTGTTGCTCAGGGCCCCATTTGAAATCATTCTTCTTCCGGGTCACGTGATAGAGAGGGCTTACAATCGAACTGTAATTTGGGATGTGCATTCTCCGGAACCCCACAACACCTAAGAAAGCTTGTGTTTCTTTCTTGTTAGTTGGTGGAGACATTGCTGTTATCTTGTTGATCACGTCTGTGGGGATCTGGTGATGTCCATCTTGCCATTTTATTCCCAAAAATTGAATCTCCTGTGCAGGTCCCTTGACCTTACTCCGTTTTATGGCAAAACCGCCCTTCAGCAGGATTTGGATTATCTTCCTCCCTTTCTCAAAAACTTCTTCCGTTGTATCACCTCACACGATGATGTCATCAACGTATTGCAGGTGTTCTGGAGCTTGCCCCTGTTCCAGTGCAGTCTGGATCAATCCATGGCAGATGGTAGGGCTGTGTTTCCACCCCTGGGGCAGTCGGTTCCAAGTGTACTGGACGCCCCTCCAAGTGAAAGCAAACTGTGGCCTGCATTCTGCTGCCAAAGGGATTGAGAAAAATGCATTGGCCATGTCAATTGTGACATACCACTTGGCTGCCTTTGACTCCAGGACAACACAGTATCTGAACGCTCAGGAGAGTGCATCTTTTCTTGAGCACAAGGTTATTTTGTGGCATACATTTTTTCTTTCTAAACCTGTAAAACTAACTTGATTAACCAGTTAAGCATTGTCAGACCAGCAGGAAGGTTGCTCTGTTGCCATCTTTTCAGGAGAACCTGAAAGTGTAACAGGGCATCTGCTGCCATCCAAACTGCATGTTACAACCAATTCTCTTACTATCCAGAAACACAGCTTCAACTTTGTATTTGAAGAAGGCAACAGCTTCACCAAACCTTTATTTTTCCCCAGCTACTAAATAAGACAGTGTTATCTGAAGAAAAGATGTTAGAAAAGATACCAGAGGACATTACAATTAAAAAAAAAAGGTAAAATAGAAGACTAAATTCATTATTTTGTCCCACATGATTTTCTCTTCTCCGTTATTTTAGAAAAAAAAGCAGGATTTACACCATCTCTGTTCACCTGTTATTACACCACACAACTGCAGGAGGATTTTACCTAGCAAATTGTACTGGCCAGACTGCAAAAAGCTAAAGAATAAGTCAAGTCAGCAGAGGCCCAAAAGAAAAAGGAAATTCATTGTCCTGCAGCACCTGAGAGTAGTTCAATGTATTTCTTTGCTTTCCATAGCTGCGGGAAGAGGAAAAAGTCTCCCTTCTCATTACCTAACAATTATTAAAAGCAAACTGAGAAACCTGGGCTATTTTTCAGGCAGATGTTAATTTACCAGGGAACACTTATTTCTCCTAAGCTGCATTTTCTTGAGCACTTCAAGCACACAAGCTGGGCTTCTGTTCCCTTGAGCCTACAGTAGCCAGTCAAGAGAGCTGTCCATTTACAAACAGTATAAATTCATTCCAGCCTAAAGTGATCAAGAAACCACAGCCTTCTGATAGTAATGCTTTCACAAAAAGGTTTATGGGAATACAGCAAAATCTTAAGTATTAACTATTAACCATGTAAATTCAGAAAAGTAAGAGATTATATTCTTTATCCCCTTCTACAGCTTAACAACTTTTACTAAGGACTGGAGGTAATGACAGTACCCTTAACTTCCAAAATGATGTAATTTTTCACCTCCTTTTGTACTGATAGCATCTCTGAACTACTCTTTTTATCCTGAAACTTTCCAATTAGATTACTGCAAAATAGACTAAGTGATTCCAAAAGCAGATTTGAGGCGATGGCAAATGTGACTGCCTGACACAAAATGAGTAAGCGAGAAACAGTTCTCTTCCTCTTTTCCCCTAGAACATACATTGGCAGTTACAAACCACTTCTTTCATATAAAGACTCATGACAAATATAAACTTCAAGTGAACCCTATGTTTCCTGATTTAAGAGAGCTGAGTTTGTATTTTACATGTAAGAACAGTTGAAACAATCCCTAAAATCCTGAAAGGTATACAAACATCAGAGCCTCCAACGTCACACAAGTCTTCATAGTGTGAACTGCGGAAACAGGATGACTCTAGATTTGCCTGAAAAGTTGATGCAAATATGGCTCATTTTGGAAGTAAATCATTTAAGACAAATTCCAGGAAAGCATATAAAATCTGAGTCCTCGCCCAATACACTGACTTTTCTGCAGTCTGGATGCAGATTCCCAAGCTTAAGAGTCAAAATTTATTACTTAGTATTATCTATGCAACTTGATAGTAGCATGCTGGCTACTATCAGTGTCATTCTACAGGATATAATTCTTACCCAGCATTGTAAGTGCCTAGTTTATGACCGTGATGTGCAGAGTGACTTTTGAGCTCCTAAGTCAACAAACTGCTAGGAATTAAGGTGAAAGAGAACCTGGATTTTGCGAATCACAGTAATACTTGGTCCAAATCACCTATCACTGGGTGAATCCAGTCACTGCAAACAGCTTTGTTACACACTATGTTTAGCTGGCAAGGCAAAATGTAAGAGGTGAGGAAGCAGCTAGCAACAGAAAAGAGCCTCTTCATTCCTAAAGAATTTTTTCCAGGCTCTGAAAATCCTGTGCAGGGCTAGGGCACAGTACTATAAAGACAGAAAAGTAATTTAGAATCATAGAATAGTAAGGGTTGGAAAGGACCTTAAGATCACCTAGTCCCAACCCCCCTGCCATGGGCAGGGACACCTTGCCCTAAACCATGTGGTCCAAGGCTCTGTCCAACCTGGCCTTGAACACCGCCAGGGATGGAGCATCCACAACCTCCCTGGGCAGCCCATTCCAGTGCTTCTCCCACTTACTCCAGAAAGAATGATTTAGAAAGAAATAAAAAGACTAACAAGTTAATAAAACTTGTATAGACACCAAAACTCCTCATAAACCTACACATACTCACCTGTTATAAGATATGGCTTAAAATAAAAGCAACAGACATGGCTTAGAATAAAACCCTGCTAAAGCTGAAGAACCAGCAACCTCTTAGCCTCCCTACCCCCTTCTTTGGCAAGTTCTATATTTTTCAATGTTTAGCAGGGCAATTTAAAGGACTGCTATTTAAAAAACTGTGGATCTCTCTCTATACGCATTGCTACCAAATATAATGGCTTCAGTGCAGCCACAACCACCAAATGCTGTCATAACACGTGCAGGCACAGCTTTAAGTCAGCAGCAGCTGCCTGAACAAAGCTGCCAGTGCCCAGGCACCATCACGCATCCTGTTCAGCCTCAGTAGGACCGACCTCGGGGGTGAGCTTGCATAATGTTAGTCATTCTGCATCAGCAGCTGAGCTAGAAAGACACTCTAAGTACAACATTCAGGAAGCATCTGTTTTGGGGGTTTAACAGAAGATTAAAACACATAAAATACAGATTACTTCCTCCAACCTGCTGGACAGAAGAGAAAGCTCTGCTTAAAAATCTTACACTCATGTAGATTACTTGCCCACCATTATTAAAGGAACAAGCATCTAAAAGTGGAAAAATATCATTTATATCACATGTACATCGTGCCTTTCGAAGAACTTAGAGTATTGTCAGTTTCACTGTCACCATTTGGCTTTTAAGTTCTCACCTAAACCAGGAAAGAAGGAATCTTTCCTAAATTCATGCACCCTCATGCAAATTCTAGGAAAATAGTTAAAATTCTTGAAACTAATACGGTTTTTTTAAACATATGACAGACTGATAACAAAGTAACAACATGATGTTTTGAGCCAAGGATACATACCACATTCACAAATGCCTTCAACAATATTCCAAAGTGTTAAAAGATTTTTAGTTCCATGATGAAAATATTTATTCCAGGAGAATTTAAGTTTACAATGATGATCCACTGGTAAGAAACACTAACAGCTAATTCAGAGATTACAAACTGAAATCCAAACACATTCATGTTTTGATATTTTAATCTCTGCTGACAATGGCTCCTGCCCAGCTGAAAGTCAGGAAAACTAAATGGAAGGTAGGAGAGGAGAGACCTTCACTGATTTACAATAAGCAGGTTGCAAACACTAAATCTCTACTTATTTTACCCTGTTTCAAGGAGCCGTTTCCAAGCATGACTTGAGCCAAATTAGCAGTTTACCATTGCTGAAAAAGAAAGGTCATTTCTCTGCCCACTCTTCCCCACTGCTCTTGGCTCTGTGCCCCTGCTGCCTTACTCAAGCTAGCTCTGGTACTCAGAGCCGCAGCCGCAGTGAGCTCACTCAATTCATTACAGGGGAAAAATTAAACAACACTAAGACAGCAAGTTAAATCTGTTTCTCCTGTGAAAAGACAGGCTCCACAGCCACAGATAAAGGAAATGCAAGTAAAGAAAAGATAGCAGGAACATTCTGGCAGCTGTCAATTGTTAATTTGACTAAGTAATCATGGAACAACACACTCCAGCTTTTAGATTTTCAAGGAAGTCAAGCTGACAGGATGAAGAAAATGATGCTACTTCTAGAAACTGGTAGAGTTGGTTGGCTTAGAAAGCTGCAAAAAAGATTTTACTTATTTATAAAAATCAAATTTGGTTTCCCAATTACTACCGAGGGTCACTCTTTCTAGATGAGCTTCTCTCTTCACTGACTATCCTTTGACAATGCCCTATCGCTCATGTGCATCTGTGACTAGTCTGCCATTACTCATTAGCCACAAAATGTGCAGACTGCTTGCACAGATGCATAAGTAATGCAGGGTAGGAAAAGTCTCAGAAGAGTGAGAATAAGTCTAAAAATCCAAAAAGGCACTTTGGAAAAATAGAAACAACACAGGAGAAGAGAAAAGGGAACCTGCTCTGGAAAATCAGACTGGTAAGTTGGGGAAGCAGAAGATAAAGCAAAACATGAAAAATAACTCCAAAGGAAAAAGCAAGAAAGGTATGTGTTTGTGCGTGCAGTAAGCACAGCTCCCAAGAACGAGCACTAACAATACTGGCATTCCCAAACAATTCTCTTCATAACTACATGCGCAAGTAAAGTTACGCTCATTTGCCCTCAATACTCAAATCTCTTAATCATTTCCAATAAAAAGCCAAAATTAAATAAGCTTAAGGAGAATTCCGAGAACAGTACTCATAGGAAAAGAAAAAAAACCAGCTACACATGAAAGAATAAGATGTCCAAGTCTGAATTATTCCAAGCGAACAATCTCATAATTTGCAATTCTATATAGCAGGAGGATATGAACAGGTCAATACGCCTGCTTGGACATAAGGAAGGGAGGAAAATACTGCTACTTACAGCTGCCACACATGGCTCTGGTAGGCATTAACAGATGGCTAGGGCTGCTTTTCCTTTAACATTATGCAATATTGCTGCAAGGAAGCAATACCATGATCAGACACTCCAATTCTGAATGGTGAGCAAGAAAACTGACACGTAAAGAGAAAATACTAGCAAGTTCTAAAATAAAAATTAGAAATAAAAGCATAACCTTCCAAAAATATTGTATACTATTGCCTTTGTTTCTTAATGAAGCAGAAGAAATCACAGTTTGTGGGGTTTTTCTATGACTACTATTTCCATAGCCATCTGCAGTCAAAAGAATCATTATAAAATTGGAAAGGACTGCAACTATTTCAGGAAACTTAATAAAATAATCCTCATGTATGTTATATTTAACAGGGACTACTGGAGGTTAATATTAAAGAATTCCTTCCCCTGTATTTGTGTGTTCAATTTCTCTGTTCTTCATTTGTTAGAATACAGTGCTTTTCAGTAAGCTTTCTTAGTTTTGCTCCTAATTTTAAGACAGTGCAAGAAGCTCTACAACTGTATTTATAGTAATTTGGATATTAGAAACACCCACATTAGTTTATATACACAGAAATACTAGCCACTCACAAACTAGCTTTAATACAAAAACGCTCATAAGTGCAAGCAAATCATCACATTCCGACAAGAAACAGTGCTGGTATTTATTTTAACATTTTAAATGGAAGTTCCTCTTCTAAAATTTACAACTTCCTGCCCCTACTCCTTCACCTAATTCTGTGGCAAGGAAAGTCACAGAAACAGAGGCTAAAGTGATCATGTCTTAATTCTAGAGAGAATCACATTTAATTCTGTACAGGTGTAAAAAGAGTAGCTTTTTCTTTTCTAGAAACAGCATTAAAATTAGGGTGAAACCAGTAGCCGCTAATTTGACTAACCTGCCTGTCATCAAGTGGGAGCTTCTGATCTTTCTCATATTTACATGAAGTCCTAGCCAGGAAAAAGAATTCCGCAGGGCTGTATAGATTCCCCAGTCTGAGGAGTCAAAGCCTTCAGTAGCTGTGAGCTGTTAGATTTTCTGAACTGGGATCACAGAATGGTTTGGGTCAACCCCCGTGTCATGGACAGGGACACCTCACGCCAGACCAGGTTGCTCAAAGCCTCGTCCCACCTGGCCTTGAACACTGCCAGGGATGGGGCAGCCACAGCTTCTCTGGGCAACCTGTGCCAGCACCTCATCACCCTCACAGTAAAGGACTTTTTCCTAATATCTGATCTAAATCTACCCTCTTCCAGCTTAAAGCCATTTCCCCTTGTCCTGTCAGTACATGCCTTTCCAAAAAGTAACTCTCAAGCTTTATTGTCAGGTCCCTTTAGGAACGGGGAGGCTGCTCTGAGGTCTCACCGGAGCCTTCTCCAGGCTGAACAACCCCAACTCTCTCAGCCTGGAGAGGTGCTCCAGCCCTCGGAGCATCTTCGTAGCCAGCTCTGGACTCACTCCTACAGGTCCACATTTTTCTTATCTTGGGTGTCCCACAGCTGAACACAATATAATGATGCATATACACCTTCAGTTTAGCTTATACATGCAAGAAAACTTCCAACTAAACCAGATTACATTCTCCATGAAATAAACGTGCAATACTAAATTTTTTTTATATCTTAACTGGTCATATTATACATACAAAAACAAAACAAAACAAAACAAAAAAAACCCCACAAATCAAGACAGTTCAGTGTTTGGCTTGCAAATATATGCTATCACACTTGCCTTACTCTGACCTCTACAATTTATGCTGGGATTCTCCCTGCCCCTATCATACCATTAAATTACACAAAATGAGTATGACATGACAAAAACCTCTTCCATTCACTCTCAATTCCGTCACCACCTTCCATTACTTTCCATATTTGACAGCATCCTGTGAAGCCTGTTTAGTTTCCCTCCTGTATTTTTTTGGCCTATTACAGTTTCTTGATGTGCCAGAAGAAAAGATGCGTTTATGAAAATCCCTGGAGAAGCTAATTGTGGAATACATACACAATGGAAAAAAAATGTACCTAATACTCTTGATTTTTTTATTTGTAAGCAAGTCACAGTTTTAGTTGACAATGCTTTCTTTAAAAAGTGGCAAGACAGATTGAGAAAACCTTCATCACAAACACGAAGCCCTTTTGCCAACACAGAGTTCCGCCCACAAGCAACAATCAGCCATCACACAGAGAGAATAATCCTGCACACTCTCCAGTGTAGATCTCATTTTTTACATAACAAGTCAGAGATGCTCAACTCAAGCCCTTAATCCAACCACTCTATGCAGAGGTTAGAGATCACATGATTTAAGGCACAGCTGGTAATCAGCAAGTTTTGCTTCCTCAAAGCAAACACAACCAATGGACTACTTTCTAGTCATTTACTCACAGATGCTCCTAAACTGAACAGTGTTATACTTCAGGAAGGAATAGCTTCACAAGCAGCCTTTTCAGAGGCCTTGTATTTGCACATATAGTGCCATCAGCAAGTGTTATTTAAAACAGCTGTGATTACTAGCATTTGTAAAGGTTAAAAAATTAAGAACTTAAAATCCTATGGTTTAAAGTTTACTTTGAAGTTTTGGTTTAGTCAGCAACTTACATTAACATGTACAGACATCGTTTTTTGGCTTTTTTTTTGCATTGTGTTCTTAGCCAAAATATCAGTATTTCAACAGAAATAAACTCTATTTTTTTCCAAGTGATTTCAACAAACTACGTCTCAGAGTATATGAGCTTAGAGATCTCTGAACATAAAAAAAATACCCGAGACACCTAGCATTAGTAGTCAGTCATCATGACATTAAGTTAAAACCAAATATGCATTACACTTTAAGCGCTCGGTTTCAAAAATGCACCTAAGTACGTATCTAGCTCAACCCTGATCCTCAGCTATTTGGAGGAAAAAAGCCAAACTCTTCTTTTTAAAATTCCCAGAAAAGGATACTTTGAAAATTCTTTTTTCAAAGATCAAGACCATTCATTCAATTTTCAAACCTGGTAACAGCATATATTAAAAAAGTATGCTTCTGCTGAAGGTTCTGCTTCATTCAGCAAGTATTCCAAAGCCACACTCGAAGGTAAATTATGTTGCTTCACGAGGTTATAGCTAACTCGTCTCTGAGGAACAGTGTAAAAAATTAAATCAAGAACCACAGCCCTGGCAGGTGCATATGACAGAATGAGCAGTCAGCCTTACCTAGCTAGGGGCCCTCTTTTCTCCTTGGCAAATACAGAAAAAAAGAAAGTTAGTACAAGTTGCACTCAGTCCTCATGGAAAACTTCAATTTACCACCATTTGAATCAGCAAATGGAGCCAACTAAGCAAATTCTCATTCCCACTTGTGATAAGCACAAGCTGGTTCACCTACTACAACTAGGAAGTGCATGAAAGGTGCTTCTAGTCATGCCGATAGTCACTTTTTCTGCAGCATATGAGACACAGCTTAGTAAATCTATTGTGTGACAGTTCACAACGGTTCCATTCTATCCAACTCCTAAACTTCCAATCAGTCACATCAGGTCACCCTGTACCTTCCTGTCAGTACTGTAGTGCACTTGATCCCACAACAAGTAGGTTGAGTGAACTGGGACAAGATATCCACAATTTTTAGGGTTTTTTTAGTTGGATGCATTTTCTACTGATTCGCTTTCCTGAACTGGCTTATCCTGGGACCAGACAAACACCACTGGCAGATGTGCACAGCTGGAAGTGTTTAGAGGTAGCTTTCATAATCAGCTTAAGTCAAGCTAAAACTGACCTGCCCTCAAGAGCGGTGGTCACACTCATAGTCCTGGCTGCCCATTTTCCATTACCTCTTACCAGTTCTCACAACAGCACAGAAACGGTTTCAGTTAGATCAGGTCACAGACTCACAAAGCAAGAAGTATCCCAATTCACCTCCTGGCCACACAACTGCAAGAGCTACCCAGGAAGGGTAAGGGACTGTGTCTGGGTTCCACCATGGCTTCAGACCAGCTTAAACTCAACTGCAAAACCACTTGCTTCAAAGTCAGCAATACAAGCATTTTCAAAGCACACTCTGATGTCCTCCCTCTAGAGACATCTTCATCTTCCCGTGGTCTTGAGCAGCTTCCCAAGCTCTGACCACAGCATTCCCACTTATCCCCATTTTCGGCACCTTCCCCCTTACAAAGACAATCAAGGAAATGTATCTGAAGACCTCAGGGCATCCTGCAAGCGTAGGAAGAAATTACTAGATTTGAAAATTGCACAAGACAAATTGTAGTCTAATGTCACACCACATAATAGGCATGACACGCCTGAGGGTTCAATTCAGCCAGACTCCCTCTGACTTCAGAAAAAGCTTTCGACTTTGTTCTACAGTCTCATGTTTAAGAGACCCCCGTGTTTCTTTTAACTATAAGGATGCTATGAAAGCCAGTTTTTTATGTCATACTGTCTTTGAAAAACAGCAGAGGACAGTGTGCATGCTGAAATACCAATTACTGAGGCTGCTCCCATCTAAATATGTCAGTATCAATGGCAATACTACCCAATTTTCAAGCAAACAGCAAACAAACATTTTCCTCTTGAGTTCCATAAACTGGATTCTGCAAAGTTAAGATGTAACCCTCTTCCACATTTATAATGCCTCATTACTATCCTGAGCAAAGAGGTAAACACAGTGAAACAAATGCTGTTGAAAGACTCAAAACCTGTGAAATCTGAGAGAAATAAAGTCTGTGTTTAACAGGTAAAGGCAAACTGAGTCAACACAAATTCAGGTCAAATCAGACATTTACCACTGGTGCTTTAAGAGGGCCTATTTCAGAAAGTTAAAAATCAATTACTGCCCAAACCTGAAGAAAATATGTAGAGTTAAAACTATAAATAGTTGAAATCTGTTTTAAGTGTTTTACTAGATGCCTGAGCAGCCACAATGTTACCACTGAGAAAAAGCCCAAAGTGGTGAAAAACTGTGTAGTTTACAAGACAAGTGAGAACTGTAAAAACAACCTCATAAAATGGCAAGAGAAACATTGACAGTGAGCATGACAAAGTAGAAAAATATGGAAAACTGAAAGGCAAGCGAAAGGATACAAGACATCCCTATCCCTAGAAGGGCGAGCAGCATCCAAACAACAAAAGAAATGGACAAAAGTTGTCAAGATTACAACGTAAGAATGATAGAACTGTCAGTAAAAACACAAACCCACACAATTTGAAAATGTTCGATAAGTGCAGAGCAAAAACAGCTGAGGAAAAAGCCATAAAATGTAAATCCTATCCTGTTGCCATGATAAAATGCTATCTGGTCAGGCCAACCATATAGTCCAAAAGATGTGAACATCATTTTTCATTAAGCCTGAAGAAACTCCCATGATCTGGATAAAAGATATCATGGGTTATAAATGGTTTTCATTTTAACTCAGTGCTGCCTTTTCCAGGTTTGATATAGAATTAACAAAAAAGCAAAGACTAGTAATGCTAAGTACCATGTCTTCATAGAAAAATAAACCCAGAACTTAGAGTTGATGAAGAAGTAGTAATGGTGGTCAAACACAGTTAACATCCAAGGTGTTTGATTTAGTATTGTCTGATATTTTGATTAAGAAATTAGAATATACAGAAAGTTCATGCACTCTATTTTGCAAGTCTTAAAAACTAGAGGTGAACAAGCTTTATTCTTATGATTTGTTTTGTGACTATTATACATATCGTCCTAGTTAAGGACTACACTAGCAAAAAAAACCCAACAACCCTCTCTTGCTCTTTTCAGTAGCTCACATTTTTAAAACCTTAGGGTATCATCAATATGAAAACACTACTGAGAGGACACTAAGCATCCTACAGAGCTTGTATTTGACCCCACCTTATTTTATGATTGTCTGCAACCTAGGAGTAAACAACAGTTAGAGGTAAATGACTGTGGGGAGAAAGGAGGGTATATAATACTCTGTTTCTCACACTATGTAGCTTATATTACTTGGGGAAGGTTGGGTGAGGCCAAAATAAGGTTTTTTTACATACCAACAAAAGCAAAGTCATATCTAAAATGAAGACCCATCCTGGAAACTATCCAGAGAGCACTGAAAAGGCCTGGAGATGGGTAATCATCTGGGCACAAGCTTCAGTGTGACGCAGCTCCCAGCAACATCAGTACAACAGTCTCTACATATGGGGAACGCTGAGTAAGAATGCAGAAGTTGCTTTACTACAGCAACTGGCCCTAGTATGACTACTAGAATAGCGCTCTGTTCTTGAGTACACTACAACAGCTACTGCACTCCAAGCAATGCCATGAAAACACTGAAAGAATGAAAGAACACGTCTTAACAAGAGACCCAAAAGGGGCAGGAGGACTGCAGACCACAACAGCAGTGTAGGGATCTGATAATCATCAGCATATTAAATAAATACAGACAGACTGTATTTGGATAGGTATGCCTCAAGATGTAATGAACAGAAACAAATTAAATTCAGACTAAAAACAAGTTTAGGTCTTAGACTAATTAAATTCGGAGGCAACTTTCCCAGCTATGCAATAGTATTTGTTACTGTTGGATTTTGTTTATTTTCCTGTTTACTTTATAAGTAGTATCCTGCCTATAAAAAGAATTAGTTCATTAAAGAACCCTCAATGCCTGCATTAGAAGGTTGGATTAGATCTGCTGTCCCCTCTGGCCTCAAACTAACTGCAACACATGAAGTAAGACTCAAGCTGCAATAATAAGCATGCCAACCTACCTGACACTTCATGGTTCCATCCTCCTCTTTTAGTAATACCAATAACAATAACTGATCTTTGAATGAGCTCACAAATGTAAGCTTAGTCCCTGGAGTGATCCTAGCTAAACTACAAAGTCCCATACCTTTACAGGACAACTAAGAACAAACAGTACCACAATACAGCCCCAACACTATCAACAAAAAACCACAGGGAATAGAGTTGGACTGTAACATCAGGCCTTTCATTAGCATTTTAAACAGAAGAAATTAGAGCCAAAGCTATTTAGAATAAGTTTACCTATTTTCTTCAAACCACCACCAAGGATTACAAGGAGATATTGTGCTTCTAACTTCCTAGGTAGTTACAAATTGAACCACAGGGAGAGAAGAAAAGATAGAAATTCAAAGTTTTAGCTGGGATTAACCAGTAACTTCCATCTCTCTCAAACACATCCCATATAGCCTAAGGACAATGGAGGATGCACTACACAGCAGTAACAAAATGGATCTTCCTCCCCAGTAAGAGTTCTTACCATACAGGAGATGCAGCCCTGAGCAGCTGAAATACCTTTGGCAGTTAAGGACATATTAGGCCACACACACCAAGAATATTTTCCAAACAAAAAGGAGCAATACAAATAAAATCAATTTTTTTGAAGATTTCCAACACCACCATCCCGACCCCCGGATTTCAAAATAAACCATCCAAGCCTATCATCACCTACCACAGAACAGTCAGGAAGTTGTTCTTGTTTAGAAGATCCAAAGAATTTAAAGTCAGAAGGTCTACTAAACGCATTTACCCAAAGAATAACAAGTACAAACAGTATTGAGTAGCATTCCCATACTAGGGCTACACTGTATAAAGGGAAGCAGAGCTTGCCATTGTAACTGTCACCAGAAACCTGAATACTGGGAGAAGGAAACAAACTAGCAGGGACTATGCAGCACTGCCTTACCGAGCCATCCCTGAGTGCTCTGCCTCTCTTGTAACGGAGCTACCATATCCCACTGCAGAGCAGCTAATGCCATGTACACCCTGAGATCTACACTCACAGGACTCCCCCTCTTTGGTCACCCATGCACTGCACAATCCTCCTGAAGGATTCAAGTATATGGAAGAGGTGGCACATCACCCACAGAATCAGTCACCCCAACAGTCTACACTCCTCTGTGTTCACAGATTTGAAACACAACACTTATCCATGGGCAGAAGCCGAAAGCTCCCATTCGGTCTGTAGAAAGATATCCAAACTCAAGCTGAAAACATCGAGAGCTGGTTAAATCCAGCCCTGCCCTCCTTTCTTCCTCACAATGGCTACTCACCTTCACCGTTTATCATTTATACCTTTCAGTTCGATGCCATTCAGCTCCACGCTCCAGCCACTGGATCTTGTTACGTGTAAACTGAATGAAGCACTGCACCTCAGTAAGAAAGTATTCACGTGGGGTTAAAAAAGAGGTGCTTCTCACTATTTCTGCTAATATGAACAGAGGTTCTTTAAGCGTTAATTAAGACATTAGTAAAATATTTCTTAACTCTTTTCCACACTCTTCCTTGTTTAACAATGACTTTTACAGACAGAACTTCAACATTAGAATTACCACGTGCTTAGCCAACATGTCCTCCTTGCTCCCATCAGTAAAACACCTTTAGGAAAAAAGATAAATCAAGGAATACATTACATATTTTTTAATCAAAGCATTACACTGGGAGCTGCTGCTGAACTGCTTGTTCATATTTATATCCTACCAGTCAATAAATTTGGGGATACAATCCCAAGCTTACATTCCTTATCTTCAATGCATTGCTTTGAATATGGATGCACTAAGGTGCACTTTGTTTTACTAGAAAACTTCAGATGAATTCTAGATGGTTTTGTACAGTTGTGCTGTCCTCCCTGCTTAGCACCTACCCATCCTGTTCGCCTCCAAGTTACATTAATGGCAATTTTGTTATTACTTCCAATTCATTCATGAAAAAAGTCTTGAGTCTAGTACACTAACTCCTCTAAGACTTTCAGGAATAATTCTCTCTAGCAACTACTTCCAAGATTAGTTAGCCAGCATTTTTCCATCCATTTATCATATACTGTAAGATCATTCTGTATTACATGAGCATTTCATTACTTTTCGTACTTCCCCACTAAAAATATTTATATGCTTCACTGTTGCACTAGTCATCTTGCAACAATACTAGTAGAAAACATGGGATCTACATTGACATACTAAACTGAGCTTGTGGTCAGAATGAGAGAACAAATATCCTTTGAAGCAAGAGTCCATTATTATATAAGTTCGGTTTGCTTTCACGTGGGATGGAGAGAGGCCCACGAACTCAAATCAGCAAGATACTACACAAAACCCACCAAAAGCAGCCCCATCATCAGTTTCCTAAAGCATTCATATTTTCAGCAGTGTTTCTACTTCTTCTTACCAGAATTACTTGAATCACCACTTTCAGCTGAGCTTTTCACAAATAAACAGATCTTACAGCACTCTAGTATTTAAGTATTTTTTCACTATTCCTAAGAACATCTTTCCTAAAACGTTAACACTGTCTTCATAATATCTCATGGCAAAATGCAAGCCATACAGCTCATTTAAAAGCAAACATTTCCCTTCCAAAAAAGCCCATCAAAAAAACTTTGAAAGTAATCCAAATTAGTCAAACAAAAAGGCAGTAAGAAGTGAAAGTCTCATTTAAAAATAAAAAAACACACACACAGAAAGAATACATGAAAAAGCTGCATGACAGGTAACAGCAGCAGGAAACCTAAGAAACCAGGAGATTTTGACAGTCCTATAAAAAGCATCGGTTTTATATGTATACAAATGTAAGCACCGATTATATGCTCCAACGTCACTACTTACATAAGGCCATGGTGCTATTTTCTTTAAAAGTGGAAATCACTGAGTATTAAGGCCCTTGACCTTCAAAAATGACTGAGCACAGATGCACTGCATTGTTCAGTGGGCAGGTCCTGTGACAATATTGCTATGGTAAGGAATCCTCAAGCTTTTAACAAGCACTCCAGAAATGCTCTTTTAACAGCCAGTCTCACCACCAACATTAAAAACATCCTTCTCTTTTAAAGCTTATCTGCACAAAGGGATTTTAAGGGCTAAGGGACACCCACTTAAATCCATCTAAATACTACTCTGTGAATAAGATATAGTCAGATAATGCTCAGCATTTCCAGAAAAATCAAATAAAACCCCTTCAAGAGTAGATAGACAAGTGATATCTATTGTATATTAAAAGACTCAGGCTGGTGTTACAGAACACAGTATATATTAACTTCCTTCCCTATCTTTTGTACACACACACAGCCTTATACACCAAAGCAACAGTATAACATTCTACCAGACTGCTCAACTAGTGAAAATCACCAATTTAAACGGTTTGTTCACTACACAGTAATCACTCAAAGTTAATTTAACAAATAAGGATCTTCAATCTTGAGAACACAATTGTTTTCTAACAGCCTATAGAGGCTCTTTATTCCATTTTATAGTTTCAGACTCCCTATCTAAAGTTTCCACAAGTTAACAGCATTTTCTTTCAAAGAACATCAACATCCACCAGTCTGGATCATTACTGAAAACTTCTGACACTTCTGAAAAACATCAGACACTGCAAATGAGGGTACTTTTCCAGTTAGTCTGAAGGAACACGTAGAAATTAGCCTTTGCACTCACTTAAAAAAATCAAAATAGCTATATATACATATATATCAAGGCACTTGCATCGTTTTGCTAGTTAACCTCCAGAACAGACAGATCTATTTTAAAGCCGTAAGCAAGCACAGTTTAGAGAGGTAGAGAGGAGTGGGTAGGATACACAATTGCATAGAGGCCTATAAAGCCTCTTCAGTCATCAAGGAAACTAAAAGTGTCTTTGAGATGTTGTTTAAGGAGCAAGACTACCATCTGCTTCGCAAAAACTGGAGCCTGGCATACGCACTAATCTTTCTCGTAGGCTGAAAAATCAATTCTTGCAATCCTTAATGTATCAGGTGACAAGCCCACACGTAAGAGGTTTTCTAAACTGTTTAAAATACATTTCAAAACAATCGCACCGGTCCTGAAGAATGTTCGCGCTGTTGACAGAGGTAGGTGGCACAAAAGAAGGGTAAAAATGTGTCACGAAACGACCTCCACACATCACCTGTAAGCATTCCTCCCACTGCCTGTCCAACACATGGGAAATGACAGACCGTTTCCTTCCAAAACAAACCCCACGCCACCCGGGGAGCGCTGGGCTGGATGGGACCAGGCCAGACCCGCAGGCCGCTGACAGCAAAACGCAAGAAGAAACCTTTATTCCTCCTCCGAACCGCGTCCCCCGGGCTAACGGGCCGCAGCACCCCCCGGGGCGGCGGGGCCGGCCGCAGAGCCCGCCCGGGCACCGAGCGCTGCTGGTCGGGGACGCCAGTGCCGCGGCACCACCCGGGCGGCTCTGCCCGCGGGGAGCGGCGGGCCGGGAGGCAGCCGGGCTCCCACCGCCAGCCTCAGCCCCCGGCCCGGTGCCGGGCCAGATCACCGCCGCCGGGGAGGGCGCCACAGCAGGGCCCGCGGCCCTGTTCCCCGCCACAGTACCCGCACCCTGCTCCCGCCTAGCCACCTCCCTGCCGCGGCCCGGCCCTGCCCCGCGCACACCCAGGCCGGCAGCGGGGGGCGGCGGCGCACCTCCCGCCCTCCGCGCACCCCGCCCGCTCGCCTCGCACCGCCACCCTTCCCCGCGGCTGGGCGCCCTCCCGGCTCGCGCTGAACGTGCCCGCCGCCGCTGCCGCCTCCCGGCGGGGTGCCCTCACCTCCGGGTGCAGGATGGGGAACGCAGCCCGCTTCTTTCTCGTACTCCTCTAGCGGCGCCGCCATCTTGGTGCGAGCGCGGCGCCCGCTGGCATGCCGGGTAATGGCGCGCGCGCCCGCTGCGCCTAGCTTCCCGCCCCCGGCGGGAGGAGGGCGCGCGGCCGTGGGGCGGGCTCGTGCCCCGCTGAGGGGCGCGCGGCTGCGGGTGCGGCCCGGCCCCGCCGCCTCAGGGCCGCCCGTCAGCGCCGCCGCCAACCGCAGCGCCCGTAAGGGCGGTGCCAGCGAGCCGCCGCGGGAGCACCGCCCCTGCCGGAGCCGCGGCTGGCGGCGACAGTAACGGCCTCGGAGCCCTGCGGAGGAGTCCTGGGCGGATCTCAAAGCGGGCGGCGGCGGCTGGCGTATCGCCGGCGGGGAGCTGCCCGGTGCCCTGCCTGCCCGCCCGCCTGCTTTCCCTCAAACCCGCCTGCCCCGGCCCCTTCGGGCTGGACCTGCAGCCTCTTCGGGCGGCTCCGAGCCGGGCAGCCGCCGACCGAACAGAAAGCGAATGTTTGCTAGTTACTATGTTGTCTGGACGAGCCCGTCACTTTTTTGGAGATACCAGTATCTCTTGAAATGAATACTTGTATAATTTAGGTTTTGTGAGGTGCTTCAGCTTAATTTAAGTTCATTTTAATTTGGAATGAGAGTGAAAAGAGAGCTCCCTTGGACGTTTAGTGCTGATTTGGTTCCGGACAAGTAATGTCTGTCCAGTTTTCTTGTGAAGTTATCTTCATGCCCACTGGGTAGCAAAGAGAGCACAGGAAGAAATCCAAGAGTTTTAATAAGGCTTTCCCTCTCAGCTTCGAGAATGTTTGATTCCCTCCCTCTCCCCAACAGTTCTGAGGACGTCTGGCAGGGATCCCTCCCAACCGTTTGGTACCCATCTGAAGGGGTGATTTCTTGCATCCTGTCGCACACACCATCCAGTGGCCAAGCTATCTGCTGTGGGTTTGGGGGTCAGAGCGCATCCTGCCGGAAAACTGGTTTGGTTCTGCTTAGTTCATCATTTCTGTTCTTACAAGCTGTGTAATACCCATACAGCCAAGATTAGGGATCCTAAAGCTCATCATTTCAAACTTTTTACATGAATTACAATTTTGTTTAAAAACCCCTGCGTTTACAATTACAGAATGATTGTTATTGCTGGTTTGGCCACTGCTTTTTTATTGTCGTGTCTATGATGCTCTCGTTTGCCTTGTGAGAAAGGGAACTTTAGGTAATACTTTTGTTGTATCATAATACATTAAGCTCATAAGCCTAAAACCCCACAATGATATGCTCTTCGTTATTTCTTTCCTATCTCATACAAATGTAACAGAGAGCACTAATAAATCTGACTACAGCATTATTAAAATGTTAAGCCATAAACATCTTTTTTGCTGTATAAATGTATTTACATTTGTCAGGAAGAAGAATGACATAGGATTTAGAAACTGGGGGTGTGAAACAGGTCTGGAAAGCACAGACTGGAAACCATAAGGTGGTGAAGTGCTAAAGAGCAGAACAAGACACAGAGTATACAGGAGAGGATCTTTTTTTTGACTGTGTGTAGTATTAAACGTACCAGGGCTTAGATGTAATTTGCAACTATTTGCCTGAAGAAGGTTTCCAGCCCCTGCATACCCCAGAAATAGAAATCCCATCAATCACAACAGTTCTTCACTCGTATTTATGATAAAAGTAAGGGTGATAAAATAGCCCAGAAATCTTTATAGTATTTACTGTGCAGACTATTTTGCCTTGCAAGTCTGAAGAAGCTATGCTTCATCCCGTGGCTCTGAACTGGATTGTAAGTGATAGCTGTTTAGGTATTCATAGCTGGTTATTCACAGGTCTACACACTTTGAAACCGATTTTGTTCTGAGAGACATCTGTACGGAGAATTTTTGCAATTAAACTTGAAAGCCTTGTCTGTGTATATAGACCCACCTGCAGCACTGTGTTCAGCTCTGGGCCCCAGCACAAGTGGGACATGGAGCTGTTGGAGCGAGCCCAGCAGGAGGCTCCAAAGATAGAGCACCTCTGCCTGTGAAGACAGGCTGAGAGAGCTGGAACTTGTTCAGCCTGGAAAAGAGAAGGCTCCAGGGAGACCTTAGAGCAGCTTCCAGTTCCTAAAGGGGGTCTAAAGAAATCTGGAGAGGGGCTTTTCAGAAGGGCATGTAGTGACAGGACAAGGGGAAATGGCCTTAAGCTGAAAAGAGGGTGGATTTAGATTAGACATTAGGAAGAATTTCTTTACTGTGAGGGTGATGAGGCGCTGGCACAGGTTGCCCAGAGAAGCTGTGGCTGCCCCATCCCTGGCAGTGTTCAGTCCAGGTTGGATGGGGCTTGGAAGCAACTTGGTCTAATGGAAGGTGTCCCTGCCCACGGCAGGGGGGTTGGAACTAGGATGACCTTTAAGGCCCCTTCCAATCCAAACCATTCTGTGACTCACATGCAGCCAATTATATCCTTGCTCAGAACCGAGTGTCCCTTCTACCGCCAGTAACAGCAGAACTAGAATACAGGAATGTATAATTACGCTGGCATTACAGACAGGTTTACATCTGTACAGAGTAAATGAACAGCAGATACAAACCTAATCTACTTCAGTAGCAAAGCTGACATCTCTTTTCAACAAAATCTAGGAAGCTGTAAGGTTACATGTGTTTCTGGACTTTGCCAAAAAATTCACGTATCTATCCGACCTTCAACAATTTTCTTACCCCTCTATGTTTTACTTTGCCTAGCTTGTAAATCAAAATCTTTGTCACCTAATCAGAGAGGTACTCTGAGCAATCTAGTATCACGGCCAGAGCAATTTAAGGCTGTCAGGTTAAAGATGCCTTGTAAATGCCAGGAATTATTGTTGATCGATGGCAGAAAATGTTCTTCTGCGTGACTGCACCCAGTGGTTCCATGGCTGGTGCCGTGAAGTGTTTCCTGTATTGACCAGAGCTACTTACTAGGCAGGTCTATAGTATTGGCTAAACACTGCATGCTCTAGAAAATGATTTAGATTCCAGTCTGACAAAAGGAAGACACAGGTTCACCAATACCACGGACACACAGATTTTCTTCCCTTTGTTTTGCCTTACATTAATAGCTGCAAAAAAGGGCACAAGGTCTGGACAGCTTTTATTTTTCAGGCGAGCCAAAACACCAGCTGAGCTGGGAAAGTCAACAGCAGAAAGTCTTATGATTCTCCATTCTGCCAGCATGATTTTTACCTTTTCTAACAAACTGTTAGGGAAAAAAACCCCACCCCTTTGGCAGAGACAAGATGTATTTCTAGAACACACCCCCACATGTGCAGTTCAGTACTAGGGATGACTGTGCAGCTATTTTAGCTCCTGCCTTCCACTAAACTGTGAAATGTGGCAGTGAAATTAAAATATTAACATACATGTCTTAGTAGCAGTTTTGTATTATGTTGTTGCCGTTTAAACCGACTAAAACCGTGAGTAAACAATGTTTTCCTTTGCAACTAAATATTGCAATTAAAGCTCAGTATTTGCTCTCCTGGCAGGGCAAAACTTAACGTGAAAATATTGGAATGTTTCAGTACAAAAATACGTGCTAAGTCAAAAATACCCTAGCTAACCCTAAAAGAATGAGTATCTTTAGAGAGCTGTGTTTGTCCTTCACTTTTCATGCATAGTTTTCGTTAATCCTGTTCTAATTAATACACCATGAAATGGATTTGCCACCATACTGAGGCCTCTCTGAAGCTTTCCCTTGCATAGACACCCAAAAAAACTAGCTAGGGGCTAAACTATCTGGGAATGCCACATTGTGTTCCTGTTCTCTGAGTATGTTTGCAGAGGAACTATGAGTAATTATCTTCATTATTCACAATCTACACTGCATTTTCTAACCGCATTACTGTCTGAGCCTAGTGTTTTCTGTATTGGAAATGACATCCATCCATCTAACTGTCTATACCAAAAGAAATGTATGAAACATGTCATTCTGCTTGGGTTTATCCAGGTCCATGCTTGCTTTCTGCATTCACTCCCAGAGGAAAGCACCTGGTTTTCACACAGTTTGGACCAGTTTAGGCGACTAAAAGCCCATGAATTTGAGTGACTGAATCCTGCAGGTGGCCTCCCCTCCAGTCTGTTCCTGCTGCTGGATTTTGGAAGCGTTTCCATAACATGTTTCTGCAGGGCAAACTACCGCAGAAACAGTTAGCTCCTGAGTGTCTAAGTACACACTGGACTCAGAAACACAACCTTTACAGGCTGTGTAGGATTTTCTTCTCTGGGAGTACCAGCGTCTTTTTCGTTGTCCTCACATCTGCCGGTTGAAGCTCACTCTCTAAGCTATGATGGCACACCTCATATACTGTACTTCCACCAATGTCTCCCCTTTCTGGCTATTGGAAGGCAACAGTGAAACTTCCTTCAGTAGTTTCATTTTTAATCCCATGCTGTAGGCCCTCAGCATTTTTTAGAATCTGTAACTCACCAAATCTTCTCTCATAACAGGAAACAACCAGAGGAAAATTCAGGTGAAACTAGTGAGCTGCTTTCCATTGCAGGGGGAGGTTCACAAATGACTATTTTCCATCCAGTATGAACAAAGTTGTGGAGAAACAACTGTGTTAGTATGACCATTTTTCTTTTTGAAGAGAGGTGTCTCTACTGTATATGATTGTAGCTGAGACAGGACCGTGACACCATTCCTGGGTTTCCTTTCTGTGGTCGGATAGGCTGTGATGCCCCAAAATGCATGGTTTAACAACTTCAAGAAAAATATTTAAACTGGTGTCAAACAGCTTTTCCCCTTGCTTGGCAGGGGGTGATACTGTTGCTGAAAATTTGGAATAAACTCCTTAATACCAATGTAGCATCAAGAAGGCAGGCACTCTTTATTGCAGCGCTGGGTGCTAGGCGAAATTTCCACAAATCAAGCACACCCCATGCCAATTTCGTGTTACGTTTACACATAAAAACTACAAGTACAGTGACTGTTTAGTGATTTACATTACAATTCTAATATCTGCAGTGTCATTCTCTTCCGTTACTATGCTTGCGCGAAGGAAGTGTCTTCACCTGGGCAAGCGTCTTCTGGATCCGTGGGTGTATTTTTTAGTATTATAATGAAGGCAGTTACTTCAGGATGCCTTAAAAGTCAGTTTTGTTGTCAAGTTGGCTAGCTAGATTTCTACCTTGCCAGGTTGTCAATAACTCATCCTATATACAATAGACCCTAGGTGCTTTGGTTATGGTCTAGAGAGTAAGACTAAAGCTAACGTGTTACAGAGAACAGGGACTTCAAGCAACACAGCGTCGGATTTCAAGTACACAGCAACCCATGCTAACATAAAGTTAAATTCTTAAATCAAGATGTTCCTATAGATAACTGTTTCACAAACAAACACAAAATATAGCAAGATTCGGTAAAACTTAAGGTAATCTGCAACAATACCTAAAGTCAAATTAGGACCAGTTCTTATAAGGACAACCCAAATAATTTCTCTCAGTGAAAGCACAGTGGTGGGAAATGTGGATAGTTTACTGTGAGTCATTCTGCCCAAACAGCTCCATGGAATTTGCCTATAAAAATATAATCTGTCTGAAAATACTCTCAAAGAAAGAGCATTAAGAGAATATTAAATATGCAGCATTCATACTAGAAATCAAAGATAGTGAATTTGATTAATACAGTGCCTCCTGCAGCTGCAGTCACTGCTGCTCTGATAGTACTTCAGGGCTCTGACACTTGTGTGGATGTGAATAAAACCTGAGTGACTAAACCTGGTTTTACTCCCAACAGTTTGCCTTGCCCTCTTGTGAGGGGTGGCTGCCCTAGTAGGCAGACTCACCTGTGGGCCAGATCCTGAACCACTGCAGGCTCCAGCTCTCAATTCTAAGGTATGTGAAATCTTCCTGGGCTGAAAGCCATGGCACTTCAGGAGAGGACTTCATGAGGGGATCAGGTACCCTTGGTCAGTCAGAGGTGGCAGTGTCTGTCAGCCAGACTGGCTGAGGACAGCAGCAACTCATCTGTGTGACTGTGTAAAGTGCCGCAGCATGTCAGTCAGCACTGTTAGGACAGAGAGCAGCGAGTGATGGGATTTGCCTCACTACTGAGCGCAGTCAGGCTCCTCTTCTCGGCATAGCCAGTGAAGAGGAGTAGTCGCAGTAGCTATGTTGGGCAGTTTGTTTCTGAGGATCACAACAGAGAGCCTGGCAGTGCTCTTACCACCAGTTTATAGCCATGAATTGCTGTTTTATAGCCATGAATTTGCTTCTGAGTTTCAGTGGTGGTCATCTTGATTTAACGTTGTTGTGAAGAGAGAGGAAAGTCAGACACAGTGTCTATTTATACCACCCTTTACTATTTTCCAAATACCACTGTATATCATGCCAGCAGTTTAGATACCACACAGTACCCAGCAATCCTCCTAGAACAGGAGAAAAAGTGTTGGAAAAATCACAACTGAGCTATTATCTGATGTCTGGGTGCTCCTCAGTTGTAACCTGGAATGTACACAGCACGGATACAGGTGTACTAGGAGGGAAAGCCGCCTTCTTCCCACTCCTTCTGAGTAAATCTGAACTGTAAACTCAAATGTGCATCACTTAATACTTAGTACAAGATGTTAAACGTCATGCTGCATAACGAACTATGAATTATTTAAAAAAAGAAAAACTGGGGTTCAGAAAGTTTTATGTTTGTATGATATGCTTGGGAATTGCTAAAAGACGTCAAAATGTATAGGAGGTGTATAGCCAGTATAATAAAGTCTAGGAGCTGCAGGAAACGAACCAGTGGCACTGTTTTTAGAACAAATGTAGAACTGAGCTGTCACATTAGAGCTGAGAGCCCTGTTTATGCAAGCTCTGATCGCTGTGCGAAGATCTGGGTTAGGAGAGGATGGAAATCTACAAGATGCGCTATTTCAAGTCTGCCTTTCTGAGCTTGCAGATGAAAATCAAAACCATTGCCTGATCAGAAACATCACAGAACATGGTAAATTTCCAGGAACAGGTGGATGATTTAGCCCTTTTTCATGGGGTTTTCTGGGAAAAAATGTCTCCAGACACTAAGACATTTTCAAAAGCTATTGACTGTGTTATCTCCCCTTTCGTATACTGAGGTAACAGTCAAAACAGCACCGATGATTTCCTACAGCTTGATGAGACAGACTTCCCTTGAATTGCTGCACAGTTTAAAGACTCTTTCAGCCCATGTTTCTCAAAAGTGCCATCGCTTGGGAGATTCCACAGCATTTTTAACTGCTCATTCTTGACGTAATGGGAAATGGCCACACTTGGGAAACTTGCAGGATCACGACCTTGGTCACCTTGGGCTTCATTCAGTGTTGATGCTTTTAGCATTCCTAAAAAATAAAGAAAAAGGCTTACTCACACTTTAATACAGCAGAAACTAAAAGATTTGTCACACAGAATGGTATTTAATAGAGAAGTATATAGCTGGGCTTTAAAAACTGTTACAAAATGGTCACATATTATATGGTAACAAAAAAGCAAGCAGTTTATCGTACCACAGCCTGCTGCTGCTAATTTACAAGCTGTTTCTCTCAGGTTTCAGCATTTGCTAGAAGCACATACATGCTTCCACCATGTCTTGGAAACAAACGACAAAACATGTCCATAGGGAATGTTGCACCGTAAAATTGAATTTTAATAGAGCAGGAGGGGGCTGACAGCAAAAATAATCAATTTCATCTATGATGCTGCAAGTCAGCATATTGCAGCTGAGAATATTCTGGCTGTTGCATAGATGTGGGCTCCCCTGTCTAACACTAACCCAGTCCCTGCCAGTCTCAGATGGAGAAGGGGTAATTCTGTGAAGGCGAAATGAAATGTAATACAGACCTAGTAGCCATATGCTTAGTTTCTTATGAATATCTTCATTTTTCCTGACAGCCCATTTCTGGCATTCTCAGCTTTTAACCCTGCCCCACAGCTCCCACAGCTCCAGGCAAAGGAGCAGATCTGATCTGCTGCTGCCTGGGTACACGGCAGGCCAGGTGAGGGGGGCAGCCTAGCCCCAGCAGCAGGCACATCCCCAGCCATAGGGACAGGATGGGCAGGGCAGGGCTGTGAGGAGCTGGAGCCTAGCCCTGCTGCAGCATTGCTAACAGCCCCTGGGGCTGACATGGGGTGGGCAGGATGGGGGGAGCACTGGGAGGGTGGCCAGGGACAGCCAGGGTTGGTGGGGCCTTTGGAGTCTTGATTTACAGAATAGATCTATAAAATCATCGCTTTTCACTTCACAGCTCCTTTTCCCTCACAACCGTATGGCAAATATTGTCCTACCGTTCCTGCCCAAGGTAGTCTACTAAGCCAGACCAAAAACATACATAAACACAATATAATTTGCACCTTCTGCAGACAATTAGCAGTCATCACAAGGTTGGTTCTGCCTTTCGCGCAATATTAAAAGAAAAAAAGGAGAACCAAACCAAACAAAACCACCTAAAAGCCTCTCCATTTTGTTACTGTCGCGAGAAAGGTGGAGGTGGTGCTCTGCAGGATGGAGCTGCGCGTGAAGAGCCCCAGCATAGGCTGACCCAAGCTTGAGCATCCCTTCGGTACAACATGGAGCTGCGATGCTGATTGAGTGGCAGAAGTAGTAACCGAGCAGCGCTTCTGCAGGTGCAAAGCTGGATAATATCCTAAGGCTCCCAGCTCCAGAATCAGCAGAGCCGGTTTATGAAGAACCCAACTGAGTGTCGGGACCATACAGCTGTGCATGTGGTCAGAGATGCACATCAGAACCAAGCTCCAAGGATTTTTACAATACTGGTTTTTACAAAGAGAGAGAACAAGAAATCAAAACAGATCTTCAATATGAAGGAGAAGATGAAGAGGCTTCAGGCACCTAAATGAAGAGTCGCCACACAGGAGCAAGCTATGCTGTATAAGCACTGTGCTATTTCGTTGGAAACTCAGTGCTCATAGTTCACCCTTTGCAGATGCTCAGTTCTATCCTAAACTCCGGTAGATGCAGACAGAAGCAGAGCAGAGAAGCAAAATACAGTGAATGGAGCCTGCTGCAACTGTGTGATTCTTTAAAAAAAGCAATACAGGAAGACCTGTAGTCATCTAAATATGAAAGCTAGCTCTCATCAGGCTTGTGCATTTCAAACCTATGGCTGTGAGCTTCTTTCTTGCCAAGACATGGGTTTTCCTACACACAGGCAACTGCCAGAGTTGGGAAATAGGCAACTGCCGACCCTTGCAAGAAATTGGGTGGAAAAAAAACCCAGTGAATTTGAAACATGAAATATTTTACTATTGACCATGAATACTTATCTAGTTCTCCAAGTTATTTACCTGACAAGAACGAAGCCTCTCAGTGTTTACTGAGAGATTGGTAGTTAATGGAGTTGCTGGCCCAACTTCTCCCTTGCACCCTAAGTCGATAAAAGCCATTTTCTCTGCCTGATGGGAAAGACCCTACATCCCACCTGTAAAAAGTATTGCACCATGCAAACATCAGCTCAGTGGGCACTGCATTTGGATGGGAGAGTATGTGAGTGACCCCAGCAGAGGCTACAGCCTGTGTGCTTCCCTGGAGGAGGATATCGCCTCATCCTCTCACTCGTCTGAGTGCTGTGTTTAAAAATTGCCTTGGCTTCAGAATAGTGTAGGTGCTTCTGAAGACAATATATTTGTGCAAAAAGGATGCTGGCTTGAATTCATGTGTTCATGTTTTTGTAGTGGTATTTCAAGCACTTGTTGGGTGCATGGGGAAGAAGGCATTCAGAATGACAGAATTAATAAATGAACTAAACTTGGTAGCAATAGCTTCAAACTGTGGCACTTTTGCAGACATGAAACCAACATTTTTTTTCATCCAAATCAGAAAAATCATTGTCGTGATTAGCCTTTTAGTGAAAGACCTAACACTACTCTATTGCACGCTTAAGGACCCACTGCAATTATGTCAAGAAAGTCTGTTGTGACAGTCTTATTATTTAATTTCTCAAAATGTTGCTGTCTTCCAGGTTCTCCATCTTCTCCTTTGATCTCAAAGTAATTCAGCAGTCTGTAGTCTTGGCAAGTTGGCTACTTCACAGCAGCCAGCTGGTATGACATCTCCCCAAATGCTGAACTGAGAAGTCTAGCCTGATTCCTTCGTATGCTGCCCATTTAACTCATTAATACATGTGTTCCTTGAAATATCTATTTGAAATGTGCACGTTATGAATTAAATATGTCATGTGCAATGCTTCTAGGAAGTCTCACATCTCTATGATGCTGCTACTGCGATGACTGGAGGAAAGACATTTTTTTCCTGCCATATTTTCAGAATCCCCATTTTCAAATACAATCTTAAAAATAATAGAAAGTGGAATGGAAGGTTAGACTTAATATTAATCAGACAGCTAATTAATGAATTTGACACTTTTATCTGAAAGCTGGGAGTGTATTCCTGTGTTTTGCTGTGGCAAATACAGAGCATAACAGACGGATCTGAAGTATCATATTTTGGGGACAGCATTAACATGCTTTTTCATTTGTGATCTTTTTGGGGTTAAGACCACCTATGGTTGGTGAAATATTTCAGTATATGAAGAGGACAAAGTAATAAGCATTAACAGAAAGAACAGCCAAAATATGAAAGCTTGCAAAACTACCTGCCATCCTGTAGCCTGTTATTCTGCAGTAAAGAGGCTGTGTGAGAGAGAAGCCTCGCCGTTCTGGTGCATCATAACATGCAGAGGAAAAAATAGATAGGTGTTCTGTTTATCTGCTATGAATCAACAAGAAGGAGGTCAGCAGGAACATGAAATGAATTTTTATGAGAATGTTGGATGTCAGAAACCGCTCTCTCTCTTGCCAGGATTACCACTCCAGCTCTTCTTCCTGTATTTATGTTTTTGACTTCTAGTGGGAACAATTAAGAAGAAACAATGAGCCTCTGCTGTCCTGACATAAAATCTGCAATAAAATCTAGCCTCTGGAAGAAAAGCTTAGAATCCATCAGGGAGAAAATACATCCTCATGATAATTGTTTAGCAATGGCAGAGCGCTGAGGACACTCTGAGGATATGAGGCATGAGATTATAGATCTAATAAAAATGTCTATAAAGTAGAAAGTAATTGAGATGTTTTAGATACATTCAGCAACCATGAACTGACACAATAGAACAAAAACCTATCAGTCTGCTTGAAAGAACAGAACCAGCAGCCTTGGCACTGCACCCTTCAAGGACAATAATAGGTTTTATTTTTTCTGTACTATACTTTGGAGGAGTTTTCCAGTTTTTTAAAGCACAATAGTGCCAGAGCAGGTTCTGTCAAACGTAAATAATTGAATTTGAACAGAAAGAGAGAGACTTTCAAAATATAAATGAAGATTTTTGGAAAGCACTTTGGAGAAAATATATGGGGTTAGGTTTGCTGCTCCTGGATTCACTTATATCACTAAACTTGGCCTATCTCCACTGAGATCAGTGAAGTTCTGCTGGTGCAAAACTTCAGTGAAAATAGCTGTGAATCAGGTCCAGTGTTTGCAGGGGTCATCTCTTAAGAGAAGGGGCAGTGGGTATCCTTGCAAACACTGATGTAGAGAGTATGATTCCATGAGTATCAGCAGAGTTACTTAAGACTTCCATCAGTCAGTGCTCTGAGATCAGAATCTGCTCTTCCCTTTTGTTGCAGTGACACATTATCACTCTGTGTTTGTGCTTATTGCATTAGACACTAATGAACCTCAACACTGTCTCTAAGGGCATAGTGCAGATTATGAAGTCTAATGACTTCCCCAAATTTTTTGTTCTGTGAAGAGCTCATCTATGGAGCGAAGCCAGGTCCTGCCCTCTGCCAGTAGCCTTAAGTTGGCAGCAGCCTCAATAAATAGTTTGGGAAATAAAAAGAGGAACAGACTAAGACAAGGTGCAAAATGAAGGGGGATGAGGGGCACATGAGAAACCAGATAAAGACCCTTGAGTAAGGAAAGAAAGAGTATGAGTCAGTAAAGCTTTGGAGAAAAGAGAGAAAATGACAAAGAAACCATTAAAACAGGCACCAAAGGTAGAGAAAGAAGGGTACTAAAGAAACGAAAGAAGGGTACTAAACAAACAAAAGAAGGGTGGCTGGGGAAAATAGTGGCATTTCTTACTCATCACTTCCTTGAAACAAATTTTTCTTCTTCATCAAGTGTTTGTTAATCATAAGGGCACTGGCTTTTTAGTTTTTGAATTGTACTAAATCTTCTCCCACGGAATGTATATTAGGCTACGGGCTGGGGCAAGGGAACAAGGGAGCCATCAGGTCTCATGTGTTTAGACTGGAGTACTAGCCATAATCTTTTCCTTTTCCGTGGTTAAGTAGTATTTGACTTTTAGCTTAGCTGACTTTGAAATGTCAAGAATAGCAAACAAGGCTTTGGCCTGTTTCTAGTGTTCACAAATCCCAGGCATTCAAAAATGGAAAAGAATTTACTTTCTTCCCCAGGGCTTTGCACAGAAAGGATATTCCAAAAACAATGCACAGAGAATTAGAAACCAGGCAACAGAACCTCTTTTTGGCCAAGCAGCCTCTATTAAAGCTGAAGACTGTGTGCACAGTGTGCCATTAGTGCCACTGCCTGAGAAGTGCATGTTTAAGAGCAGCTTACACTCCCCATGTAAGCCTTTTGAAAAGAAAGTCTCATGCAGACAATTCCTTTTATATGTCTATGGCTGCATTTCTTACCTCCCACACTAGGAGAACAAAACCTATTTATTTAAACTTCTGTTTACTCCTGCTGGCTAGTCCTTATTTCACCAGGACTGGATGATACCCAGTAAGTTGGTTCAAGACACTTGAGATGCAGAAAACATCCTGTCCTGTCCAGAAAAAGACCTGTGTGTTTGCCTGTTTTGAAAAGCCATTGACTATTGATGATTCATGATCATCAAGAACAGAAATCAATGCTGCTTGCCACTAGAAGGCTAATCATCCAGTCTAAAGACGTACAGCAGTTTGTTCTCTAGGCTTAGTGGTTCATGAGATTTTGAAGGTAAAAATCACATTACTTTCACTAACATCCTCTCTGCTTGCATTGATTCACTGGTTCTGACCCAATTTAAATAGCTGCTGGCCTTTGAGTGATGTATGGTTTGAACCAAATGCCATATTTCATTTGAAAACATACAATCCACAGCTTTCCAAGCTATACGAAACATTCATTTCCAACACTCTGTGGAAATATTGGCTCCAAAGCTAATGCAGGAATGAAAGATAGGGGTGAGAATTAACCAAAATAGCATCGTTTCAAAGGATGGTATCGTTAATCTGGGTGCAATTATTTTGGAAATGTTCTGTTTAGGCTTTTAGGGTAGTCTCATAAGTAGACAGAGAAGCAGTATATCTAAAGGAAGAGGAAATTGAAGAGCAACAGATGAGCAGTAAAATGAGGAGAAAGGGGAACACATGATCCCCCTGAGCGTGCAGGGGGTGAGGCAGAAGGTGGGACTGGAAAGGAACGTCTGTATCGTTGAATTCAACTCCCTGCGATCACACTGTAATGGCATCAACATTAGACTCAGATGGATCCTCAGAGTATCCATTCCCCCACCTAAATCTCGTGCCATAAAGCGTTCTCTGAGACCATGTAAACAATTGCAAAACCATTCGTACAAAAGGCAAAAAGCTTCGAAAATTACACCATGGCATCATTTTAAAGAGAACAGAAGAGAGGCGCAGTTCTGCCATTAGCTGAAACATCCCTGGAGAATTTCTAGCAGATGGACCCTGCGCCATGCCCTGCAGGAGAGCAAAAGCTGCTTCATCCTCTGCCAATCTGACATGAAGGAAAAACTTAATCCTCAAATAAACCCCAAATCTGGCAATTAGTTTAGCCCTGGGAATGTGAGCAAGATATGGCAGCCAGCCACCTGAAAAGTTTGTCAGATTGTAGTCCTGACCTAGCTCTAGTTTGTGACCCATCTATTACATGTCAGAGAAAGCAGATCCACAGGCCTTTCTCTCTGCCTGTTCCTTGCAGTGCATTGACAAATATCCCCTAGAATAGAGGATATAAGGAATAAGGAGCTCAAATTTTAAGAACACATACAAAATACCTCTTCTCTCATTTGTCCTTTGCTTTCCTGCTCAAGGCCAGATCCAAGAGCTGAAGCACTTCCAGAAAGCCTGGCAAGAGTGTGGGAGATTTGTGCATCAGTCCCAAAATCTGGGCCTAGTCACACGATCATGCAGTGATTACCCACACCATCCCTATGCCTGATCCAGGGCCTGTATCCCTTCCTCCATCGACTAACTTGGCCATTTTGGGGCAAGGAAAATTCATACTAGAGCCCTCTGCAACCTGTATTTTAACAGCAAAGTGTGCCAACCCTACCCCAGGAGTTTTCTAATGTCAGGTATCAAAACCTCCCTTGCATACCAACCCCAACTAACTGGGGCAGGGCTGTACATAAACCCAGTGAAATTAAGCCAGTGCAGACCTAGTTTACCTTCTCCTTCTATGCATAATCACAGCCTTTGGCCTTCAACCTGTAAAACTGAAATCGTAAACTTCACTTCTATCTTCTCCTAAGGCCATCACACTCTGTCAGTCTGGGTCTCAAATCCATCCCAGTAGCCCATCCCGTGTTCAACTTAAACCCAGTCCAAAGACCATCCAGCTCAAAGACTACTCTCCTCTCCTGCAGCCAGCACCCCTCCTCCAACATTTCTAGCTCCAACTCCAACCAAATTCTAGCCAGATAACTTTTGACGGTAGCTAAAAAGGCCAGAATCCCTTTCAAGCTCCCTAAATTGGAAAAGTTTAAGGCTCAAACAATCCAGCCTGATTCTAGGCTACTTTCTGCTTCCTTAACTGGTGATGTTCAAACAAGGCCAAGAAAGATGAGGTCATTGGTCATAAGTATAGATAAAGACAAACAGGATCAGTGCACAAACGGTCCATTTTTCCAACTACGCCTGCAGTGAAATGCCAGCCTTCTTCCATGGACCCAATAATTTCACTTGTAAGGAATAGTTCAAGTAAGTCTGTCTTACATTTGAGTTGCATTCACAACTGAAGATGAAGCATCCAGTAATTCAACTACAGGCAAGGATAATGCTGTAGAAGAGGTTGGTTTTATTATAAGGACTTGAGAAGTTAATTTTTTATCTCAAAAATATCAGAGAATGTCAAGATACAATTTCATTTAACTTCCTCTGTTTGTTCAATTCTGAATGATTTGACCATCTTATCTCCAAGTAACTTGCTTGTCATTAAGTAAATGTCCTTAGACTCTTTAGATTGTTTGCTTTATCAGATTCATCAAATAAATTCACTGAGTAGTCTTAACATAGCCATAGGGGAGTCAGTACTGCGTTATCCCATTGGGGAACACTATGGGATAACCAGCAGACGTTAATACCATTTGTGAATCTAATAAATCCCATATCCCAGTTGGAGATAGCCTGGTTCCACCAGTTCTGACTTTTTAAAGAGGCATGTATTCTTGCTTAGGGGAAGGGGAGCAAGAAGTAATTGATGGGGTAGACAAAGAAGCTGATGCTGTATTTTTTGAAGGACTTTTGTGACTGACTCCCTACACACAATGTCTTCTACTCAGAAGGACCACAGAAAGAAATCTGCATTGAAAACCTGCTAGATGTACTGCCTTGTCACTGAATGAAGGAGAAAACCTTAGCAATACAACAGGAAAAGAATGGGGCTGAATGTGAAAGGAGTAAGTTGTAGTCTGAAAGTGAAACTCTCCATCTTAATACACTCTGGAGGACTAGAATAAGTGCTTTCTAATTAGCTTGCATTTCACTTGGCATATTTATGGCTGTCGCTGCATGAGTAGACCAATATACAAGGCTTTTTATTAAAGGGTCTCCAGAGAGGGACATCCAAACCTGCCAGCAACCATGTTTCAGAGGTTTAACCTCTCTAACCTTTATGGTTCAGTTGAAGTTCTTCCTCCACACGTGCCGAACACATCATTCTGCCAAGTGAACTGTAAGCTTGATGTAGGCAAATACCTGCTCTATTTAACATGCAGTTACATTACTTTTTATTTGTGGTTACCTTTTATGATGTGCTTACAAAAGTTTTGCTCAATAAAAGTAACAAGAAATGCTAAACCCAGATATTGAGTTACGGAAATCAGAGGCAGCAAGCAGGTGCTGCGCTCATGACCAGAAGACTGTTGTACATTGAGGTGTGAGTGATCCACACAGCAGTTAACCCGAGCAGCCGTGCTGCACTACAGCGTGGTCTTCTGACCCGTGCTGTGCTGCGCAGATCCCTTGGCTGCAGGGTAAGCTTAGAAGGCTTATTGTAGTGGAGAAGCCTGCAGGCAGCTCCCACTTGGTATCCGCAACTACACCACCTGCATGTCCTTGCCTTTATCTAAAACTCAGCAACAGGTTCTCCTGCGAACACCCTTTCAATCTGACAGTAGAAAAGATGAATAGAGATGTTTCCTTTTAAGAAAATCCTGAAAGAACTCTAATTAACAAAAAAAAGGTGGTGTAACTCCTCAGCGGATGGGATCTAGAGGCCTGTCTGAATCTCCATAATTCAGCAATACCAGCATCTGAAAAGACATAAGATTATCTATTCTACCTTCTCTTTCTATATAACACTGATGCTGATAAGTAACATTTTAAACAGCGCTTGTCAGAATCTGAGTGCCTTTCTTACCGGGTTCATAACATACCACTGCCTCCTGGTACAAAGCAGCAATTGAGAAAACAGTATCCGAGTCTCTACTTCATGTACAGGACTGGTGCCATTGTTCCTTTAGTTTTGCTCTTAATGAATGCTTAATCAGACTGGAAAAGCTATACCTTGCTTGAAATGCTTCTTCCTCATCAACTGGGAAACCATCCAGTTTGAATTCCATACTCCTAATATTGGTGGCTTTTGTTTGCCTCCTCCAATACAGGTGGCTGGGACTGCCAATACAATCCTATCAATCTTTCTTCTTTATTTCCTTTAAGGTTTACTGTCACTTGATTATAAAAAAGAATTTTCAGGTCACAAACATCCATGTCACCAACATCCTGACCACCCAGCTCAGCTCTTTCCTGACACACCTTCGCTTTTCCATGTGTGTTCATCCTGGTCACTCAAAAGCTTCTCAAGCACCGACTAGCTACTAAGCAAATGAGACAGCTGAATGTTTTACCCTCAGAGTGAACACTTTTCAGCCTGTTTCTTCTATTCTCCACTGAACTGGAATACACAGATGTTAGATATTTGTATCTGGCACTAATTAACAAGTACCACCCATCAGAGCTACTAAACATAATCCTGTAGAAGGATTCAGTGATTTTGTTCCATGTAGGTGCTGTGCCTTCCTTCCAGATTGTTCCTTCATTTTCCCCTTTGGTAGAGCATCATCTTTTTTATCATTTGCTTTCAGGCAGAGATTCCCTAAGGGAATCCCTCAGATATTTCTTCAGACATCTCCCTTGTGTCTATAAAGGACGGCAGAGTTTGATGTACTGGTGCTGACTTGGAATCAGCTGAATGGAGCACAGCTCCTTTCCAGACGGTACTCACTCAGCTAATTAGCTCTGCTGAGAAACCAGATCATTAAACCCCAGGCAAACAGCACAGCGATGCCTCCACCTTTTTTCCAACACCTAAACTGTGCATTGTGCATTATTTTCCCTAGGCTCCTACTCTTCTTCTGCTTGCCCATCCAGTTTGAGCAATCGCATATAAAAGAATATTTTGAATATTGTCACTATGCAAATTATTCCCAAATTTGTCTGTACATTGGACATCTCTTTCTCCAGACTGAAATCCCGCTTTTTTTCTTGTTTTGAGCTGTGTTTTTTTTCCCCATATCTCTTCATTTACTGTCCACGGTAAAAACTTGCCCAAAGTAGAATACGCTCTTCCTCTCTTGCGTATCCTCATGATGAACATCCTGAGTCATCTGACAAGAAAACTGAGAAAGATCATTAACCTTGTTTCCACTGCTTATGTTCAAGCAAAGAGGGAATGAAAATGCTTACACAGTATTACCAAACAATAAAGTAAAAAAATAGCTTTGTTCAGCGGTGACTCAATAAAAAAAAGAAATTAGAACAGATGTATGATATCTAGATATGGAAAAATATCATCCTTAGGCTGCGGAAGAAAATCAATATGTCCTCAAAATGAGCATGCTCAGAATCCATCTGTAACTAATATACCATTATTCATAGAGGGTAAATATTTTTCACTTAAACAAGAAGTTTCAGCATTTCATTGCCAAATCCAAATTGCTTATTGACAAGCTGTAGTAACTGTGTACAAACAAGAGACGAATGATTTTAGCTTGTCATTCATGATAAATTCTGAAAGCATACAATGAATCATTCTCAAGCAAGCCCTATGCTGACTAAAGCAGAAAGGGGAATCTAGCCTCAATTTCCAAAAAATTATGAAAACAAATGTGGCTACAACTTCTATCTTTGGTATTGGTTTAATGTTTAATGCTAGTTCTGAAGGTCGCAGAGGTTAAGGGTTGCTTCCTTGCAGCAACAATTAGGGGAGCATGAAGATTAATTGGAGGGGGGGAAAGAAGGGAAATGGGTTTCAGGAAAGATTATTTGTGTTGCAAAGTGAAACAAGCAATGAAAAGGTTGAGTAAACTTTGGATCTCAGTATCTAAAATTGAATGTGTCTGTTGGTATGCAGTTTGGAAAATAACCCAGCAGTTGAAGCTAAATCCCATTAATAGTTCTAGCAAAACTGGATGGGTTAAACTGATCTGTGAGACATAAGCAGAGGGAGAACCTGCATGCTTCAGCATGGTCCAGAGGGCCAAGCTGCCCTGGTGCTGAGGTCCCTGTACGTGGGGGAGTTGCTGCATGAAGGGATTATGTTGCTGTTACCTTCCTTTGGCAGTACAAAAACATGAGCAAAGGAAGGAAGTGCTCTTTGTATTGATGAAGCTACACTATTTCATGCTATCTAAATCTCAGCATGACCGTGTATTTGCGTGCAGTAGCCAGTGATTTCCCTTTATTTTTGCTGTAAAAAACCAGGCTGCAGCTATCTGATGTCCCTTAGTTTGATACTGAAGGACTTTTACTAATGACTTTACCAAATAATTTCCTTTTTTTGCTTTTTTAAAGGAGATAGAACACAGGGATTTGGTCATACTGTTGCACATGTAAGTCTGGTGTGATTGTGCACATACATATATACACACATGCAGAAATTTGTACACACAAACACACACACAGACCTCTCTGTATTTTGATAATGTTTTGACTACTGTAGTAAGGATGAGCCAGAGACACCTGGGTGCATTAAAGGTAGTATCTGAATCAACTCTAGCCTTCCAGTTCTCCACTTTGCTCATTATGGTCTTCTAAATTGCACATTTGAGGTGAATTGCCCTAAAAGTACTTACTGGAGGTTGTGCGGGGAAAAAAAGGAGTCATGTTCCATTAAAGCTATTATGTCAAGTATTGGAGTAAATTTTTCTCTTAAAACATTTCATTATAACTCAGAAGCAATTGTCTACCTCGGTTATGCTGATTGTCGTCAACCATGTGATATGGAATTGTGTTTGCTAATGAAGTGCAATCCTGTAAATAACACAGATATAGCTCATGAATACTTAATTGGGGTCTTGGTTTGAGATATTCCCCAGTTGACAGTGAAGGATGGACAACATTTTCCTAGATGTAACCCCACTGAAGTAATGCACCACAAATATCTCACTCTTTCATGTATTTAAGGGAATTGGAAATAGTTTACTGAGACTTATCTACAGAATATTCAAGTCCAAAAGACCCAACATGCTTTCAAAGCTGTCTTTGATTGTCATAATGGTGTTGGATTCCAAGTAATTTTCACTCTATGCTCTAAAGCATTTCCAGTCTGATTACTGTTGTTAAATTGCCAAGAATTTATTCAGAAACTCATTTGCTATTTTGCTTGTTGTGTTAGACTAAGACATAAACACTTGCATGCCCCGGCAAAGGAGAAAATTGGAAAAGCTAGCACCATCCTGCAGAGGATCTGCAACGCAGGGTTTAAATTAACCAGTATATACGGATACTGTTTCTCAGACTTCTCTAGAAGTTCCTCAGTGGGGCCAGACAAGTTCATAGCCTGTAGAGAGTTACGGTTACAAGAAAGCAATTGTATTTCCAACAAGTAAGACAATAAAAGCCTCTCTTATTAGCTATCTACAAATAATCTAAACTTCTATATAGAGAAGGATTTTCTGCCAAGATCATAAAATCCTAGAATGATTCAAGCCAGAAGAGACCTCTGGATGTCACCTAGCCCGGCTGCCTCCTCAAAGAAGATATGGCTAGAGCCAGCTGTTCAGAGTTCCATTAAGATCTGAACATCTCCAAGGTTGGAGTCCACAGCCTCTGCAGACAGCCTGCTCCAGTGCATGGGTACCCTCACCCCCAACCTCTGAGTCAAGCTTTTCAAAGCCTCTGTGTGGCTGCAGGCTTTCTATGTTACTGTGCTAATGGGAAAAACTTTGAATGTCATCTTATACCCAGTGGTCTCTACAAAACCATTCACAGTGATGCAGTGAGTGGAGCTGGCTTGATCCTGCATCACCTGTCTCAGCAGTGCTCCGGCTGCTGACACAGCACTGTGAGGCTCTAGGTACCTGCTGTAGTTTAGGTTAATGGCAGAAGACTTCTCCTGAGGAAGGCAGGAGCAGATCCGATGCAAAACCACCAGTGTTTCCACACTGACAGTTTTGCTAACAAAATTAATGATACAAAAATGAAACCAGATACTTCTAACAGAGATTTAAAAAAAAAGAAATAAAAAAGAAAGCTTTAAGAAAAATATCACTTTGCAACCTTCTTTGTAGCACAAAAGAAGTATCTGTATAAGCTTTGGAAATAGCGCAATATTTGCATTTATGCAGTGCCTTAATATTAAAACACTAACACAGCGTTTATAAATACATAAATACAAATACAATATACAAAACACAAATCTTTAAATACTGTGTTTAATATTTATATGGTGCTTTTCATTCTCAAGACTTTCAGCTTGCTCTTTTGCCTTGGTACATATAGCCAAGGAAAACCTTAATAAAATGAACCAAACTCCTAACCAATCATTTCTGCTAAGGATGCCAGTTGATGGGCACTCATTTCTGTGCAGGCATCATGAAAACCGCAGTAGTTATCATGGCCCTTTACAGCTGAGGAATCCTTTCTGTTCTAGTATTCATTTCCCCAGGTCCATGGCAGACACTGATCATGCAGGGGCAGGGGCCCTATAGAAGGGCTTCCAGAGACTTCACTCTGTGCCTACAGAAAAACTGTTGGCTCCAAAATTGCTTTTCAACAGCGGATAAGAGTTACCTTTTGCATGGCTACACATAGAAGCCCTTGTACTCTTGGGCCTGTGCGCTGACAAGAAAATTAGCTGATTCTGGAGAATAATTTCCACCTTCTGGCACAAGGACTTAAACATGGTTCTCTCTATTTCCCATTGGTTATCTCATGCAGCTGCATGATACGGTCTCACCAGTTGATACTATTCTCTCAGTCCCAAACTTCCTCTTGACAAGAGAGGCTGAGTTATGGCTTCACTCTGGAGAATGAGAGTGGTGCAAACATCTCATGCTTTCTCTGTATATCAAGCAACTTCATCCACCCCTCAGGATGGTTTGTACCCAGCACAGATCTATCTAGCTCTGCCTTGGAAGATGAAAATGAACTGTGGCAGGCCTCAGTACCATCACTATTGTGCAATAGCATGAACTGTAGTGGCAGCTGAGGGTTGAACAGTCACTGGGTACATTTGGCTTGTTCCCCATACAGCATGTGCTGGTCTGATCGCGTGGTGTGCATGAGTTAGGCAAGACACAAGTGCAGCATCTGCTGAAGAGGCCAAGAGCAAGAAAGAGCAAAGGGCTATGGCAAACTATTGCACCGCAGTAGTGGTGGGAATTGTGCCCAGCAGGAATGAGCAGCCTGTCCCATCCAGACCCCAAACCCCAGTCTTGCAGCATGCGGGCACAAGCCAGTCCACACCACCTGGCTCAGGAATGAAGGCTTGCTCGCTGGTGTGGGTATCAAAACTAATCCAGGCAAGAGACTAGAAGCCTTGATTCTTTCTTTCCTTCCACTACCCTGCACTGTCTTATTCTTGCATCCCACTGCCCCATGAGACCTTTCCAAATGGCTGCCTTTCTGCCGTTCCACACCAGCACCACTACACAGCCTGTCAGCCACTCTGCAAGAGCTGCTTTCCTGCCTGCTGAGTCAGGACAGATGGCAGGAGGGAACACAGCAAAGAACCTAATGAGACTGGGGAGGACAAAGTACCCAGTGGCTTAAAAATATCCAGTTAACATTTTAAGAAAGGAAAACAGTGTTTGTGAATCGCGAGGGCTATTTCACTTCTCCCAGCTTTCCCACCTATTTCACTTGCAGAGATACCTTTGCTGATTCTTGCCTTTTCTCTTCTTTATTATCTCGCCTGCAGTCATACACAGAGCTCAGCAGCTAGCTGCAGAGGGCTCTCACAGCCTGCTGGTATTCTCAGCCACAGTGACTATTTCTGGGCTTTTATCCACCCAAGAAAGTTCTCCAGTCGATACTATACCAACTCTGGAAGGAGCAATAACATTCTGCAGATTATTGGCAAAACTAAGCTCCACAGTTCATCCCACCTGCTGTGCATTTCGCATAGGGTGAGATATAAACACATCCAGCAAGCCATTTTGTTGCTGGTCACTTGTTTCATTTCTCAGAGGAAAGCTGTAAAAATCCACCATCCCTTGCTCTCATTCCCCATATTTCTTTCTGGGTACAAGTTTGTTTATGTCCAGGAGGAGATAAACACTGATTAGGAAGAGTTAAGCCAAGGCCACAGTTTTAAGCCCAGCCTAGTGGTGTTTTGAGTGTGCAATTTCCAATACTGAGAGAAAGAAAGCATCACCTTCTGCATTAGAATTTACCATCTCCTGCTGACCACCTGCCAGGCATGCACAGGGCTTCCTACCTTGTCTGCAGTGTCTATCTCGCCCCTTTGCAGAAAAGAAGGGAAGAGAATGAGAGAGGGTAAAAGCCACAGAACAGGGTCACCTCACCCAAGTCTGTCCTGGCACAAACCCACTCTGAGAGAGCTGCTCACGCTTTTCCCCTGCATCCACACTTGGCGTCAGGCAGACGCCTTTCCAGCTGCATACTCCATATAGCTCCTTTTCTGCCCGGGGGGCTTTTTTCCTGGGATCTCCCACCACAGCCACTTCCTTTAGTATCTTCTCTTTCCTGCTGCTGGAGGCCCATGCGGCCCCTAGTAGGGGCAGGTTACACAGACCTCCTCTTACAAGCACAATGAGCCCTTTTTGTCCCACTGTTCCTGCAGGATAATGTTCCTGCATTATCCTCTGTTCTTTGGCACAAATGAACATCTGGTCCTTTTCTGTAAGTAATGCTTTCCAGAAAATTAGAGCAACCTTTCCTGCATAGATCTAGAGGCCAAAGGGCTGGAGGGGGCAGCTGAAACGTGACACAGGCACATCCCCTGGTGAAAACAAGTGCCTACAGGCACTATATTTAAAGCTGTGTTTCCGTTGATGGAGTTATCAGCTTGTGTTTAACAGCAACAGTGATGTTTGTGGTAGACAGGAGGTTTTTGAACAGATACTGTTGTAGCAGAACAATTTGCACATGTACTGTGTGTATGAATACGAAGCCAAAATTCAGTCCTCCACCAGTTAAAAGAGTGGATCAAGACTAAAAGCCATCACTGATAAGACCACTGTCTCCTATCTTTACAAATTTTCCATCAAGAGGCTTAGGAGTCACCTCACGCAGTGTGAATTCTCTGCTAGGTTAGCCATCTAATATTTCGTCAAAGACCTTTCTTTCTCCAGTCTCTCAGTCTTCTCTTCCTATTTTAATATTAATTCAATTTTTCCACTCTCCTCTACCTTTATCACAGATTTTCTCCTTTAGGACAAAGGGGTCATAATGAGGTTCTTAACAAATATGATGATCTGGCATTTTGTTTAGGATGAATATAGTTATTTCTGTGAACTGTTCTCCATGGGTTTTTTATGATGCTGAGGATGCCATGTCTGCCAAGTGCTCTACTTGTAACACAGGCCAAGATGCACCACAAATAAGCCAAAATCATCCATTTATTGAAAATTAATAAAAACCAAAATATATGACAGCCCTAAATCTGACAACTCATCCAGACTCCTGCTTCAACATAAGAGGAACATATGGTATACTAGAAAAATACAGAGGCCCCCAAGTTACATTGGTAGATTATACTAGCTCCCTTCAAACAGCATCATGCTGTCATAAAACCAGTATCATGCACGTTGGTTTGATAGATAACCTTCATTTCAAAATCAAGTCAATTTGCAGTTGAACTCTTCTTTATCTCATCTTTGCTAGTTAAACACCATTAAGTTTTACTCTTTGTTGGGCACAACTTTTGATTTCACTTGTTGAATTGCAAATTGGCCCAGCTGAGCCCCATTTTACGATGACCAGCAAACTGGACTTAAAACTTCCCTCAAAGCCATAGGCTGCCATAAGAGATCCTGCCAAGCTCATATTATCTCCCTGTGTAATTACAGCTTTTTAGTTCAGTGGGTGCGATTAGCTCAAGCTGTAACTCATTTAGTGCACTATAATTACAGTGCACTCAGCTTCACAGTTGGTTTTGACCTAGAAAGGATGTGTTCCTGGGGTTATTTTTAAACAATCTGTTGGCAGTGTTGGTAAGTATTACCAAACCTCACAACAAAAACACATGAAATTTGACAGGCACTTGACAGTCTCATTAGTGGCTGCCAGTATCGAATGTCTCTAGATGTTTCTGGGTATTCTGCATGGTGTGTGTCTTTACCTGTTATTTCAAGACCATGTCTTCCTTTAGTAGCAGATGCCCAATGAATGAGTTTCAGGTAAGTGATCTGATGGACCAATGTGACTGGAAAGGGTTTTGCTTTTAAATAAAGAAGGGGAGGTTATTTATTAACTCTGGGATTGTTAATTTGTTAATTTCTGATTAGAATGATCAAAAAGATAAACATGCAGTAACTGCTGGAGTGGTAAAAGGCAGTAAAAAATACAAGCTGTGCACAGGAAAAGTCTCATTTTAAGATGGGGAATTGAACCTTAGTGCAATTAGAGCATCAGATGCTTAATGACTGGCCTAAAAAAATCTGTAAACACAGCTTCCACTAGAAATATTTTATGACCATTTACCATTATAGGTTTATGTAAAAGAAAGGGGAACAGTAAAGCCACCCTCAAAGGGTTTTCCTCCATTTTTTGCATGTTTTTTAAAAAACAGTTTGATTTTAATTAATCTTACTAGGTATTGTTACATCAATTTTACCACCCCTGTGTAGAAAAGCTGCCAATTCATTTACATTACAGTGGTGGGTTGGTGATGCAAAACCTTGCCTGCTGGTCCTGTAAAATAATTTCTCTTTTCTTTCTGTGTTAAAATGATTCTTCCTGAAAATGTCTTTCCTCTGTGTTGCTTTCAACAGGTTTTTCTGGTCATAAAAAAGCTCATACACTACTTCTGCAGGACCAGAATTGCTTTTCACCTGTTAGGAAGGAAGAATTGGTTACGTGAGCTGTAAAGGAAAAACAAAACTAAACCGGATATTTCTTTGATCAGCAGGGAAGGAGTATTCTCCATTTAAAGTAGTCTGGAGGATTGGGCAATGTTTTTAAGTTGCACATAATTAAGAACAATGGCCTGCAATATAGTGAAAGCTTGGTATAATCTCTTGGAATTTTATACCTTCAGGTGGCAGAAAGGGATGTAGAAAAGCAGTGCTGGTACAGATGTAACTGAGAATTGTAGCACAATGTGTAATAGACTATGCCATCGTTGTAGAAAACAACCATTTCAGCTCTGTTGACATCAAAAATCTCCTTGCTCTGCAAGAAGTGATGCTGATAATCAGTTTTATTAAGGGTGACCCTGATATGAGAGGAAGTTCTTGTCAGGGAGGAGTAGTGGATGAGCTCAGAAGTGTGCCTGCTTAAGAGAAGTGGCTGCCATGGATGTAAAAGGCAGATCTTTCTCAACAGCAAGTTAACTTCACTCTTTTGTGTGTGAGGCTGAGCTCTCTGAATTGCTCTGAAGTTCCCTGTCATTTATTCCTTGCTGATCGGGCCTTTTAGTCCAAAGGCTTCCAAGGCAGCCCCAACCAAAGCATAAAGATGATGGTGTCCCAGCACATTAGCAATGCACTGCTTGCAGCAGGCACTATCTGTGTGAACTGTGCATTACAAGGCAAAGCCACTGCACTTTCTTGCATGGAGAAATTGATAGAAAACTATTGGTTAGGCCTGCTGAGGGAATCTGAAAGAGATGAAACCCAAGGACCTTCAAGAACTCCTTTTCTTTAGGCTCTGCGTGCCCATGCATGTGGTATGACCTCTGCGGCTAATGAACATAAACAATGCTGGTTGAAAGTGACAGGAAACAAATGCAATCTTTCCGAAGTGACAGTATTATAGATGGCAACTGTGGGAAAGGGATTCATTTACCATCCATGACATACAGTGGCTACTCTTTACACATAATGACACTATTCTTGCATGTCCCGAAAGGTTGCGTAATTCTAACAAAAGCTTCTGCTGCTCTAGCCCAGGGTGGTTGGGTTTTGAGAAAGTTTTCCCAAGGCCTCTTGTGGTTTAATGTGCATATTATTAAAAGCCCAAGTCTGCCACTGTTTGCCGTGCTGGGAAGTGTTGTGGGCAGTCAGGACAAAGGAAAATTTGGTAATGGAAACCTTATGACTTGACAGGCTTCACTCAAAGGAAAAACATATTGGCCCCTTCATTTGTCCTCTCTGCATACCGCATGCCTTTCATCTTTCTCTTGTCATTTTTTTAAGGCATTATTTCACAAATTCAGTTCCTACAACTAGGACAGAAAACACTGATTATCAAAGCAGTTACTACTTCATGAAACATTGCCCAGCTGATTTTATTACCAGGGGTCCTGCTAGAATAAGTAAATAATTGTACAGAGGAGTGTTTCTTTCCAAGCAGAGTGGAGCATAGGTCATCTAGTTATTAAAACAACAATGTGCATTAATACATTAGGTGACATCTTGTTAAGTGTCGTTTCAATGACTTTATTAAAGTTTAATGATTTTTTTTAATTTTGGAGAGTTATTTCAACTGTTCCAGCTACAAGTTTTTTGTTTTTTGTTTTTTTTTTTTTTTTGGGGGGGGGGGGGGTCTTTGATAAATCAATCTTCTATATTAGAATTCCAAAGACCTACTCTTCAAGGAAAACCAACTTAAATGAGTTGTATTTTTACACAAGGTGATGCAGTAAAACCAGCAGAAGTTTTGCTAGAGTGTGGTCAGATTCTCAGATGTTTAGGACATTTCTAGAGAAGTGGTTTCTGCAATTCAGCTGCTGGGGAACAGCCCTTTGTCTCTGGCAGTGCTCATATATCCATGTACCAGAATGTTAAATTTCTATGCTGTGCCCCTCTGGAAGGCAAAGTGGGGAAGGAGGATACTGAAAAGTCAGGCTAGGTGTCTAAAAGAAAAGGGAATCCATCCTGGCATTAGGAGGGAGCTGGGATTCAAGAACACCCCCTGCAGTATGCTTTCTTTACATCTATGTTTCCTTCAGCCCATCTTATCAGCACACAGCGTGGTTTTCATCCCATTTCTGACCACCACACAGAGGTTTCTAACTCCTGGATATGGATTTGAGGATTTGGCTCCAGCAATAGAGTTTTGTGGATCCAAATCAGTATGAAGCACATCAAAGATGACATACTGCTTAGTTACTGGGGTATCAGGAGCAATTTTCATGCGCTGTGGTCATCTGCCATATGTAACAATGCATCAAGCCCTCTTAACATATAGCAATTACTGACAGCAACTTTTGTCCACCTGAAGAGCAGAGAATCATCTCGGACCATCCTAGTCTGTTCAATTTCCCATGTTTCTTTTTCTTTGTGTGAATATATATATATACACTGCACTTATGAGGGAGATGAGAGCCTAGCACATCTGCTCTTCTGCTCATTCCTTTTTCTTTGTCACTCTTCTGGAATACATTCCAGCTCCTCACCCTGCTCGAACTGACTGGAGTAATGAGCAATCTTATTCAACATCTTGGCTGTTCTCTGCCTTCTGTTTTGCTTCTTAATGAGCTGAAAGGGCCAGATTATTAGCATGAACTTGCTCCAGTAGCTGGTTTGACTATTCGTACTTCCAAGCACTACTACTTTACTAGGGCCAATTACAAACATTCTCCTAATTTGCTTTTCCTTGCCAGAGTCAGTGTCCCACTGCCTGACAGAGTTCCTGTGAATATTTCCCTCTCCAGCAGTTCCAACCCGAACGTGCCCTCCTCTTTAGAAGGATTTAAACATCTTCCTTATATCACCTTGATCATTCTCTGGCTTCCTTCGGTGTGTAAGGTAGTCAGTCTCTTTCCCCATCACACAGAAGAGAGAGTGCAAGTCGAGGGTCTTGCTTCCCTTGCTCTGCTTTGGGGAAGTGCAGATTCTTATGGCACAGTTCAGATGTGTTTGCTGGCTGCAGGGCTCAAAAAATTAGCTCGGCATCACAGTTAACAAGTGAGAGGCGATAAACTCCCCCATAGATTAAGAATCACAAATGTGAGGCAACAAAAAAAAAAAAATGCTAAGTGCGGATCCTTTTGTTAGACTACAATTTGGAGTGTTTTCTTCTTTGACTTTCTGTTTTTAAATCTTTGATCTGTCTCTGGAAACACCAAAAGTTCAGAAATGGTTAAATGGTACTGAGACACACATATTTGCAGACCATAATTAAGTCTTTCATTAATTTTCTGTACTCATATTACACTCTCTTGTACATCTTAATTTTAGTTGTGTGTCTGTGAGTGAATGAACATATGATATTCCTCTTTACCTGTGTCAGCAAGGCAGCAGCTATCCATCAGTGTCACATTTGTTTATTGGTCTGATTATCACCCACCCAGACTTGTACCCTATGGAGGTGTCATTCTGAGAGGTGTGTCCTTTCTTTAGTGACTACTCCTTGCAGACAGTTGTTGCTAATTTAAAAAGAATTGTTCTTTTCAGGCATGCACGTGCTTACTTTTCCAAGGTATTATGTTTTCCCTACTCCTTGGAAACCTGTATATGTGAGTATATAAACAGATTTACATATGTAGATTTTAAAAGAGACCAAAGGAACACTCTCTATTTAGAAAGTAGCGTAACAATATCATCCAGTGGATTCTGATAATTTATACTGGTTTCTGTGGTGTTGGGTCCCTGATGGATGCCGTAATTGGTGCAAAACATTGAGTGCCAAATGAAAATATAGAGTCATAATAAAACACACGCAATAAACACTTAAAAAAAAAAAAAAACAACAAAAAAGGAAAGCATTTTCATATAGTTCTACAATCTGCAATGAGAGTTTGATTACAGGGTTGGGGGCTAAACGGGGCAGGACTAGGAATATTAAACAGATACAACTTCCTCTGCTTGAGTAAGTTTGGTTGCCAGTCAAGGAGAAAATATTAGTAGAAGATGGTGCTGCTTAAACATAACAAACCTGGATAGATCATTTGTTAAAGCCAGAAAGGTCACCCAGGGATCTGCTGAGAACACTGCATAGCTCTTTATTAAACTGGATAACGCACACAAATTCTAGTCCCATCTGTACCGGACATCCAGAGATTAATATAGGATTGCAGCATTATAGTTGTCATTATAAAGCCTTTCCTCCACAGATAAAAGAGCTTCAGAATCATTAATAGATGAGACCATATGGCGTTCCTCTGAAACAAGCTCTGTAAAGATGAAGCACCGAAGCAGCAGTGGAAAGGACTCCTCCAAGTTGCTGCTTGCATTGAAAGACATGGTGGGGCTGCGTGTCCATTTGTAGTATCTCACAGAGGCCTTTTATCAGCAAACAAAACACAATGGATGCAGAAAAATGTGCTGTACCCTGATATCTTTTCACGACAGGACCACCACTACTTTTGAAACCTCACTCTTTACCTTGGGCTGTATGAAGAGCTGTTTATCTCTGTTCTCCTCAGTGCCTCAGCAATGTTGTGCTCCTCCAGTCCTGAAGAACACACACATCTTCTGCCAAAGAGTTGGGCCTGGCAAAAAGAACAAAGTCTGTGCTGGCTTCTGGGCAGCAGCGGTGAGAAAAGCAATTCTACACAGGAGTTAACCATATAAACAATATAATTTTGGAAAGTCAGCAGCAAAACTAGAAACAGAATCCCATTTATCTTCCACTTTTCTTCTACATAGGCACAATTAACTTGGATGCTCACTACAAAGAAAAGCCATATTTGAGAATGTCAAGGCTTTATTCGGTGCTAACCTGTCTCCAGTGAAGTCAATGGATGGGCAGCAAGGGTGAATTTTCTTTTGATCTAACTCACAGTACAAGAGATTCCCTAATCAGATAGTTATTTGCTGAAGAGTCCATTTTAACTTCTCTCTTGGTTCTTCCCCTTTCATTTACCTCTTCCATTTCTGCAGTTAATTGTGCTCGGTGCTTCTGCAAGAGCTCTGCAGAGAAAGAGTAATGAAACATCCTGTTAATTCAACTCCCTTCCTTTATTTCTTGTGCCTCGAGCACAAGAAGTGAAGGGACAATTTTGATGATTGTATTGATGACTGAACATTCCAGTTCCTCTGCATTGCCAACACTAGAAAACAAATCATACCCATCCTACAACAACAATTAGTGTAGGATGCTGGAGGGCAAATTCTTCTAGAAAGAACAGTTATTTAAAAGAAGATAGGTATGTGGTATAGTCTTGTAGCTGTATAGGAAGTTGCTGTTTCTGGTTTTAAAGTTGTCTGTAAAGCTTCATGACAGCTGTTGTCATCTTCATGTCAATTTTGTTTATCCATCATCAGTCTCATATTTTAAATTACTTTCCTATTCTCTTCCCTCTGCCCTCTCAGTATCCAGATGTTTTCAGCAACATCTTTGCAGCTCTAGTTTCTTGTTAGTCCCTTTTCTCTTTTTTGTCTCCTCTATTTTCTAATTTCCATTATTAGCTAATTATTGTGACTTTTGCTTCCATTCTATTTGGAAAGCGATCTTTGGCCTTTCTTAGTGTCACAGTGTGGTTTCTTTTCCTCAGGAGAACCTAATTTTTCCTACATTCCAGACTCTTTTCTCAAAATACTTGAAACTGTCAAATCCCTTATCCTTATCCAGCATTATACAGGTCCCAGTGTTTGTCCTCGTTCAATAACTCCCTGCTCCGGTCCTCTTTCTAGGTACCTTGTCCCTTTTCACTATTCCCTGCCACCTCCCCGTCGCTCCTCACTGTACTTCAGCTCTTGTCCTGTTGCTGCCAGGATTGGTGCAATAGAAGGAGTACTGAAAATCCGTGAGAGACAGGGTCATTGCTCTCAGCTATCTCAGCAGACCACAAAGTCTGCATCAGCCAGCAGCAGCTGCTGCAGGGCTCTTAGTCCCTACATCTCAGCTTGGGCAACATATGTGCTTACTGCAGGGAAAATGGGTACCAAACTCTGACAGGTCTTTATGGAGTGCATGGTAACTGAGCTACCACAGCGATTTGTGACCTTTTCAAATGGTCTGGAGACAAGAAAATAGCAATTTTCTGACATGAGGGCATTCTATCTCTCAAGCAGGAAGGCAGTAAAGAACTTCTTTAATATGGACCGAAACTCTACTTTCCATTATTCTTTTTCTCAGAAATTCATCTTCCTTGGTTTTTAAGTACTGTTGGAATTGCTTTTAAATTTTTGTGCTGCTTTGACAACAAAGGAATACACCAACCTTCCCAGCATTTCAGGCAGCGTAAAACTGGTTCCTGTGCCCCAAGCAGGTCACGACAAATGCTCTTTCCACGTTGTTGGTCCCTGGCTGACTAGCTTCTTGCAGCTGGTGCCAGCCTATCTAATGTAAGCTGGTGTGTACTGCAGCTCTATACTGTCTCCAGCTGAGTCATGCAGACAGAGGGAATAATCTTGTGGGAAAACCAGGAAGCTTTTCTAGACTGGATTATCTCCCTACCACCCTCACCCTCAGACTGTCTCTCACATCACTGTAGGAAGCATTGCCACATTCATCAGCAGAGGTAGAGATAGACCAAGTATGAAGCAGCACTCACTCACGCCATGGAGTCAAGTGAGGCTGCCAGGATGGCGAACTTCTGCATAGCCAGCAAGGTGGCAGGAAAAGAGTCTCCATGCCTCCCTGGTGCTAGTAGCTGCTCTTCCTAAGTGCAGCTGAATGGAAGGATCCCTACAGTGAAGGACATGCTAACCTGGATGTTCATGTTAGCCAAAGGAGGCTCTTTACATCATTCTTGAGGGCCAGATTATTACCCAGAGTGATACTGAATCAAACTGAGTGGCAACATCCAGCGCTGTGTCACTACAGCACAAGATTCATAACACATCCCTACCACACCACTTCCAACTCTGCTCTGTCAAGAGTTTTGCCCTGCTCTACTCTGCTCTTGCTTTTTCGCCTTTTTGGCTTCTGCAGCTGGGGATGGGTGTCCCCTTCTCCATTTATCCGTCTTTCCCTCCTATCATTAGACTTTAACAGCCTCTCAGACTTGCTCATAAAGCCATCTCTCTCCTTCACAAAGATATGGTTCCTGATGCCATCCTATCACTTCAACACAATCACATAACATCCCAATTCCTGCAGTCATTTACAGACAAAAGTAACATCACAAAACAACTGTTTGGCTGTTTATTGGTACACTTAGTATCTGGGGATAAATAAGAATGAGCACTCCAATGCTGTTTTCTGAGTGTCACCAGCAATTTCTCTGTGAAACTTGGATACGTGGTTCCAGCTGTGACAGAGAAGCAGGTGTGAAAAGGCAGTATGATAGCATCCTCCAGTGTTCCACCATATGGCTGGTACAGAGCTCACAGGGTGAAACACTGAGGAAGGGAGTGCCTGTGTGGAAACCACAAACTACCAAAGTGCACCCATGGCTGAAAGTTAAATAAATTCTAAGACTGTGTCTCAGGCATGAGGAAAGATCACTAAACCAATAGATATTGATGTTATTACTATAGATATTATTTTTGGAGTCATTCCCCAAAAAGTCACTCCCTCTGCTACTCTGGAAGCTTCTTCCTGTCTCTAATTTTATGCCACCCTCCCCTAGCACAAGAAACTACTCCTCTCAATTCTCCACCCCACCTGCACCTTGCAGAGAGCTTGACTGCTCTCTCAGCTTCACTTCTGAGCAACAGAGAGGATAGTTGGCCATCTTGCAGATGGTTAAGCCCGGAAGACACAACGAATTCACTTTCACCCTTCCTCCTTCTCCCTATTCCCAGGTTACACAGCAGTAAATTGCTTTGTATTAGCTGGGTCAGCTCTCTGACCAGCAAGTAGATCAAACCGGAATCAGGGCTCTGCCCTCTGCCCAGCTACACATAGTGACAGGAAGCATATTAACAGCTGTGAACATTCAGACCTGCTAGCATTCTGAAGGTGGTATGTGAACTTCTGATTTCCCAGAACAAGTATTTGGCTTTGACCATAGTCCAACTCTGAGTCTAACCCTACTCTGCAGGGCTCTGAAGCCATTAATTCCTGCTGCCTGCCTGCCAGCTCCCAGCAGCACCAGCACACAGCAGAAGGCTCCAAATGTTTCTCTTGCTGTCAGTGAAAGCAGCAAGATCTTCTGGGGCATATCAGTGCTACTGTAGGTGAGAGGCAACAGATGGTAAATAGGTTTAGAAGCTCTGGGGACATCCACGATGCTCCAGGGACTGCAGATGGCTGGGAACGATTGCAGTAAAAGCAGCACTAAAATTATTCAGGGCCTCTTACCTTACTAGAGGCAAAGGAGCGACTTGGCCACCTTGTAAACAATGCCTGTGACAGATGGTTGAATATCTGTCTATCCAGAAGTTGCTAATACAGGAAAGTATTATGGCAAACCCCGATTCTGCTAATCCATGAATTCTAAACAAAAGATACACAGTAAGGTTCACTCAGAAACTAAAAAGCATCAATAAAACCTATACATCTCTAAAGATAAAGTAGTACTTCCTTACCCCTGTCTAATCTGGCTCATTAGAAGAACAAGAAAAATATGAGAGCTGATGTTTAAAGTTACTTTCTCTCTGTTCCACTGACCCTGATTTAGAAAAGAACGCATGAACTCATGCAGAACCACACTGCATTCAATCCTCTCCTAGCGCCTTCATGAAGACGTGGGGAAAAGTCTTTGAATCCTTACCTATTTAAAATTATGCTTGTACTAAGAGAACACAGACAGAAGCATTACCTTTTGTTGCAGGGTTACATAGCTGGGCTACAATTTGAAGAAGATAGAAGCTGGTAGGAAAGCAGAGGGCAGCACTCTATTTGCTGAGTTATTCCATCAGTTCTCACAGGTTAACTTGCAGAATAGCATATACCATGTAAAAAGGTGCAAGAACTGGACCCTGAAAAAAAACCAAGTATTTGACCACATATTTCTGTAGCTGAAAAACATTTTATTTATTTATCATAAAAATCAAGCAACACAGAAAAAGACAACTTTGGCACAAGTTACACAAGTACCTGATAACTAGTTGCTGTTCTCAGTGGCTCAGGAAACCCTTCCAGCCCGATCTATTCTATGATTCTATGAGGTTTCTAAGCCCTCAAATAACAATTTAAATAACAATATGGTAATTACAGGCAAAAGCCTTGTATTATGAAGAAGAACTGTTCTTACTTTGCAGAGCTTTACCTCTCCAAATCCAGATGTGTTCTGTGGTTCTATCATTCCTGCTTTTCTAAGCGGAGGCAAAAGAACTCCACTTGGGAAATGAATGTAATGGGTTTAGTAGTTAAGTCAGAATAAAATCAGAGTTTAAGCACACACATCCACCTAATACTGTATGAATATGTTAGAAAAAATAAAGATCTATCCTACTTCTATAGGTTACTCCTGCACATAGTTGTTTACAAGGAGGATAGTAGGCCTAAGTCTAATTTTCAACTTTATATTTGTACCAGTACAGTTATAGTGGCTGAAAGTTTAGCTAAAAGAGTTCCTACTTACAGTCCATATTCCTAGTTACCATTCTAACTCGTCTATTGTACCTGAGCACCTAATAAAGACACAGTCACCCAAAGAGTATAACCTTATCTCTTGAGGGCCTTGTACCCGATTTGCAGGTAGAAAACTGGAAAAGTGACTGATGAGTGACTTGTCAAAAGAAACACAGAGAATATTCATATTGGTGCCTGGATTTTAAACCTTGTTGCTTTACGTACCAGCTCCTTCACTACACAGTAGTGAATAAGGACTTAAATAACACCTGTAGCAAAATTTTATTTCCTGACATTGCTTAAATAATTGATGGTTATTTTCATTTTTATTTATTTATTTTAAGGTGTTCAACCACTGTAACTGCTAGAGATTGCTTCTTTAGAGATTAGGTTTTGGCTGATTCTTCTTGCTGTTGCCTGTTTGTAGTTGAGAAAATCCTACCATCTGCTGGAGAGAAGAAAATCTGCTCTGGCTCCTGCAGCTATAAATGTTCATCTTCCTGCACCTCATGTGCTCTTGTCTCATTTTTGTTTCAGTATTTTGTTGTTGTCGTTGTTTTAAGTTTAAGATAGTTTAATTATCTTGTGTGTGCAATGAGTTGGCTAAGCCATATTGTGTGCGTGCATATGCTGATATCTCAGATGTTCACTCTATTCTTTAACGGCCAATGCTGTTTCACAGTAAGGCAAATATAGCCTCACTTCATTCATAGGAATTAGAAGCTTCTTGTGGACGAAAAAAGCTTACTTCAGCATATTTTTGTTACTTCTTGAGGCATAAGGTGACCTGATCTAGTATGTTTCTGAAAAGCAGGCTTTACATGCTAACTAGAACAGAACAGAGGAAAATTAACCCAATAGTAGTACTGCAACCCAGTACAGCTCTTTAATTACACTTTGCGATCTCCCACTCGGTTACTCCTTGGAAGCAAGACCAACAATCCTACCTTTGTCTGGGGACGGAAATGGCTTGAGTCAGCTCTTCAAATCCCGGTCAGTAGTGCAGGTGGACTGAGCTACCTGAGCAAAGCACTCGTCACAGCAGATACTTTATCATAGTTTATAGGCCATCTAAGCATGAAAACAAAGAGAAGCCCTTGCACTCCCTTACCTGCTGCAAGGTTTGCCCACTATTTCTTCTTAAAGCACGCAGTAAATGCAGCACTGACCCATGCACTGCCTGTCCCTTGCAGCGAAAGGAGTGCTGTGGAAGACTAGTGTGGTCTGACTGCTTTTGGGGAACATACCTCTCCCAGAATCCAGCTCTTCGGTACCTTTTTCACAGACAGCTTTCTTCAAGATCCTGACCCAGTATAGAGCATGTGCCCATATCATATTTGAAGCATGGTAACAGTTTCTCTTTGTCTGTCCTGCCATCCAGGTATCTGTTTCAACGTATTTCAGAAAGAACACATTACAGTGACCTCTCTAGCTACATTAATGCATTAATTTCTACACCTTTATTAAAGAAAACAGAAGGTGAGCATATTTGCCATCCCTAGCACAAGGTCTTTACATCCTGCCTTGAGCACAGGCCACTGGCTCTTACATGCAATCACACATACATGCCTACAGGCTTGTTTGTGCATCCTGGCTCCAGCTACCAGGGATTTGATGCATCCATTGGCAGAAGCCAGAGCAATAGTTATGGCCCTCTTAGGCTTCTCCAGAAGCACCATCCTTACTCCTGAGGCAAACCCAAGAGCAAAGACACCAGGAATGCACTCTTGGATGTGTCTGCTGGGGTCACTCCAAGCTTGCCAGTACCACAGACATTTATTGCAACTCTATCTACCCTTTTACCCATGTAACTCACATTGGTATTTTCAATTCTGGCTAACCCTAGCTTTTGTGCTGTGATGCAGCATAACAAAAACCAGCAGGAAGTCAGGCAGACAGAGAAGGTTTTTCTCCCATTTTCCCTCAGTTTCACTACTTAAGGCCCCAAATGTAACCCCAAAGTCCAACAAATATATCTATTCAGACTCCCAGTTTTTAAACACTATTCATGACACACTATCTAAGAGTCCAACCCTTCCATAAGTCTGCAAGTCACAGGTTTAAAAAATATTATTTTCCTCTTTCTACCATGTGTAAAGTTAGGAAGGCAAAAGCAGTGACCCATATTTTGAACATCGTTATCTTGCTTTGGGTGTCTGTAGTAACACCATCAAAAGAAACAGAATAATTTATGGCCCACTACATAGCTGTCTGCATTATGAAACAGTGAAACAAAAAGGAGCACATAAAAAATCCAAGAAGGTAGCGAAAGTATCTTTGATCTCATATGTTAGTTATCTCTTCAAGTACATAAAATAAAACAGTAGGTTTGGCTCTGCATTCTGTGAGAATGCATCTTACACCTAGAATAATCATACAAAATCATGTAAAAGGAACCTCGTCTAACAATCCAAAATCCTTTCCATAAAAAGGTGCAAATCCATCCAGCCCACATCTTGTTCCTTCCTGGACAGTTGGGGAAAAAGAAAAGAAAAAGATGTGTTCTGCAGGACACTTTTTCTTGTTATAAGCTTGTTCCCACTGCTATACAGTATAATTTCCTTTCATCATACAACTGAAAAGGAATACAATGCTGGAATTGTTTGATTCTTTATGTTCTAATGGAACTAAGTTCTTCTGATCTAAAGCCACATACAGACTTCTGATCTGAAACAGCATACAGAGTTGGAAAAAAAAAAGCTAGAAAACTATTGTTTGCACCAAAATCAGTCCCTCGGTGTGCATAAGGTAGGCTAAACATGAACATCATAGGTTTTCTCAGGGAGTGTCAGAAAGCAACATTGTAAATAATTTAAAAGCATATATCTAGTTATGAAACGATACTGTATTGCAATGAGATGCAGGAAAGATACATAAGTAAAACCCCTGGAATCCCAAGATGCTGAAGGAAATAGCAGGCAGATGGAGCTAGTGATTTATGCATCATCGGGAACAGAGGATAAGTGAGAGCGTTTATAGGAGCCATCTGCAGCTTTATACACTGGTCCTACAGTCCCTTCATTATATTTGGGCTTGACACCAGTACGAGAATCCTTCAGTACACAAGCAGCAGTGAACTATAGTGAAAGTGTAGTAAGATCAGTTGTAATGAGGGTTTTGAACTCCCTGGAAAGAGCAGCTTACCTCAGTCTTTTGCTGAAGAAGGAAGCTCCTGCTGAAAATACCCCAATGCATCCTTCACAGACATGCTAATCTTTTCAGGGTAAAGTTTTCCTATGTTTGAGAAACTGAGTCATAGGTCCTGGCATGCTTATCCTCTGTAACTTGGGCCAAAGCCTTTGGCTTTCTACTTCAATATTTCCATCTATGAAAAAAGAGGATACTTTATTTAGCTCATATAGATGTTGTGGGGACATTTTCATATTTCTATATTGCTTTTAACATGCGAATGCACTCCACAGTGAAAGGCAGTGCACATTACTTTGAAAGGCCACCAGCCCACCTTTTAGGACATACAAAGCATGTGTTTCAAAACTGGTTTTCTTAGGCTCCAAATTGCAGCAACTCAGATAAAGCTCCCACTATACCAAAACATTGTGTTATTTAGAGTCCAGTACTGGAGTTCAGGGCCAGGTCTACCTCCTGTGGCTAGACACTGTTCATGCTTTAGAAAATACTCAAAGAAAAGTAAAGATAGAAAAATATATAAACATTAGTTTTAATATAACAATGTGCTGGTGTATTTGAAGTGGAAAATGATGATCAAATGAGGTCTTCTGAGTGCTCACAAGTGTTCTAAGGTTCTTTTGTCCACCCACACAGCAAAATTTATCATGACATTCCTCCCAAAAACTAGTATTCTAATAACTGCCTTTTTACATGGGAAAAGTAGGAAGGGTAAAAACACTGTAAGGGAGAAATCCCATGGCATCCAGATAAGGGTAAAATCCTGGCCCCATTGAATTTAACCAGAAATTAATGGGGCCCCTATTTTAGCCCTTTGGGATGGGAAGCTCTGACAATATCCTTTTGTTACTCCTTAGCCCCTGGATCTGGGACTATTGTGGTGCACCCCTATGGCTTTCAAAAACTACAGTCTTGAAAGCACTGAAACAAACATGGAAATTCATCAGAGAGGCATTTTGCCCCCTAGTTCAATATACAAAGCAAGGACCCAGAGCTAAAGCACCTCTTCACTGATGTAGACAAATCTTCAGTGACATCTTGAAAAATCCTGAGCAAGCTGAGACAGTCTTGACATTGAGGAAATGAGGAAACGTAGACATTGCGGCATTAAGGTGCCAGCTTAGCAAAAAAAAACCCCACCAACACATACACTAAGTACTAGAGGCAAAATGATTTCTGAGATTGTCCTTCGTTTGAGGTCTTTGCAAGTAAAGCAACAGAAAGAAAAAGCTTTGTGCCTCTGGAGCTTTAGACTAAAATTGCTTAAGAAAGCAAGGCATTTTCACAACCACAAAAATCACAACTAATTTTTTCTGTACATGATTTGCAGAGATAGAAGAAAGCAGGTCATGCAACAAGAACTGTCTCCCCTTTTCAAGAAAAAAACTTCTGGGGATAAAAATAAACTTAACTCCCACTTGGTTACGTTGTTTTTTACAAGCGAGTTCCCTAATGAGCAAGAGTACTTGGAAGTATTTTGCCTTGGTTTTGGTTTGCACCACATGGAGTCATAGGTTGCAGAAAGGTTAGTAAGAGGCTGTCTCTACCTTGTCATCAACAGGCTGATGGCTGCTTTTAGCAGACATGAGTTGTCCCTGATGGAAAAGAGAGAAGAATTTTTAGAGGCAGAAACATACAATTACACCTGGATTTGGTTTGGTCGTAATTAGCAGCATTTCAGAATTTTTCATTCTAAAATTTTTTAAAAGCAACATTTTCTCTTTACAATTCTTTGCATGTGTATGATCAGTGGTATCAATAATTCTACTAATGACCTGCCTAGCCATTTTTGCAGTACCATATGAAACCGTGGATTTACCATAAGGAAAAAGTATAAACTCTGTTACAGATGGGGATGTCCTGGAAGATGCTGCTGGGGACATGCAGCCCCAGGGAGGCCTGCGAGAAGGGAAGAGCAGCAGAGAGCAGCCGTCACGCACCAACCACCGTCTACCCTTGGTACGGCTGAGTGTGACCCATGGGGAAACAGGGGACTAGGACGGGAGCAGGAGAGATTGGCTGAAGTGGAGGCTGGGGAAAGAAAGATGTTTTCTGAAAGTGTTTAATTATGTTCTCTCTTTTTTTTCCCCCAATACCTGAATCAGTGATGAGAAGCTAGTGCTAAATGGCAGCAAATTAAGTAAAAATACCCTGAGTTGAGAGTATTTTGCCTGTAACAGGATGAAGAGAAAAACTCGAAACCCAGCCATCTCCTCTCTTTGCAGTTCCTGTAAGTTCAGAACTGCCCCCACCTCCCCGTTTTTGTAAAAACACTACCAACAGGCTGGTTTTGCTGGGACTCACAGGCTGGGTAGCTACCAGCAGTTATTCTCTCCTGCTCCCACTCGTGCAGTCATGCTCTTCATTGTCTTGCTGTCACACAGGCTCTCTCTTTTCCTTTCATTTGCTTTCAGGTCTCACCTCCACATTTTTTCTCCTGTGCCTATTCATATGCCTCCCTCTGCTGTTTTTTTATTCTAGGCTTCACAGCTGTACCATTTGTATGAAGTACTGCATGTACGGCAGCACAAAACACATTCTCCTAACAGGCAATGCTTTTCCTAGGAGCACAGGGAGCGCTGGGGAAGGGGCAGGCAATTTTAGTCCTACTCATAGTTATACCACAATGATCATTCCATTGACTTAACAGAATCCTACCTGTGAAGGCAGAATCATATTCAGAATCACTATAGTTTGTTAGAAGTAATCATCTAGGTTCAGATTCAGCCATTTTAGAGATGAGAAGCATTATTTAATGGAGTTATTTGCTACGTTAAAACTTCTATGAAAAAAAAATCAGACCTTGAAATTCTGTTTTTCAGCTTTCTGGATGCAGTAAGCTTGAATCTGCACCCACTCCCACTGGTGCAACTCAATTGGAAGTCATGGGTTTATTTCTGTAGTATAGAAGTATCACAGAGCAGAATCAGGTCAGAAATAACGCAGGAGAATAACATAATAAAGTGTCCAACCTCAGCGAGTTTTTCAATCATATATTTTCATGGCTATTGAAAACAACTGCAGCTGTGCAAGAGCTTTCCTTTAGCAAATAAACACAGGCTGGACTTCATAAAGTTGCCTTTACACAAGCAAGAAATGATTAATGAATGGTTTAAAACATTTTTATTGAATATAGTCAAATTTGTTCAAAACAAGGTATACTGTGCTCACTTTCTGTGTGGGATTTTGTAGCTCTTCCTGTCAGGCAGATATTCCCAGTCTTTGTATTTCTTCCATTCCCTCCTCTCTGGGAAAGGTTTTATTACTAGAAATTTGCTTTAGTTAGGTTAGCAAAAGACCTTAATTCAACAAATATTGGAGCAGATTCCAGTTTTCTTTCATCTTAGTTACACAGGGCTAAATGAAGAGATTGGTGGATTCCTGTGTGTCTTTCTGTTTCCATTGGACTTTGTTGTTACTGAACACTCTGAACTGTTAAAAAGACTTAATAATTTGCATCTATTTGCATCAGGGACTTGTAATTCTCTCTGCTTTAAATTAAGCATTTACTAGATCACTGCACCACATGATACAAAGCTTAAGTTGAGAAAAAATATTCAAAAAAATTATTTAATTCTAACTAGAGTAAAAAAACTCCATTGAACTAGATGATTAATGCCATTTTTAGTTCCCCTAAAGCCAGTCCTATCCACTGCCAAAAAAAGGATGCTTCACCTAAACATGAACTGTTGTAAATGTTACTAGTGACAGAGTATTATATGCACAGAACTTGGAAGGGAGCACAACTATGCAATGATTTCTTCTTTAAATCATTTAGAGACATTATGTAACCAACTGAACATTGACTAGTGGTCACTTCAAAAGTAAATGTTGAACAGTTCTGAAAGCAATTGGTCTAATTAGTCACTGACAATCTCTCTTTGAGTAGAGTAACACCTTTAATATTAAACACATTCAAAAGCAGTAGGAAGAAAATATTACTAGATTCTAGCTTTCCTGTCTTCTCAAAAGAAAAATTACCCAGACAATACAAAGACCAATACTGCTGATTAACACAGTATAGATATGACCCCTTGGACCTACTACTATAATTAGCAATAATAGCAACTCAGCTAAGAAAGGTCAGTTTGAAACCATCACTAAGGGATTAAACATTACCACCTTCCTAAATGCCTGATTTCCAGATGCCACTTTGACTCACATGGAGGCTGAAATACCATTCATAAAGTAGGAGTTCCTTTCAGGAGGGAGCAGCATGTTTGGTCCTGTCAATAAATTTCATGTACTACCTTAGTAGCAAGAACATTTATCACCTTCACTAGATTTTTGTATACTACTGGAAACTTGCAAAAAGCTTTGTGTTTTAATCTTCTAGTTAGGTGATTCAACTGTGAATCCCACTGCATTACACTTTTTGGAAAGACTCTGTTCAAGCTAAATAATAATTCAATTTATGGCCTACTTCTGGACTTTATTCAAAAGTCTGTTTTTTCATAGTAACACTTGTCCAGTGTGCTATTTGTGCAAGACTAGCTTCCTTTCAGTTTGGGACACTGCTTTCCATGCTTTAAATTTAGCAACAGAAGAAAATTAAAGCTAACAATCACTATCACTACCAGAGAAATTTCACATTAATTTCAATAGAGAACATGGTGTTAAGGATACTATCATGTTACCTTTAGCCATTTTCTAAAACCCACATGAGCCACTGACAACATTTCTGTTTTTCAAACCTGAGAATGAGGGTAGATTACATCCTTACCTTAGAGAAGTTTGTATTTGCAGTGTACCTTTGTATTTACTAAGGTATTACTAAATTTAAGACATATCACATTGATCTCTTTCTAATCAGAAATTCCTCAGGTATAAGAAATTAGAGTAATTTGATGTGATGTGCTCTGGTTTATTAGTGCCAGAGTGCCAGCTCTTTACCTTGCTCATTACCTTGTGTTCTGGGTTCAGCTACAGCAGTCATTTTTTCTCCTTCTTAGTAGCTGGTGCAGTGCTATGTTGTTGACTTTCAGCCTGGGAACAACGCTGATAACACCGATGTTTTTAGTTGTTGCTGAGTAATGTTTACTCCGACCAAGGGCTTTCTCAGTCTCATGCTTTGCCAGGGAGGAGGGGAAGCCAGGAGGAAGCAGAGACAGGACACCTGACCCAAACTAGCCAAAGGGGTATTCCATACCACAGCACGTCATGCCCAGTATATAAACCGGGGGGAGTTACCAGGAAGGCCCAGATCACTGCTCGGGTCGGGCTGGGTATTGGTCGGCGGGTGGTGAGCAACTGTATCCTCTCCCCTTGTTATTTCCCTTATCATTATTATTATTGGTGGTAGCAGTAGTGGTTTTGTATTATACCTTAGTTACTGGACTGTTCTCATCTCAACCCGTGGGAGTTATATTCTTTCGATTTTCCTCCCCTTCCCTCTGGGAGCTGGGGGAGGAAGAAGGGGGGGAGTGAGCGAGCGGCTGCGTGGTTCTGAGTTACTGGCTGGGCTTAAACCATGACACCTTGTTATCTGCTAGTGCTTACACGTAGATAGTTTATCCTTGTCTATTTCTAGGAAAGCAAAGTGGGCTTGGTTGGTTTCTCTAGAAATGCCTCTAGAATTTCCCTCAACCTCGATGATGTATATTCTCTTCTGCAAATAAATAAAGGGTTCAGGACTGTGGCTCATGGACAAGTTTCATGACAACTGTACTCACACACATGAAACCTAAAAGGAAAAGACCGTTGAGATATTTCATGAGACAGAAATGCAGAGCCGTGTAGACAACTCCCAACTGGATTTGCAGACAGCAAGGTCACAGCAGAGAGGAATGACAAGAAGTTTCTCGTAGCTGGGGCAATGGTGAGTGTACACATCATATTTCATTTGTGATTTTTATAGCTATTAAACATATGCCAAAACAAAGGGCATAGCTCTCAGCTTATCAAGATGGCCTGTCAAGGTCCAGATGGGAGATACTGGCCTTTAACATATTAAGAAGGTAATAAAAACATGGCGAAGAATGAAAACTAACATTGCACAAAATGGAAAAGGCTTAAAAACACATGGGATGTTGCTTTTACATAGTTTTCTATGCATCAGGCTTTCTTAGGACAGAAATAAAGTGCCAGATAACACAGCAGCTGTGTGGTACAAGAGCTAAACCAGAGAAAAATACCAGAGTTGCCTTTCCCTGATTCAGAAATGTTTCCTATGCTTCTGACAGGCTGGAGACCACATAATCACAACACATATTTGCAGAGGTAGATGATGTCTTGATTCAATTGCCCTACTGCTAAATAAAAACCTTAACAAGACTCAGAGATGCCTGTACTTTGCGGTGAATTAATGAATGCTGTCTGTCAGAGGAAAGTCAAATATGACAGGCTTTTTTTGACAAAATCCCCCAAGCACTGACTAGGTAACCACTCTGAAGAGTGAACATACAAGTTTTGTTTACAGCAATGATGTGCTACAGACCAAGTGAGCTTAGCTATCTACCAAGAAAATGAAGGAAGAGAGACAGCCCTGCTTAAGGTTAAGAAGAGGCCTGGAAATAGAATATGCTTTGAGGATTATGTCTTAAGGATATATTGTTTGAAGACATAAAAACTACATACATTAAGGTTATGAACCATGCTAGCAACTCACTTTTTTTTTTCTGTTATACCATTACAAGGACTAGAAGTGAGCATCTCATATTTTTGCGTTTTTAGATAGGGGGATGATATGAATAATTTAACTGTTCTTAGGCAGAGAAGAATTATCTGTGTTTCTACCTAGGAGCAACCGCCAAATATACGTGATGGTGCAGAACCAGCCCTATACTTTACAACTGCAAAGTTCAGATCTGGATTCATTAACAACTCTGTACTCTTGGCCTGAGGAGGTTTTGTCAATATTGCTGACAATCAGATATAATTCTATGCTAAGAAGTGTACCTTCCCCCCCTTTGTTCCCCTCCTCCCTTTCAAGACCCTGGCCAATCTGAGCTTCCCCAAACAAAAATGAAATGTTTCAAACCTGGGGAAGAACCAGCCTGATGGTGCCACTTAAGCCTGATTCATCTGATATCGGCAGAGCCTTATAATGAAGAGTTATGAAATTCATTATTGGCAAGGGTTATTTGAAACCCAGGAGAGAGCTGACATTCTATATGACATGTAAATGTTTCACATCCTTTATGTACATTTATGCTATAGTGCATCAGTGGATGCATTTTTGTTTTCTATTTCCTCACAGTGCCAAATACTAGTACAAAGAGTTCTGAGACAACAGATTGCAAAGGTATGTAAGCTAAGTGCAAGTGAAACAGGTGCATGAGGTTTCCTTGCTGCCAAGATCTGCCTCTCAGCAGGATTATTGGATTAAAATCCTACTGATACAGCTAAATATAATCTTATCAAGCTCAGTTCACTGTACATGAGAACTGTGAGGTTCTCTACGTGGAAGTTGGAGGCTAAAAAGAGACATATGGGGAGAAGGAGCTTTTCCAAGACGGCAGAGGAGATGATACAGCAGATATTTAAAGAGGACTTGTCAGACAAGAGCATATTGAAAACTGCAAAAATGACAAACCAGATCAGGGCTAAGAATACTCGAACACTGGGGATGCAAACGAATAAAAATATGCTGGTATTGAAAAATGCCCAATTTGACTTAAAAATCCTGTAACATCATGTTCCAAATAACAAAATATAATGCAGAAGAGCAGGACTGACATATTTCATAGAGACAAGCTTAGAACTAAAAGAAGGAGGAACATGCATAATGGCATTCTGAAGTGCCGATGCCTGTGACAGGATGAATAGTTCTAGCATCATACAAAACAAAAATGTGATCTAATATTGTTGATCACACAAATATGTGATCTAGTAACGGAAAAATAAGTTTTAATTTTTTTTTACGTTGGTCCCATGAATGAATGGATAATTATGGATTACTAAGGACAAAAGTAATTTCATCAGGATAGCATTCGTAACTGTGAACAAACTGGACACAATGAGAATTACCGTAATGTAAATTAGAAATACTTCAGATACTTGCCACACAGCTTTTAGAACAGAAGTTGAAATATTGTCATCTTATTTGAGATTTTAAACAGTACAACCCTGCTGGCTTTAAATCAGAAACTCAAACCAATATTAGTAATGTCAGTAGCTTTAAAGCTTCGAAGCATATGTTCTAAAATAGCCATAAATTACCGAACTCCACGATAAAAAGGCTACTATTAAGCATTGTCTTCTATCATGAACAAGGTACTTACAGCCAAATATATAATGATCCTTTTTAATTCTAATTAAAATTTTAATTTTGTCAATGTCACAGTGCAGATAATTTCTCCAAATTAGAGAAGAGCAACGCAGTGAGACAGGAAGTGTTGAGTGGCCACAGTGCCCTATGAGCACTGCTCTATGAGCAGCGCTAAGGCTCTCCCACAGAGGGCAACGGAGGACCTCTCAAACTTGTTTTCTTACCATAAGAGGCTAAAACTATTTTAGGTGAACATTTAGCTAAAAAGTCTTTTGCTGTTCTGACCAGTCCCAGCTGCTTTTTAATTACAACCAGCTTTGTTAATTATAATTAAAAGCCTAGTTTTAACTTTTATTTTAAAAGTGGTTTTTTTTCAAGCTGAGAATGAAAGGCTTAGTTCTCTTTGAGAGATGTTGGAAGCTGAAACTTCCACGACGACCAAGGAAAGGCCCAAAAATATATAAAATGGCTGTATCTTTCATATTAATGTTTTTAATGCAATATTTCTTGCTTATTTCTGGCTTGCTTTGTTGGTTTGTTTTGTTTTTTTTTCTAATTGTCAGAGCTGTCTGTGCCTACAGAGGCAGCAGGAAGCCACATTTCAACAGAGAAGCCAAAACAAAAAAAGGAGGGTGTGTGCAGAAGTCGCCCTTGCCAGGACTGCAGAATTCTCACTTCACTTCAGACTCTTCTGTTGCTTTTAGTCTTTCTCTGTTTTCCCTTACTAGTAAAGCCCTATGTGGTGTGTTACCACTAGATAATAAGATAACACCTAGCAGGATTACAATGAATAATCCTCTAGTGACTCTGCAAGTATGTTACCTGAGAATAATGCAAATTTTCTTATCTTCTTATTCTGAACAGAGCTCGTTTGTATTCCTACAGCATCTCCAGCCCTAATCATAGCCTGCAAAGATATGCACAACCACAAAACAAAACACTCTGCCTTTTTGTTGTTCACCTTCAGCTCTATCTTGTGTTCTGAACACACAGGAGAGAACGTGTGAGCTTGGGAGGGAGCTGTTTGGTGGCAGCACTGTTATAAGCTCCCACACTCCTTTTCACCCTTCCTTTTGCAAGAGTTGAACTAGGAAGGGCAGCTGTAGGTAACTGAGGCAGAAAGTTTGCTTCAGTATATTATTGCAGATTTTATCCTGTAAGGAATAAAGGGACTAGATGAACTGTGTGGGTCCTGAGGGCACTAATAAGCTTTAATGGCCTTAAACAGCCTCACCTGCAGCTTCTAATCACACCTATGGGCCCAGGAGCTCTAAGTTCAGCCCTGGGCTTTCCCTTATCACCTGAGCCGTGTTAAAGTTGTACTGCTTCCCACTTCATTTGTATCTATGCCATAGTGGTTCTTGATTTGGGTCTCAGTCTATGGCCTGACTTCCTCGATTGACTTTAGCTTGGTCTTACTGCTATGTGCTGCCTTGGGGGTTGCTGGGCTTGATCCCAACCATGACTGAAGGATTTTGCTCCTGGCTTCACCTTGGATTTTTCCCTTCATCCTGATACTGCCTTTTTGATCTTACCTCTTGTCTGAATGTGACTTTTGTCTCTAGGTCTATCCTGTTCCGCTGCTGTGGGAGTGGGCCCTGGAGGGTGAGGTCCTTGCCCTGGCAGCTAAGTTATCCATTTTGACTCTCAGCTCACACTCCCCTTAGGGAACAATCCTGTTCTTGTTGCTCCCTGACAACCTCAAACATCAGGTCCACCCTTAAGTTACGTGAATCCCTGCTGTTTTAAAGGGGGTGGAAATATACCCTAATTAAAAGCTTCTTTCAAAGATGGAACAGAGCTTCTCCCCTTTCACATGGCAGTTCTTACATCTTTTTCCTGCCTTCCCCTCATGCCCCATTAATAAGGATTGTAGTAATTCCTGCAGGAAATATAGATAATTCTTTCCCTACTATCTCTGGGCTCCCCTTGATTTATACCCAGTCACAGATGCATACAATGCAGGCAAATGCTTTCCCTAGTCCACGTATTTGTGGTAACAGTTAAGTGTTTCTTCCACCTAACAGTCCTAAGAAGGGAGGCACAAACTCCCACTACTCATTAGTGCTCTGTGTCCTCAAATCTGAAAATGTGATACTTTGTGGTCACTTGCCCCCATTTTTCCTCTAAGGGGTCCTTTAAAATGCAAACTTCCTGTGACATAATCCAGCTTGGTGCAACCTATGAAAACCTCTGCTCTACCTCAGAGCAGAGGCCTGAGCTCTCTGTAAACTATTGGTGTTTTGGTACACTGCCAGCCTCCCTCTTCAATCACAGACAGGAGTACAGGAACTGTATAAAACTAGGAAACATGCTAAGAAATGAGTAACAGGGCTTTACTCCAGGAGAGGCAAAATGCATAGCATGGATTCACTGGGAGTACCAAGTGAACCAGTTCCCAGCTGCGCACAACCGCCTGGTATCACATACTTTGTGTGTCTGGAACCGTGACCTGTCCATGGGTGTTTAGCATGACTTGAAGAACGCCATGGGGTTTTTTTATGGAGCTCTCAAAGTGTGAAAGTGTGAAATCTGGTGTCCTTGAAAATAGCTTTAAAAGAATTGCTCTGTCACAAGGCAAGACATGAAAGACATGAATGAGTCATGAAGTGACCACATGAGCAGGACCGCTGCCCAAAGTGAGACTCAGTTCTTTGGCCAGACCGCGACCAGCCTGGCGAATTCAAGATCTACAGCAAGAAAGCCTGCATGTAACTCTTGTCGGAGTGAATGATCTCATTCCAGGGCTTCTTTGGGGAGAAGTATTGTTTAATTGTAGAAAGCTTTGTACAAAGAAACTTCACATCTAACGCAGAAAGTAAAGTTGTTCTCTGTATTTTTCAACATTTTAAACCTCATTGCTGAGAAGAAAAAGCAATCTTCTGCAGTCAGGAATACATATGTATCTTCCTATCAAAGTATTAAAAAGTACTGAGGAAAGAATACTCAGCCTTTTAATTAACTAGGATTATTCAAGGAACAGAATGAAAAGACTGTGAGTGGAACATTAGCCCAAGATAATGGACTCCTAGTGACACTGCTACATAATTGAGATACGGCAGATAATTCTATGAAAAATAGATTGAGCCAGAAGGCTTATTTTCAGACTTGGAAATATTAATCCTTTGACAACTTCCCTGCGTCACTAGTTAGCGGGTCAGTGCTGAAGGTGCCAGCCATTTGCTGAATGTACCAACAGCACTTTCCCTTGGGATGAGCGAGAAAATGATGCTCAGCATTTCAAGAAGTTATTCAGCATTTTGCGATGGTTCTCAGATATGTCAGCTGGCAGGTGCTAAAAACCTGAGGTTCACATGGATCTTATTTTAAACCTGGTAACATATGGAAGTTGCTCATGGCGGCTTAAACAAGGGTATGTTTAAAACTGTGAGGAGAGGACACATTTTGTGATGGAAATACAAAATATCCAGAGCGGGGTTCCTGTTGGCATGTTCATTGGCAACCACATCTCTTTGCTGATTTACAGGTATTCTTCAGAGCATGTTTTATTTCCATTGTTATTACTTTTTGGCTGCCTAAGTTATTACTTAAACCCACATTTGATGATTAATTCAACGCTGCTGTGGTATTTATGACTGTGCTTTTACCAGCACTCTGCCCCCTTCGGTCTCCACTTGAAGGAGCAGCACCGCTTGCAGGAAAAGGGTTTTGTTTTTTTTACAAGCACAGCCCCAACACCGTGAACTGCAGCAGCCCCCTCACAGATAGATCTCCCTCAATGTCCCCCATAGCTTCAGCTCTGCCCGTCGGATTACATTGTCTCTTTTGTTCCTTGTGCAGGACCTCTGGACCCTCACCCCCCCTCAGCCGTTTCACAGACCCAGATCCATTCCGCTTCCTTCAGCCTCCACCACCTCAGCTCTCCTCCTTTAGCGACTGCCCGCCCCGCAGCGGGCAGCACCGGCCCCTGCTGCTGCCCGCGATAACGGGCTCCCGGGGGGGGCTCGGGGGGTGGCACACACCGCCCTGCAGGGGGCGGTGCCGCCGATGGCCACTGCCTGACGGGGCGGGGCGAGCCTGCGTGTGCGCCCGCCGCGGCGGATGAGCGGATCAAGCGGCGACCGGGCGCTGTGCGGGGGGAAGGAGCGGTGGGTGCCGCGCACGGCAGGCGGAGCCCGCGCCGGGGAGGCGACAGGAGGGGTCCCGGCCGCCGCCCCCCGCCGGACCTGGCTGCGGGGAGAGGTGAGACAGAGCCCGGCGGCAGGGCGGGGGTCCCCCGCCCCGTCAGGCCCTGGCCCGGAGCCCCCGCCCGTGCCGCAGCGGCGGGTCCGGGGTGCGGGGTAGCGCTGCGGCCGCCGCGGCGGGGTCCGTGGCCGGGTCTGTGGCGGGGTCATGGAGTGGAGTCACGGAGTGCTGCCGCGGGCTGCTGGCTGGGGCGGGGCGGGGCGGGGCGGGGGGTGCCGGGAGCTCTCGGGGTCTCCGGTGGCGGCTCGGCCTCGGCCCAGCCGGGGGCGCGGTGCCGGCCGCGGGAAGGGCGGGCTGCTGGGCCGGGGGTGCGGCCGAGGCTTCAGTGGCGTTGGGGAGCCCGCGGTGGGCGCAGACCGCAGCGCCTCCGTGTAGCCGGGCGCCTCGGCTTGGCGCTTGGAAGCTGCTTCGCAGTCGACTTGCTTTTATTAATTGCTCTGCTCACACCTTGGGCCCGTGAGGATCCACAAGATGCGGTTTGGAAACCGCCGGGTTAAGTACTGAGTGCAGTTAAAACGTAGCTCCTTAGCTTGTCGGTAGCCTCCTTGCTGGGAAAAGACTCTGCTGATTTAGCAGTGCCCTGGGGAATGAAACCAGCTGCTCTAATGTATCTTTATTAAGAGGTCTTATAAATGGCTTGCTTCTAAAAGAGTGCATGCCCATCTCGTCTAAAGGCTTTTTGCTTAACGTAGTCAATGATAATACAGCTGAGCTTCAGACGTTTGCTTGAAATAAGTGTCTTCGTAAATTGTGTGTTGTAGAATTCCTTTCCTGAAGGGAGGAAAGCCATCCATGTTCCTGCATGTCACTGGAGATGTTTCTAACATGAGATGTTGCTCCGTGTGAACTACTGTCCAAACAAAACAGTTCTTGGGACTGAGGACAGGAAACCTTTTAAAACTGCTTTTTCATCTGGAAGTTTTCTAAACTACAGTCACTTCAGCTTCATCACAACAAGTATAATTCTATTTGATACATGGGGGTCCTACAAGAAATCTGGAAAGGGACTTTTTACAAGGGCATGTAAAAAGGAGGAAGGCTTTAAAGGGGACGAGGGGGAATGGTTTTAACCGTAAAGAGGAAAGATTTAGAATAGACATCAGGAAAAAAGTCTTCCCTGTGAGAGTGCTGAGGTGCTGGCGCAGTTGCCCAGAGAAGCTGTGGCTGCCCCATCCCTGGCAGTGCTCAAGGCAAGGTTGGACGGGGCATTGAGCAACCTGGTCTGGTGGAAGGTGTCCCTGCCTTTGGCAGGGAGTTGGAACTGGATGAGCTTTAAGGTCCCTTCCAACCCAAACCGTTCTATGCTTCTGTAATGATGCTGATGAAGTGTTAGCCCAGTTGAGGCCCTGCTGATGCTTGTTTAATATCAACCTAATTTTTTAAGTTTTTAGAAGACTCTAGTTAACAGTGAGTTGTTCATCCACAGCAAACATTATGGGCAGTAGGAGGAGTGTGTGTGGTGCATTGCTCTTCACTTGTCTTTGTCAGGTCTGTTCTCCAGCTAGTTTAGAGTTGATGTAGTACTGGCTTTAAATGATGGGAGGAAAAGGAGCAGAACGTTATTTCCCTTGTTGGCTATCAAGTAGCTGTAGAAAGGACCACTGAAACTCTGTGCTGTTTCATTTTAGAGTTCCCTGCAAACTTGTGAGGATGTTTGTTGCTTTAGCCATGTACTAGTTTTTCATCAAAACTCCTGAGCTTTGAAGTAATGTTTTGTGAATATATGACTTTCTAAAACTCAGGTGTAGAGCCCTCCTTTCCAGATGCTGATTTAATACAGTCTGCTGCAAAATTGAAACTAGTTGAGAAAAAGAGATATATGCAACTGTGGTGACTTGTGGGCTCTTTGGCTTCTTTTTTCCATTGCTGTGAAGATCATAGAATCATTTAGGTTGGAAAAGACCCTTAAGATCATGTTGTAAATAAGCTGAATTTGTCGAGATGGATGTGTCTTAGACCTGACATAGAGTAGGTCTTTTTCCTACTTTAATCATGGGTCAGGGGAAGAGCTCCTTTTGAACACACTGCTCTGTGAGATTAGTTAAAAATGATTTTTTTTTGTTTTGTTTTTTGGTTTTTTTTTTTGTTTTTTGTTTTTTTTTTTTTGTTGTTGGGTTTTCTTTTGGTGTTTTTACTTTCTTTTTTTTTTTTTTTTTTTTTTTTTTTTTAATAAGGTGCTATCCAGCTCGTATTTCTGCCACTGCTGAAATGGGCAGAAAGTAGTTTTTGGGGAAAAGAAGTTTTTTGAAGATTGCTTTTTTCTGATTGTTTTTTATTTTTTAATGCTGTTGAAGTGATCAAGAAGGGTCTCAGGTGATGCAGTACCTACCCTTTTTCTTATGCCTGCTCTTACACTTTCAAAGACATGTTTGTGCAATTACCTGTACAAGAAACTGTGTGTGTTTAGTATTCGGTGAAGTTGTGTTCCAGCCCCCTCTCTGTCTGGTAAATCTTTACATAGATCACTCAGCCAAGTTTTAATTAACTGCATCAAGTCAGTTATTAGGCTTTTATCTCTTCATTGACTTCTGTTTTACCACCTGCTCCCCGCTGCACTTCTCACAACTTCTGTTTCCTGGAGCGTGGGAGCTTTCTAAGGGGTTTTCCTCCTTTTTCCTTCCCCATGCTGTGAAATTTCTGTCACTTTAGGCTGTCTGTCAAATAACTTATCTGTTAGTCTCTTGGCCTTCTGGTTCAGAACAGGAAATAAATTTGCTGCAGAAATTACATGCCATCATATAGTTAAAACTTCCCAATGGGCTAAGCAGTGTGGGGTTTTTGTTTCCTTTTGATGAATCTACTCAAAAAGGTTAGTCAAATTTATGATTAAACACAGACGAACAAGTTTTAGTGTTTAACAAACCAGAGAATTGTGATGGAAGACAGGAAAAGGCCTTCAGCGAAGAAATAATGACAGCTGTTTTCTGAGAAACAGGACAGTCTTACTACCCGAAGGTGTGGGTTTTTCTTCAGTATGTGCAGTGCGATAGAAGCAGTACAAACACAGAAGCTGGTGATCCCATTTCCCCAACTGTAATATGGAAATCTTGGTCAGGTAAATTGTGGTTCAATATACAGTATACTGTTAATGAAGATCTTGCTTGTATGACAGACGTACGGTTGGGGAGGACGGGAGCAGTAGCTGAAAGCTTTTTGAGGCGGGTATTTATACAGTCACTGTTTTTACAGGAAATGAAACAGCATAGTTCTTCACCCAGGCTGTTTCAGTGCATTGGTGAGGAAGTAAAAGGTACTGCTTCTAAATGTCAAGCAATTCTTTACTGAGTGAACTCCACCCCTCCTCCTTCTGATGTGGTCATAATGATGCTGAATTAATAAAGCTTTTCCATTTTGTTAGACAGCCTTTACAATTACCTTTTATTATGACAGGTAGTTGATGGTAATACAGTTCAGGAATATATCTCTTAAGATACAGGAGGCGATGGGCACAGTCTTGGTGGTGGGTTTGGTGGTTTTGTTTTTCCCAAAAAACCCCAACCGAACAAAAAACTCCACGCAAGTTTTATCTCAAAGGCTTTGGTTAGTTTTAGAGGATTGTTTCTCGATTTTGCTTGAGTGATTTCTTTCGTTGTTTTCTTGTGTTTTGGGTAAAGTTGACAACCTCTCTGTTTAACAGCCTGTCAATAGTTTCCTTCCTTCCCTCTGCTGCTTACAGCTCTTCCACTAATATAGAATGGAAAATCATACTAAGAGTTTACAGCTGGAGGAATGTGAAGAGCTTTGTAAGGCTTTTGCTTCTGTTGAAAGCCTGTGAGCAAATATTGAGACTAATGTGACTTTCACAAATTGTCTAGATGTTGCAAGGTCTAATTTGTAACCAGAAAGTAGAAAAAATGGTTACTTTGAAAAATTAACGCTCACTTTCATGGTACAGGGAGTTAGTAGAGGAGGTATATTGTTGCTGCTTTGTGGACTTCCTTTGACTCTGGCCTTGAAGAATCTGCATAATTTTTGGGGATGTTTTTATAAATTAACTACTGATCCAGGAGATGGTTTCTCAGCCTAAGAAGCTCCATCAGTTTAGACACAGAAGAAGCAGCTCTGTGTAGCGTTGTCTTAAACATTTTGCCACCTTGTGGGAAGAGCAAGTTTCATGCTTTTCTGGTAATTTGTCTCAATTTGTGTTTGTAATTTCATACCATAGTAGGGAGACTTGGTGGAGTCTTGAGGACTGACACTGACCTTTAAAAGAAAGGTGTACGTGCAGTACTGAACCCCATAAACTGAGCAAGTAATATTTAGGGAACAGTGCTCATAATAGGGCACTGACTAGCAGCAGATATGTTAGTCAGAAGTGTTTTGTTAAGAGTAACTGGTTCTGGATTGTACACAATTGAAATCCGGTGCAGTATTTTGCTGTGTTTGTTATAAAACAATGTTTTATTCCATCTGTACTCTACAACAAGAAAATCTGTTGCAGATGTAACATATATAGTAGCATGAGAAGCCTCTTGAGAGCAGCTAAAACTGTTTGACAGATGGTAAGAGGCATTTGGGAAGTGTGATTTTCGTTTTGAGGAACTAGCTTGGACTTTAGCTGTTAGGGGAGGAATAAATAAACCTCATTTTCTTCACACTCTCAATTGTGGTTGTGAGGTTTTATCGCAGCTTATTCCCTCAACACAGGGTGCAGCACTGATCCTTCATCCACTAAAAATGCTGCATCTGTCTCTTTGGAAGTTCTTAAGGTTCCAGTGACAGTATGGGAGTGTGTGTATCTGATCTTCCTCTTCTGTTCACTCAACCGTTCATTCTCCTTGCATCCAAGCTTGGGTGCAGTCATATGCTATCTGTATGTTAATACATTTTCCGGTGCAATAATCCTGTCACCCGGTGTTTGTGTTGTAGTACTGCAGAAGCTGTTAATATGACTATTCAGTTGAGATAAGGGAAAACTGTTTCTTCCACAGTTCTCTCTTGCTTGCCTGCAAACAGAATCCATAGTATTTTGAAGGTTATTTTAAAAGACCGGTGGGTTGCTTTTTAAAAGGCTTGGACTTGGAGGTGCAGCTATGTTACTGATCATTCAAACATGTGATAAAGTATTTTCATTGAATTTAGTGTTCTTGGCCAACTTAGGGAAGCGTACATGTTGTAGGTGACTTTTTTGATCGACAGTTTTAGCTATTTAAGGAATTATGCATCAGAAGAAAATAGGTTGGTTTTAATATTCATGTGTTTAAAGCTGAGAGTAAGTGGGTGGTCTCATAAACTGAGTTGTGGCTTGGGCTTTATTTATCTTAGGAATGGGTTTAATAAATTAAAGGATACTTTTTACTTCTCCTTTCCCTTCCTAAGTCACAAACACCACCTGTAAATGATTTACCCAACTCTTGAAATGGCAGAAGCATCATTCCAAACCTGGCTTTCTCTCCTGTACAATAGGTCTTTTTCTGATACCTACAGACAGCCTCATCTCAGTGGTTCGCATATTTTCCCTCAAAAAGGTGCTCTTTAGATGTTGTATTTCTTACAGATGATTTGGAGAGTTAAGGCAAACAGCTTATTAATTATAACTAGATGATGCTACTTAGAAAGAAGGTTATATTGTTGATAGGAGGTTGTGTGGTAAATTAAGGGTTCAGTTGGTGTCTAGTTCATGAATTATGAAAGATTCCTGGTGGTATTCTAAAGGAGAAATGGGATATTTTAAGATTTATGAAACACTTACTGCTAGGTACACATCAAGTTCCATTGCTTGGAATTTTATGTGGATTTTTTTTTCCTGATTACTGTTAAGATGTAGTAAAAAGGATGCTTTTACAGGTAAAGTGAGTACTTTTTTAAGTAAAACATGGGCAACATTTGCTTAAGTATTGCATTGATCTAATTTTTTAGTTAATACATTCAGATTTTATGGTCTTGCAGTCTTTGCAAGTTTAGAAAAGGTATAATGATGCTGGAAATCTGTGTTTAGATACTCCTCAAGTGGTACTCAGTAAGAAACATGCTTACTTGAAAGCTTAGCTTCACTTGGCTAGTTGCAGTGTAATGGGAAAGATCACTTGGTGTGAGAATATGTGGTGATGGATATAAGTCCTTTTCGGTACTAAATAGCATAATAACAATAGTTGAATTCTGATGTAAATACTTGCTTATGGGCCACTCCTTTTCCTTTGGAGGAGGCTCTAGGAGGAGAGGCCTTCTGTGGCCTCTTTCTGCAGGTGATATAAATACTGCCTGGAGTTAGGGAAATACTGCTCCCAGCCACGTGAAGCCTTTGAAATAAATCCCTGTGAGTTTGTCACCCCCTGTGCAAGCTGTTCCTCCCAGACCCATCTCAGATGTGGCTGCCTGAGGGACCTGCTGCAGCGTTCTCCGCCATGCGTGGGGACTTGTGCTCAAAGGAGCAAGGTAGGAGTCTTGTTCCTCATGTGGTGGGATGCCACTGAGAGGAGGATGTGGAGGCAGTTTGTTCGCAGGGGAGGTTCTAGTGCAACTTGTGAACCTTGATATTGCATAAAGCAAATACCGTTCTTAGCACAGAAGGGATAGCTAGGATACTGTTGAGACATTAAACCAGTGAGCCTGCATAAACTTCAGTTTGTTTTGCAACTGTGGGAGTCGAATCCTGCAGTGCTGTACTGTACCAGGAGAGTGGGTTTACCATTGTTTGTCACTGGAGAACTGGTCTAAGAGAAGGACTACAGCCCGAAAACAAATATTTAACATGGCTCTAGAAGAAGGCACCAGTCTCCTTCCTTGTGTGACTTTACCTTTGTCCGATAAGAGGTTTGATGCAAGCAGTTTCTGTGGCGTAATTGAGAGCTCTCATCATGTTTCTTTCAGTATTTTTTCCAGTCGAAGGCAATCACAAGTTTATTTGTGTCTTCAAATTGAACTGAGCCAGTTTAAATATCCATTTAGAGTAGTGCAATTGACTGTGCAATGCATGGAAAATGAATTATGACTTCATGCACATATTGCAGTTTATGTTACTTGGGCCTGACTGTGAACCATTTAATATTTTCTTCTCCCTCATCCCCACCCTCATGTGTAGCGTAAAAATGCGGCAGCTCGCTTGACAGATTGATTCATTCATTTATGTGTTCTTTCTTAGGCAGTTTACCGTTGGTGTATCTCCCAGTTTGTAGACTGGCACAGATAATCTTTGTGCTTCTCGTATAGGATTATGGCAGTCGTGCCGACTCCTTGCCTGTATTGCCACCTGCACCCTGGCTGCTGAACGTGAAGCTGCATTCCTGTGTGTGCCTGGCTCCATGGAATTGCAACTAGCAGCTAAACTAAATGTTGTTTCTAGGAGTGGTGCTGGGTGGAGGTGCTGTGGGTGCCTGGGGTGGCATTGTTTCAGTCTGGTCATTTCCAGGTGAAGAGAGCTTGTGAAGCCAACCAAGCACTTCAGGAAGCAGCTTCTTTTCCCCTGAGTAGGTGGATGTATAGTTTTGGGTTGGGTTTTCATGTTTTTGGAAGAAGTTACATGCTCTGATATGAGTAATGCGAGTGTTACCCTGTTTTCCACAAGTCTTGGAAGCTGCTGCACTGCTCTTTGAGGGACTGTTGGACACTCAAGTACTGGATGTTTCGAGATCTATGGTCATGCTGCAGCAGAAGTTAATGTGGAAATGCTCTCTTCCTGTAATGCTCATTCTTTTCAATGCTCCTTTCCCTCTTTGGGAGGGGAAGAGACAGGTCTGTATCAGAAGGAGAAGTCATTTAGGTCTTGCATTGGGGAGCCAAGATCCAAGGTCTACAAGAAGAAATTTCAGGATCAATAATAGTGATTTCCAGCTCTCCAGATGTCTGACCTTTAGTATTTCTTCGAGTAAGATATGTGCTCTTTTAGTAATTCCATTTCTTATGAGGAGAATTTACAATGAACTTACAATGCTCTGTGCCTCTCTGTGCTATTACCTTTTTTTCCCCCAGGTCATCCTCTTTTCCAATTCCGGGAATGTCATGAAAGTTTTGGTAATGTGGAGGAGGTGGGTCAAAAAGAGGATTGAGAAAGGCTGTTAAATTCTTCCCTGAAGCAGCAGGTAGGGTTAATTTAGTGTGACTTCACATCTGGCCATGGTTTTTGTAGCTGATGTCTGACATATTAAGGTGGATGTAATGTGCACATCACTAATGGAGGAGTATCTTTCGTGAGTGAATACGACTTGCATTGCTTTCCTAACCTAATGGCATCTACTCTACCAATGCCTTTTTGCTTCTCTTCCATCTGTTCTGCAGTGTAAGTAGGATGTGGAGGGCCTTCTGCTTGCTAGTTTTGTTGAGGTAAAGACAACTGGGATTACTGTCAATTTTCTTCTTATGAGAGAAGACTAGATTATCTTTAAGGTCCCTTCCAACCCTAGCCATTTTATGATTCTATGACCTATCAGCTTTCTCCTGCTATTTCAGCTACGCTACCTGTACCAATCTCCTTGATTACTTACTATCTTTCTTCTGCCTTGGTCTCCTACACAGA